>NW_024082083.1:0-343085 GCF_003009895.1 Hyaena hyaena | reverse complement strand
AAGGTTTCCAATGTCTTCAGATCTTTTCTGTGTGATGTATGGGCGCGAGTGCAAGTACGGAGCTCCTTACTTCTCCGCCATCTTGCCCTCTCCATTGTCTTTAATATTTTTATGCCTTTTAAATAATCTTTTAAAATGTGAGTTCCATGTTCCTCAAAAAGTTAAAAATAGAACTACTTTACAACCTAGCAATTGTACTTACTAGGTATTTATACCCAAAATACAAAAATACTAATTCAAAGGGATACATACACCTCAGTTTATAGAAGCATTATCAACAATAGCCAAATTATGGAAAGAGCCCAAATATCCAATAACTGATGAATGGATAAAGAAGATGTGGTATGTGTGTACAATGGACTATTACTCGGTCAGAAAAAAAAGGATGAAATATTGCCATTTGCAATGACATGGACAGAACTAGAGAGTATAATGCTAAGTGAAATAACTGAGTCAGAGAGGGAAATACCATACAGTTGTGCTTATATCTGGAATTTAAGAAACAAAACAAATGAGCAAAAGAAACCTAGAAACACACTCAACTATAGAGAATGAACTGATGGTTACCAGAGGGAAGGTGGGTGGGGGAGAGGCGATGAGTTAAATAGGTGATGGGGATTAAGGAGGGCACTTGTGATATGCACTGGGTCTCGGATATAAGTAATGAATCGCTAAATTCTACACCTGAAACTAAGAGTACACTGTAGGTTAAGTAACTGGAATTCAAATGCAAACTAAAAGAAATTTGAGTTCCACATCACTGACTTGGTTTTCGGGTACAGAATTTATATTAAATGTGCAATCCATTTTTACTAAATTCACCTTTCATTTTATCCATATCCTCTTATTTGTTGCACACAGAGTTGCACAGCCTACATCACATAGCTGTGATTGTATTGAGGCTGTCAAGCGGTTTCCAAATTCGCTTTGGGTTTCTGTAGTAAAACATTTTTCAGAACTACACTCATTCATTTCCCATTGAGGATGTTTTCACTCCAATGTAATATAACCTTTTTTTTTTTTTTTTCAGGAGCCCTGAGTTAATTTGTCCTCTCACTCATTCTCAGCCAAAAAGATTCTCTTATTTTGGGTCCTCACAGAAGCTGATCCTGAGAAAAATAATCTAATGTATGTACTTGGGGCAGGGGGATGTAAGAAACACTGACAGAAAAATGAGAAGATACAGGAAATAATAGTCATGAATAAAGGGTGAATCATCAAACCAGCTACATCTGTGAGTAAATCCATGGGAAAACTCTGGGAACCAGTCCACAATTCACACCTGGGTATTATTTCACTGGTGGGGCCAGGGAGCTCTGAATAACCTTAGGTGGGTGATGTCACACTTTTGGGTAGACATGCATTCCACAGCTTAGGTGAAAGCTACCAGGTAAAGAAATGGACAAAGACCGTTAGTCTTTGACATTTGACCTGTCAAAGACTGCTGAAGCGTTAAGTCCTGGGCAATGTGGCACACAAGGTCTGCTACAACAACTCACTTTTTTCCCAACGTGCAGGGAGTATGAATGTCACTTTGTTCTCTTTACTTATTCTGTTTCACCCCCAACCGAATAGAACAATTCTGATGATAACCAATGGAAGTTAGAATCAGACTCTACAGTTAAAGGCTCTGCATGTCATAGACTTAAGTTTGTGTTCCCCCCAAATTCATCTGTTGAAGCCCTAACCTGCAGTGAGACTGTAATTACAGATAGGGGCTCTAAGGAAGTAATTAAGTTTAAATGAGGTCATAAGGGTGGGGCTCTGACCCAATAGGATTAGTGACCTTATAAGAAGAGGCGCCAGAGTGAGCATACTCACTCTCCTTCCCTCTCTCTTTCTCTTTCTTGTCCTTTCTTTCTCACTTTCTCTCCTCTCCATCTCTCTCTCTCTCTCTCTCTCTTTCTCTCTCTCTTGTTCTTCCCTCTCTCCCTCCTACAAGCCAACCCAGGAGGCCTCAGAATGAAAGCTACTTGTCAGCACCTTGAGCTGGGACTTTTCAGCCTCCAGAACTATGAGAAATACATTTCTGTTGTTTAAACCACCCAGACTGTGGTATTTTTTAATGGCAGCACGAGCAGACTAACAAACCTCCATAAGACTGCCCTGACTTCAGATGCCAGACACGCTTCAGGAGTCCCTTGGCCACCTGCACTTCTAACTGACTATAAATTCAAGGGTTTCTACAACCCCTCCAGGTTCAATAATTCACTAAAATGACTTACAGAGCTCAGTCAAGCGCTATACATATGATTGCAGCTTTAATATAAAAGATACACACAGGACAATGTCTGGGAGGGAGTGCAGAGTTTCTACACACTTTCCTGTGGGGTTGGGGCATGTAATTCTCCTGCACACCAATGTGTTCTCTGCTGGGCTTCACTGTTGGCAATGTTTTTTTTTGTTTGTTTGTTTGTCTGTTTGTTTGTTTTAATCAAGGTTTCATTATGTAGGTATGACCGGTGGACTCATTGACCATGTAATTGAGCTCAATTCCTATCCCTCCTTCCCTTCTCTAGAGGTTGAGAAGCTGGCTGATACCCTGTGGCTCAAAGCTCAAACTGTCATCACATGGTTGGTCTTTCTGGCTTAGTATATGATATGCCCCCATCATGAGTCACTCATTAGCAAAACATATGAAGGCCTCCAAGAAGCAAAAACAAGTTTCTATATTCAAGAAATTACAAGGGTTTAGTATCCCTTTTAGAAGACAGGGACAAAGACCAAGAAAATTCTTTATTATACCATCTCTCTATGTGGAGACAGTTGAATCTTTTTTGATTAGATTGGAAAGAGAGTCGTTATGTATTACCACTAATTTCTCATTTCTAGTAAGCTTTCATTTATTGTATTTTTCATCCCAAGAATCTTTGTTTCCTCTTCCCAATCTTCTGAAATAATAGAATATATTAAAACTCTGTTCTTTTCTGTGAAAGACACTGTCAAGAGAATGAAAAGACAAAGTACAAACTGGGAGGAAATATTTGCAAAAGACGCATCTGATAAAGGACTTGTATCTAAAATATACAAAGAACTCTTAAATCTCAACAATAAAAAAAAAACAAACAACACGATTAACAAATGGGCCAAATACCTAAATGGATACAACACCAAAGAAAATTTGCAGGTGGCAAATAAGCATATGAAAAGATGCTCCGTGTAATGTGTCATCAGGGAAATACAAATTAAAATGAGATACTGGGACACACCTATTAAAATGGCCAAAATCCAATGACAACAAATTTTGGTGAGGATGTGGAGCATTAAAAAAATTCTCTCACACGTTGCCATTGGAATGCAGAGTGTTACAGCCATTTTAAAAGGCAGTTTGGCAGTTTCTTACAAAACGAAACACACTCTTACCATGTGATCCAACACTCTTGCTCCTTGGTATTTATCCAAAAAAGTTGAAAACTTATGACCACACAAAGCCTGCACACAGACGTTTATACCAGCTTCATTCACAGTTGCCGAAACCTGGAAGCAACCAAGATGTTCTCTAATATGTGAGTGGATAAATAAATTGTAGTACATCCAGGCAATGGCATATTATTAACACCAAAAAGAAATGAGGTATCTAACTGTGGAAATACATGGGAGAAGCTGAAACGCATGCTACAAAGTGAAAGAGGCCAATCTCAAAAGTCTGCATATGGTATGAATCCAACTATATGACATTCTGGAAAAGGCAAAACTATGGAGACGGTGAAACAAATCAGTGATTACCAGGGATTAGGAGGGAAGGAGGGGTGAACAGGTGGAGCATGAAGGATTTTTAGGATGGTGGAAATACTTTGTAGGAAACTACAATGGTAGAATCATGTCAGTATACATTTGTCCAAACCCATAGAAAGTAGAATGTTCAAGAGTGAATCCCGGCCCAAACTAGACTTCAGGTGACAATAATGTAACAATGTAGGCTCATCAGTTATAAGAAATGGACCACTCTGTGGATGGTGATGATAATGCGGGAACTAGGCAAATGGGGGCAAGAAGCATAAGGGAAATCTCTGCATCTTCCATGCAATTTTACTGTGAACCTAAAACTACTTTTGAAAATAAAGTCTATCAAGAAAAAAACAATCTATATCCCCAGAATAACTTACTTTCTTCTAGGACTCTTATTTATGAAAGTTATACAATCCAAATGAATGGGGTGGTTGGGTAACTCAGTCTTTTGAGAGTCTGACTCTTGATTTTGGCTCAGGTCATAACCTCATGGTTCATGGGTTAGAGCCCCTATGCTTATGGTTTATGAGTTCAGCACAAAGTCTGCTTAGGATTCTTGTTCCCACCCTCTCTCTGCTTCTCCCCCACTCACTCTCTCTGTCTCTAAACATAAATAAACACTTTAAAAAATAATAAAATCCACAGGAATACAGAAATATTAAGGAGGAAGAACACCTTTTTAGGAGAAGGCAGATCTCCTTGTTTTCTGTGTGGACACAGACCTAGGTCACTGACTAAAAGGTAAACCATCGAAGAAACACAATGCATCCTACTATTTTCTTTCAGTAAAATGGAATATTTTATTTCATTGTTTTTCTCCATCCTGATGAATTCTCTTTATTTTTCATAAAATTTTTTTCCGAGATTCTGACAATAGTTTGTTAGTTTTAATTTTCAGGAATGGTGTAAGTTTTTCAGCTTCAATAAGAAGTTAGAAGCTGAGTAAGTAGATGGGACCAAAGCACTATTTCAAAATACAACTCCAGTGACGTCCCTTGAAGTTGCTTCTTTAACAAACTTCACAACATCTAATCCTTTATCATTCCAGATTCTTGTATCTCTTAATTCTTAACAGGTTCTGACTTCCCTTTCACTGAAAAGTAGATATGGCACAGTTAGCTGATAGAGCTTCACACACAATCTTCTCATGTCCCACTTTGCTGTGAACTCAGATAAACCAAATCTATATACGAGTGAGGTGTGGACTTCCTCCCCACAAAGCATCAGGGTCGTCCTTGACATTGGGCTTTTCATTGCCATATTTTTCTCTACTTATTTTTGTTTTCTTTCAGTGGGGATTGAAATTTAATACATCTATATATCTATACATCAGTATCTGAGCTCATGTATAAAATATAACCACATATAACCTACCACTCTTCTTCCAAAATCTAATTCCTTCCTGTTACTATCCTTGGAATTATCTGACAGCTGGTGCCATATTCTGCTCAGATTAACCCTCTATAATGTCACCAATTTTGTATCCTAGGAGGATGAATTTGCAGCTCAGCATTAAATATTTTATCAGGTTATGTAAAACATAATCCATTGGGTTTAAAAGGGAACCGTTATTTCAAACTATCACGATGAACTGTCTGTACCTTATTTTCAGGAGACCATCAGGAGAAAATATTTTGCACAAAAATGATTGAAACAACTGCTGCTTTAGTCACTGTTATCTTCTCAGAGACGACTGAAAGGTAATCATTTTTGTCATGTGAGAATACAGTGTTCTGTTCTAAATAGGTTAAGTACATGTGGTGACAGAACACAGAGGAAAGTCAGAATGGGAAAACATGAATAGAAGATAGCTTAGCTTTGAGCTGTACAGCCTTATTTCACAAAAATAACCAATCAGTCTACACAGAAACTTTCTCTGACAAGTGGTGATCTGGTCAACCAAGTGTGAGTTTTTGAGTTAGTTCCCTGGGCTGCCAGACATTAGAACATCTCTGTTTTCATTTTCTCAATTCATAGTAATACTCATGCCAGAAAAGTGGGTTCCATAAAGGTAGGTGCAGGTCATTCTTATTCTCTGTTTTATACCTAGTTTTTAGCATAGTATCCAGCACTTACTTGGTCCTTAATCAATAACCACTAAATCCTCCACTCATTCATTTAAGAAACATTGACTCTGCTATCGACGTGGAGGGAGTCAGGTAAGTTACTAATCATAAGGGCTATCACCAATTTAGTGAGCAGGGTAAAAAAAGAAACATAAATAAAGGTGGTTCGAATAATCTTCCATAATGGAGATAGGTCTTGACTGCCATAGGAGCACTAAGAAATGAACCATTGATTCAGCTAAAAGAATTGTAAAATACACCCAAAGGAGATCAGAACTTGATCCTAAAGAATATCTGACACTTACCAGTTAGGAAAGAATGAGAAGGATATAGCAGACTGAGGGAACTACACACTCAATGACCATAGTAATGAGTTTCTCATGCTCATGCACCACTGAAAGTTCCTTGTGGAACATAGCATATGGGTGAAGAATAACAGGAGAACATTCCAGTAAGGTGATCTTAGGCCAAATTGTGAAGGGATTTGAGTCTTCCACCAAGAAGCCTGGCTTTTATCCTGTAGGTAATTAGAAACCATCAAAAGCTTTTAACAGGTTCAGAATTAGGGTATTGAAAGATGATCTTTATGTTGAATGGTTTAGTTTAGAAAGTAGCTTAAAAAAAGGCCAGTTAGAAAATCAGGCATTAAATCAGTCAGTAAGTAATGGGGATATATACAAATGCAATAGTAGAAATAGAAAATACATTGAAAACTTGGAAGATATTTAAAGGGAAGAATAGTTAGGGTTTGATGACTGAAAGATTATTTTGACTATATGCTAGACACTGTTCTAGACCCTAGAGATAAAACACAGAACAACACTGACAAGGTTTCCTGCTCTTGTGGAATTCATAATCTAACAGAGTAGAAAGAGGCAGTGGATAGTGATGCTTTTAGCTCCATTCTTCAGGTTCTACTCATCCAAAATTCCAGCTGCACAGAATGTTAATTGCTGATGCCTTGCAGCTATGGTCTTCACCTTGCATTGTCCTTACCCAAGTTTAAAGCCCCTCCCAGAGGAAGACTATAGCTTAGGATTTGGCTGATAAAATCATATAAAATCCCAACTCTCACCACTTCTCTCAATTGAGAACAATGCCAAAGCTCTAAGCCTCCATAGGACCAACTAAAACCTTCACTGAAACCACATTACAGGTCAATTTCTCTCTTTTGCCCAGTCAGGCCTTCCTAACCCCCTTACATGTATATCTCTCAATCACCAATAAACAATTTTCATACAGTTGTTCACCTTGAAGTCTATTTTTAGGGAACCCAACTGAAGACAGTCAGTGCACTGAGTGGTCTTAGGAATCCAACTTTAAAACAGAATTTGGAAAATAGATTATTTGCCAGAATTGGGTAATAAGAATCTCAATGCTAGTGGTGAATAGGGTAGATAGACCTTGGCTTGCTATAATGGTATAATTATCAAAACCATTGCCAGTTGGTATTTGACATGAGACACAAGTGGCAGAAGGCACACTACATGATAACATATCTGTGGTACTTAAGAAATAATAAAGAAACAGTATAAGAACAGTGAAATTAGGTGGCTATTACTGAACACCATTGATTCATTAGAAAGATATAATGACAGGGAATTGATAATTAATCATCAATTCAAGACAAAATGTGAAAGCCATGTGCCAGACTTCTTGGTTGTATTTAAAATTCCTAACATCCTGAAGCTGGAGGTGGGAGAGAGTTGAAATCTTGATGCTGGACTTAATCCAAGTATAGCAGAATTTTGGCAAAGGAAGGATTCTCAGCTCTGAAAGTTCTCTTACTCCAAGGCCAGAACCCTAGTATGGAAGAACAAGACATTAGAATTTAGAATGGGAATATCTATGAGAACGAAATGGAGAATATTGAACAACTGTGATCTTCTAAACCCACTTGGTCTGCACACAGGGCCCATTCATCCTCATTGGCCACTCACTAAGTGGCTCCTTCTTGCTTGAAGATCATGCAGAGGCTTCAGATGAGGCAGGTGTCTTATAAAACAATGTTTCTCCCACGTAGGATCTGTACCTCCTGCTGACAATTACACTAATAAGGGTCAAATCTGAACAAAGATGTGCTGTTCCTGCTATGGGAGGAAAAGAAATGCAAGAATCTAGCATAAACAATGGCAAGAGCTGAAATACTATACATGAAACTGGACCTTGAGGATGTTGGATACTAACCATAAACTGACCCATGAAGGTGCTAGATACTGAACATGAACTGGACTATAAGGGTGCTGGGCAAAAAAAAAAATAAAAAAAAATAAAACTACATAAGGAAGAGTTCATGTGATGGGGACACTCTCTAATGAAAACACCCTGGTGAGGACCGCAGGAGAAAATGCAGGTGTGTGGCAAAGACACTTAGCAGCTGCGATCACATTTTCCAAGCTTCTAAATGAAGTGGAAATTCCAGAATTGGTATGAAAGTTCATGGAACACAGGATCCAAAAGCTCAGAAAAATGATGTGTTCGGTTGGAAAACCTACCAGATAACCATATTGTTCAGAAGGTCTTGAAGGACATTGCATATACCGAAGCATATAAAGAATATGTTGGTGAAAAGGGCACCAGCATCCCTGACAAGTTCACTATGGCTTTTAGGTTTAGGCCAGTAGTTATAGTAGAAAAGGTCAGTGCAGGACAGGTTTACCTGATAGTGAGGAGGGTCATAAGACCTGGAAAAACAGAGACCAAACAGTGGCACTTAACAATCAGAAGTAAGAGGTGTGGAATTGCTGCAACTAGTATCAAGGTCAGAGTGGCCACCAGGAGCGCTGACACACAAAATTCTGTCATGATGGTGAATGGACCACAGTGACCCTTGGGCCAAGATGTATGGGCAGCCAATAAGGAATTGCTTAATTTTTACAATGCAAAAAGATCCAGATGGATGATCATGAGGCTGAAGGTGATTACTCCAATGAAGGGTCATGATCCCTTGCTCAGATTTTAGATATGGTCCTTTCCCAGACCCTGAACTCTGGATTAAGAAGAAGCAAAGTCCCTATGGTAAAAGAGACACCTCAGCAAGAATAGATAGTAATAATTTTCCTATTTTCACCACCATGGACACCTATGACTATTTATTTGGAAAACTATGCATGATGAAAAAGGGCAAACCTAGACCTTCCATGGATTGATGAACAACACAGAGTCCAAATTAACATTAATATTTAGAGGTATAAGATGTTGTCATGGACTCCTTTTATAGGAGTGAACAATGGAAGCTTGAAGTAAATCGAGTTCTGGCTACTAGTAAATGAATCTGGCTCATAGTGGGTCCACATGTTCCCATAGACAATCCCTGATGGTCGTATCCCTGGTCCCTGAATGTGTGATTGGAATGCTTAATTTAGTTAGCAGAACTCTCACATTGGGTTGTGGGTCTTTTGTCACAAGAACTATTGTAATAAAGGAAACCAAGTCACAAGTTTCTTTGCCTGTCCCCCAGGCAAGATTAACTGGAAAATACTACTACATATGTGGGGAATGGCAGAGCTTAGTGGCACCCTCAAAACCTTAAATACAGGAGTGCTGGTCAACCTGGAGATTATTGGTTATCCTAGAAAAGGCACTTTAAAAGGAATCATGAACATTAAACAGAGAGTGAGCATAGGCAACTTCTTATGGGAGATTTGCTGTAATAGCAAGCAGAAAAAATGGCTTAGATGTGGGTTGTAAGGGAAAGAAAAGAAAAAGATCAAAGTCTCCAACTTGTTGGGTTAAGTTTGTATTAACACTCCTAATCAAGATTAAAAATAGATATGGAATAATGGCTTTGGAGATTTGGAAAAAGAAGATGGGTTTACTTTGGAGCCTAGCAGGCCCAAATATAGAATTCCTTAACTCAGGCAAGCCAGAATCAGGGACCATGGATCTCTAAACAAGGTCAATACCTCAAGGGCTAAAATAGGTGTGTGAGAGACTGGGCTTTCCCATTTTCCCATACAAGAGTGTGGTCCAAGGGATTCAAAGACTGTGACAAATGATATTGATATCTTGGGCCAAGCATATTTGGGCAGGGGTGGGGGGAGAGAATTCCAAAAGGTTGAACAGAAACAAGAAGAAATAGAGCAAACTGTCATCAGAAACAAGGTAAGAAACACAGATTGATTTGGGAGGCAAAGCAGTGATTATCTCTTACAAAATGGTGCCAGAAATGCTAATGGCTGGAACATGGGAAGGATGGAGTATTGTTTAACTGACTGAGCCATCCAGGCACCGCAGGATGGAGTATTATTAAGGGCAGAGACTTGGGGAAATACAATCATTTCACGATACACAAATACATTTTAATTATCATTACTTCCTATCAGCTTTTCATTCTTCTGTTCTTATTAATTTTGGTCTGTTTAAAGTCCTACTTAGCCCTTGGGATTTTTCCATCATTTTGGTGCATCCCTATCTTTTTCCTGGAGGCAGACATGAGATTGGGGTTGGCATCCAGAGACATAGTTAGAGTGATGAGAGACTGTCACCCATCTTGTCTGAGATGCACAGAGAATTTAGAATGTGCACAGATCTTTGGAAATATAATGGGCTCCATATTGATTATAATGAGACTGAATACCTGGCTAAAGGGAGATGTAAGCTTAAAACTCAAGAGATGTATTCAACAAAAGTAAAAGTTACTATTTCCTGAATATTTCCTATTATGCTCTTTCTCCCTTCTCTCCTTTTGTGCTTGCTTGAATTCTCCTTTAGGTACAGAAGTTAGATAATGAGTAAAGCCCAGAAAAAGCAACATAAATCAAAGAAGTGAAGTTAATCTACATCATAATGAGCTTGGAGAATAAAATAGAAAAATTAGGTGGGCTGAATGGTGAGACAAGTTTTTGAGAATTTAGAGTTAAGAGTGGAAAATGGAGTGTTTTGGGGAGCAAATACTATCTGCTACAAGATCCCCAAAGGTGCAAAAACAGAGACATTATTTTAACCTGTGTTGTGTGTAAGCAACATTCTCAGCTTATGCAGTTCATTGAGAGGTTATTTAAATAACAGAATAATTTTAATTATCTTAGCTAATTGAATACATGTTTATTTTATTTTATTTTATTTTATTTTTTTACAAATAGTTTATTGTCAAGTTGATTTCCATCTAACACCCAGTGCTCATCCCCACAAGTGCCCTCCTCCATGCCCATTGAATACATGTTTATTTTTTAATGTGTATTTATTTATTTTTGAGAGAAAGTGAGAGAGAGAGTGAGATTGCATGTGCGAACAGAGGAGGGGCAGAGAGAGAGGGAGTTCACTGACAGCACAGAGCTGGACACAGGGCTCAATCTCACTAACAGTGAGAGGATGACCTGAGCCTAGATCAAGAGTCAGATTGGATGCTTAACGAACTGAGCCACCCACTTGCCCTTTGACTACCTTTTTAAAAATTTCAACTTGCTAAACAAGTCTGCAAAGGGTCTTTATTTTATTGCATTTATTTTTATTTTTAAGAATACATATTAAATGTTTGCATAAGCATATACAGTACTGGATTCTTTGTATGACCACTTTATGCTAAGTGTTATTCTTGTGATTTTCATGTCCAATTGATTCTCATGTTACCACTGAAGAGTACTGCTTTAATTGGGAGCTATTAAGGGAAGGACAAAAATAAGTTAGTACAACAGAACTGGACATAATCTATAACACTGCATTTGTGCCAGGTGAAGTACAAATGCAATTAAAATGCCTTACATAAATAGAAGTTTCACACGAGTTTGAAAAGAAAAAACTGGATGAGAAAATGAATTTCTGTACCTTCCATAGTAGAATGACATCCAAATTAAAGGGTTCATGTCTTACCATCTTTACCATATGTATCTTTGAAGTACGGATACAACGGTGTCATCAAATCAACATACTTACCACAGTAAGTCAGTGGTGCTAATTTTAAATATATTATTTTATTTTTAAATGTGTTATTTATTTCTAAGAGAGAGACAGCATGAGCAGGGGAGGGTCAGAGAGAGAGGGAGTCACAGACTGAAACAGGCTCCAGGCTCTGAGCTGGCAGTCAGCACAAAGCCCGACGCGGGGCTCGAACCCACGAACCGTGAGATCATGACCTAAGCGAAAGTCGGCCGCTTAACCGACTAAGCCACCCAGGCGCCCCTAAATATATTATTTTAAAAGTTTGTTTGCAAGTTAATATTTTCTACTTTTTTAAGATATCGATTCATGTCTGAATATATTTAAGTAAAGCTTTCATTAACATAACTTCCATCACTATGAATGGCAAAAAAGAATTTTGCCTCTACAAGTGGTCCACTTTTACTAAATTTGAAAAACACTTGAATGCAAGTAGCCATAGGCAGAGTTCGATGAAAAAGTGCTTTGAGAAGGGCACAGGCCACAGGGTGCAGCTGGCAAAAAGTGGAAAAGACACCAGAGTAGTTCTAGAGTGAAGTAGAATATTCGAGAACTGTCTATCAAATTTATAGACATGTTTCTCATATCTAGGTTTTTAAATTTCAGATATCTCAGAGTTTTAATTCAATAATATCCATTTATTTTTATGCAATTTTCCTTATATCATAAATTTATTTAGGCACCCCAAATCATTTGCGTTTTCTGGGCTGAAAAGTGACATGATAAATGTATTATAATGTTGTTTGGCAACTGGAACATTTCAATTTAAACATTCATGAGTCCATAATTTTAAATCACACCAAGCAACAAAAATTGTATTGCTACATAATCAATTCTTTTTCAGTCATTTCTGTTTATTCTTGAAAACTATTTGCTTCCCTTTAAATCTTAATTAATTTGTCACTTGTCTGATGTGAATTTTTGAGTAATTACAGCATTCAGGTTTTTAGTCTGGTTGGAATTACAATAGCATTTTGTCTCTACCCGTCCTGACTTATTACTTGTCACTGTGCTCTCTCCTGTACAAACCAAGCTTGAGCCAAATTGAAACTGTGCCATTTTCTGAATAGCATATGATCTCTCTAATCTTAAAAATGACTTTCAAATGTTCACACTATTGAGTCCATCCCATTGAGGAGCTTTTTTCTAAGTCCCATTGAGGACTTAGATAGGGTGCCAGATTCAGCAAATAGAAATACAAAGTACTCCTTTAAATTTGAATTGCAGGTAAACAAGAAGTTGTTTTTTACTATAAGAATAGGCTCTATATTGCATAGAACATACTTATAATAAAAAATTATTTGTTGTTTACCTGTAATTTCAAATTTTACTGCATAGCCATATTTTATCTGGAAATCTATCTAGGAGGACTCTCAATAATATAGCTTTTAATTTTTTATAAAGCATACCTTTTCTCTCTACCATGGCTGAAAAAAAAGAAAGATAGTCATACAGAAAAGCAAGACAATGGACTTAGACCTGGTCTGGCAGCCTTTGGTGTGACATCAAGTCCTTTCTCTCTGCTGATATGCTGAATCCCCTTCTCAAATTAATTTCCTAGACTGCACTGGCATGTTGCTCAATTTTCTCTTTCTAGATTCACAGACTTCTAACCCACTGCTAGGCTCCTATGGATGAGATCTGACTCATATCCGACATCCCCTCTGGAGTAGGTTCGGAAGGAGAGCACTCCATCTCAAACTCAGGTTCCTGGGATCAGGACTAGTGGTCATGGTAATGAGTGGGGCTCATCAGTACGGCAAAATGGTAGCCAAAGTCCAAGTCCTGGGTGAGACTGGGCCTGCCAAGTGTCCATATGAAGCATAAAGTTCAAGAGAAGATGGAGAAAATAATGGGAGAAAAAAGGGAAGCATTAAACAAAATAATCTGTAAGACAAGACAGAAGGGAAAAGGAGAGTCTGTGGAGTATTTAAAGTAAAAGTCATTCTCAAGGAGAAAGTAGTTAAGAGGGCCAAGCTTATTTAGATAATTCACCTTCCAGCTTTGGATGCCCAAAGACAATGAAGTTCTATCTTCAGTCTATCTTCTCTTCCGCTGTTCCCTGATCTCAAAGTCCTAAGTCCGCTTGGACTAATAAAATTCTAAGACCGGTCCTATCCAGATTCCTTACTCATCCACCTACCCAGATGTCCTCATTGTACTTAACTCTCCGAGATCTCTACCCCTGTCCCAGGTCCACATCCACTTGGTCCGCATGGTTTATCATATGAATAGAAATGAGTCATGGCTTTGTACTATGTTAAAGGTCACCACCATCTACTAGGTAGCAGCTACCTATATTCAAACTATAGTGCCTAAGAAGTCACAATGAGGGGCATCTGGGTGGCTCACTTGGTTGAGTGTCTGACTTCAGCTCAGGTCATGATCTAGTGGTTCGTGAGTTCGAACCTCACATCAGGCCTCACTGCTGTTAGAGTGGAGCTTGCTTCAGATCCTCTGCCTCCCTCTCTCCGCCCTTCCCACTCTTGCACGCTTTTGAAAATAAATATAATATTCAAAAAAAGAAAGAAATCACAACCAGATTCTAACATAGTGTCCTTAATGCTTTCATCCAATGTCTCTGAAAATAAATTTATAAGCTGTGCACTCACTCCAATAGCAAGGCATCTAAATAGTGATTCTAATCAACCAATAGAAAAAAAAAAATGGGGTAGAAAAGTCTTGGTGAAAGTGACTTCTGTTTCTTATAACAGACTGAAAATAACTAGTAAACTTAAAATATATATGTATACATTACATATAAGTATATATGTATATATGTGTGTCTATACATGTACTTATCTATCATCTTTCTATTATCTATCTATCTATCTATCTATCTACCTACCTACCTACCTACCTATCTATCTATCTCACTGGCTTGAAAGCATTAGGAAGCTAGAAAAGTGAGGAAAAATTTCCAGAGTAAGATGTGGGAGAAAATGGACTCCAGATGTGTGTAGTAACATTTGGGGCTACTTTTGCACTTGTCTCACTTGCCAGTTCTAGAGAACTATCTGAGAAGTGGAGAAATGCTTTGAACAACTCAAATGGTGAGGAAGATAACATTTAAAGTGCCATATATTGGTTGGGAAACCAAAGAATTTTACCTAAGAATGAAAGGTGAACTAGAATTAATTAGCCAAGGTTCAAAAAGCCTACAGCCTGGGGCGCCAGGGTGGCTTAGTCGGTTAAGTGTCAGACTTTCGCTTAGGTCATGATCTCGCGGTTCGTGGATTCGAGCCCCGTGTCCAGCTCTGTGCTGACTGCCAGCTCAGAGCCTGGAGCCTATTTCAGAGTCTGTGTCTCCCTCTCTCTGACCCTCCCCTGCTCATGCTCTCTCTCTCTCTCTCTCTCTCTCTCTCCTAGAAATAAATAAAAATATTTTTTAAAAAGCCTACAGCCCTATTATTTCCTCATCTGAGTGCCACAGAAAAATCTCAGTTTTAGAAAGTAGATTAAAGTGATCATCACCTAAAAAAAATAAATAATAAAAAATTAAAAAAAATAAAGTGACCCAGATTGCTTGCAACCCTGTGAGCTGTAGATGTAAATAAAAGTCCTCTCTGATAAAAGATGACATCATCTGTAGTAGATTATTAGTACTTTTCACTCATATTTTTAATTCTCTTTTAGACACAGGAAAAGATTGCACATTTTCACCCACTTGAATTTGGGGGTATCCATGTGATTTTCCTGGGCAATGAAGTATTTAAAAGCCAGTACAAAATTCTCCAGTGTCTCTTGCTGGTCTTATAGATGTGGCCAAGAAGGATAAAATAAAGGAAAGAATCTCTCAGTGGGCAAAGCCACAGATGGCAAAGAACAATGGATTTGGGAAGCCTTCACAAGGAAAGAGGGGTGTTGCAAGATGCCTGAGTGGCACAGTTACTTAAACATCCGGCTCTTGATTTTGGCTCAGGACATGATCTTATGGTTTGGTTTGTGAGTTCGAGTCCCATGTCCGGCTCTGTGCTGACAGCATGGAACTTGCTTGAGATTTTCTGTCTCTCTCTCTCTCTCTCTGCCCCTCCCCCTTTGCATGCTTTCTCTCATTCTCTCAAAAATAAAGGAACATTTTTTGAAAAATGGAGAAAGGGGCTGTTGAAATATATTCTCAGGATGATCAGCATCAGTATGGCCCAGGGACTTCTGTAGGTCCCCCACTCTTCCCCTTTCAGAGTTCTGTCCCTGTTCCACCATTATTTGTTGGTGTGGAGCAGACATTAAGAGCTGCCATGTCTGGACATGATATAAAGACTACTACACATCGTACTCTAATGAGGAAACTACCATGCATCACCAAAAGGTCCTGGGTTTTCAGCTCAATGATATTATTGGAGGGGGTCTTTGAATCAGCCACCTTTGGGGAAAGAGTGAGTATATTTGACATTCAGGAAAGCCAGTGAGCCTAACATTTGGTGATGATAAGAGCAAATATGTAGTATAAATTAGTGCCTCTCTCCACTATTTGCAGATTACTTCTCCTTTTGGGCACATGGAAACTTTCATTTCCCTATCCCTTTGCTTTGACCACTGAAATGTTAGGAGAAGTGTTATGTGCATTCGCAGGTAAAATTATTTAAAATATAACTCTCTAATTTCCCCCCATTTTGGCAAATTGCAGAAGCAGCTGTTAACATGAAAATACCATAAGGGGAGCCTGTGTGGTTCAGTTGGTTGAGTGGCCGATTTAAGCTTGGATCACAATCCCAGGATTGTGGATTGTGCCTCACATTGGGCTCCACACTGAGCATGAAGACTGCCTGGGATTCTCTCTCTCTCTCTCTCTCTCTCTCTCTCTCTTTCTCCCTCACCACCTTTGTCCCCTCCCCTGCTCTCTGTCTCTCATCCTCTGTCTAAAAAAATAAATAAATAAGAAGAAAAAAAGAAAATACTATTAAAGCAAGTTGAAATGCTAAAATGCTACATGTGAATAATTGTGACATGGAGAGTTCCTGAGTCCCCCTTGCATGAGGAAAAAAACCAACTTCTTTTGTTAAGCCACTGAGATGTTAAAGCTCTTTCTACAACCTAACAAAGATTGACTGGTACTTTAACCTAGACTCTAAATTATTTCTCAGTTCCCATGCAAAGTAATATTTTTATAGCATCTATTTTTGTTTTGGCTATAGGGAACCAGATAGGATAAAAGGGAAAATGTCCAAATTCCCCATAGTCATCACTCTGAGACATTTTTTCATCTTGTTAACTTTTTTAGTTTCTGTAGCCTACAATGGGACAAGTTAATGTTTATAGATAAATAAAAGGCATAAAAGAAAAACTCAGAGTGGCAAGTGAAATATTATTGTTAATTAATAGCTACAGATATAAAATATAATACATTGCAATAATTAACCATTCCTTCACAGATTTAGAGTATTAAGAAACTCAAGAACTATCCTTCATCCTGTCTGTTTTCCTTTGAAAGGAGCTGGCTCATGTTTATTTTCCATTTACCAATAAACCAGTTGGGTTATAGTTCAAGTGATTTTTTTAACATTCATAATTTATCTTATCAATATGTTCTCTCTCCATGGGTGTTTTCCTCAATAAATAATCAGCCCTGAAAATATACTAGAGTAGAACAAATGTGTGGTGGTTTCATGGTACCAAATTCACTTGACTTTGAAGCTTCCCAACACAGTATCAGGTGCAGGTTAGGACTTTAGAAGGTACATTGCCCTAGTCAGTCAATTCTTCCTGGGTCTCTCCAGTGACTCCCATTAAACACTAATCTTCAAGGGTTAAATATTCTTCCTGCATTTTAAGACAATGCTTTTAAGTTATATATTCTAAATATGTATCTTTTGCTGCTAAACCTATTTAAAAGGGGCTTTACTTAATCTAAAGATGCATTTAGTTTGTCTAGTAAGGAGATGCTTACTGAGTAACGGTCTTGTATCTGACACTGCAACAAGGACATGGGGAGAAATGAGTTGCTATGTTGTGCTGGAAAGGTTCTTAAGGAAAGATGATACCTCTGGCCACATGTTCCTTCAGCCACATCTTACAAACAGCTGCTTGTACAGTTTTTCTGGAGAGGAATGAACCATTTATGCATCCTGAGGTGCTTTCAGCCAGACAGACATCTCATATGCCACGCACAGACCGAGGCATATAGATGTGTATGAAGGTTCCATGGCATTCTTGGAAATTCCCCAAGACCTTATGTTTCTGACCTGTCCTTAATCTTGCTCCATCCCCATTTGACTGTAAACTCCTGGCTCCATGGGCCGTGTCTGATCCCACCTCTGGCAATTTAGACTTGGTGTCTATAATTGGTCTCACTGGGGTTAGCTTCTCAGCTTTGTCTAAAAGATTTTGGTCTAAATTCTGATTTTCTCCTTGGCAGATTGCCTCAGATAGTATAGCCCATCCTAATCCTAGCCTCTCATGACTTGGCCGATACCCCTGCCAAACTGGCCTTGGGACTGTAATGGAACACTCCACCTCTTTCAGAAATCATGATTATTGCGCCGTATTCATTTCTTCTTCTGCCCTTCTGTGTGTTCCATATAGGTAAACAAAGCCTTGTGTGGCTTAGGAAAATACAGTAAAAATAGTGTGTAATAGCTTTAATGAAAAGCTAAAGCTTGGAGTTTATTTGGCTATTGAAAACACAGAGCTCATAAACATCAGTTGAGATGACAGCATTCCCGTTTCATGTTGCGTTGCATTTTTTTTATGGTACGGAGCAAAGTCTCACTTTTTCCAAACAAAGGAAATCACCAGGACTCTATGCACTTGATACGGACTTAGCTAAGCACATTCAGTTCCATTATTACAGGAAGAAAAGTAAGCCTATTGTTTTTGACAGGGAGCTGGCCCTTTTTTCCCCTTTTTTAAAATGTTTATTTATTTTTGGAGGAGAGAGGGAGAGAGAGAGACAGAGCACCAGCGGGGGAGGGGCAGAAAGAGAGAGAAACAGAACCTGAGGCAGGCTCCTGGCTCCAAGCTGTCTGCACAGAACCCGATGTGGGGATCAAACCCACAGACCACAAGCTCATGACCTGAGCCAAAGTCAGATGCTTAAATGACTGAGCCATGCAGGCACCCGGAGCTGGCCCTTATCTGAGGCCACAGGTACGTATTATGTAGGCACCTGTTTTAAGAGCCAGCGAACTGGCTAGCAATGATTCTTCTGCCCTTTTCTATCCGAGTGCTTTGAATAAGATGGCAGTTATGAACCAAAGAGTTAACACATTTTCAGATCTGTTGTTAACCACATGCAACATCACCAAATATAAAAACTGGACATTCAAAAACCATTTAGCCCCTCTCTTTACAACAATAGGCTTTAGATTTAAGAGCTTTCGACTTACTGCCTACATGAGATTTCTACCTATATTGATTTTCACCATAGCCTGTCAAGCTAAGGCAGTGGGTCCTTTGTATTCACTTAAAAATGGGGACACAGAGGCACGAGAGTATTCCACATCTTATTCGCCATTAGAAGGAAACCCAAAAAAGTAAAGAAACAGACTGGCCCAATGTGAATGGTTGTGGCTTTGGCAACAGAGAGATCTAGGTTTGGTATCTGATTTTGATCTCAACGTGTTGTGTGACTTCAGGCCCCTAACTCAACCTCACCAAACTATAGGTCCATCGGTAAAATAGGTTGACAAAACATACATTGTAAGATTATTGAAAAATATTGAATAAAACCATGTCATTAGCGCACGATAAGTTTTAAATAAATAGTAACTGTTTCCTTTGAATTTTGTTCCTCTAGGTTTGTTTAGAGCCAACCCTAGAAACATCTGTCAGTAGACCTCAGTATTAAAGTGGAAGGAGGGTTTTTCTACCAGTCACAGAGGTGAACAGTTACAGTGTGGGAATTACAAATGCCAAGGGCAGGGGGGGAGGGCATTTGTAATTTGGAGAGGAAACTGGATGAATTATAAAGCATACAAAGATGATTGCTGGAGGAAAATCTTGGAAAGATGATTTGATAGCTGTCGATGGATGCAGAGATTTTTCTCTGGAATAAGAATGGTTTTTTCTGCAAATGTTGCCATTGACTCAAAATCAACTGGCTCTGCAGAATTGACAGATAATTGTATAATCATGAGGGTTTTCTACTTTGCACTAAGTGGTTCACATTCACAAATGTATTTTAATTTTACCACAGTTCTGTGAGGCAGTACCTCTTTTATACAGATGTGGGAAGTGGGGCTGTAGGAATTACATATCCTGTTCATGGTCTTATGACTCATAAATCAGAGGCAAGGAAACTCTGATCTACCTTACTTGAAAACTCAAGTCCTCACCAATCTTCTAGTTTTCCTCCTCAAGAACCAGAAGTTCACCACCACCACCACCGCCAACAAAAAAACATAAGTACATTTGGTTTAAAAAGAAAGTTTTAAAAAATGTGTTTCTTCGTGGAATCACTCTCTCTCTCTCTCTCTCTCTCACACACACACACACACACACACAGTCAGATAGCATAGGATATCATAATATTCATTCAGAATGGCTTGAATAAAGGAGAAGACGGAAAATTAACTGTAAGCTGTGGGAAGACAAGAGACTAGAGGGTCTAAGTTTTCAGCTCTTTTATTGGCTCTGGCCTTGTCATGTTAAGATGATAGAAAGGGTCACAAATGTGTTTCCTATCAAGATGTTTTTAACTGCAATGGAGTTATGTTTCTTGAATATTTTTCTCATAACACATTTTCTAATAGCATCATTTATCAAGCAATTATAAAGTATGTGAACTATTCATAACATGTATTCATATTTTCTTTCCCAGAACAGATCTCAGAACAAGATTCTCTCCAGGGACAGAAAAATGAAAAATGGATTATGCAGGTTTCTGTGTCTCTCTATGAAATTATTTGACCTCTGCAGGAAGAAATGTAATTCATTATATAAGAATGATTTATTAAATAGCTACTGTTTTCAAACCACTTTACTAAATCATAATCTAAAAAACAAAGAAAAGAAAAAGAAGAAAATAGGTTTCTGGCCTTTAATAAATATATAATCTTGTTCACATGCCAATACAATGAAATTATCTGACTATAAAAGCCATGAAGGAAACATTGCTTTTCCATCCACCAGTGTTCTTGATCCTCTGCCCAGTCATCAGTCATTCCTTCCTCCACTAAGTCTAACAACACCTATGACCAAAAAAAAAAAAAAAAAAAAAAAAAAAAAGTGATATAATGTCCCTGTATGTCAGTACAGAGCATCTGGATAACCTCCTCCCCTCTTGATGTTTGGACAAATATAGAGAGGCTCAATTTTTAGAAAACTCTCATGGCTTCTGAAATTCCATGTGACGTCTTTGTGAGCACTAACTCTTTACTAAGTATTTGTCTAGGAAATTTCATTTCCATTATCCTATTTACTTCTCTAGTGTCTTGATCTTAATATAGTCATTGCCATCTTACAAGTAAGGAGATTGCTGAATAATCAGCAATAAGAAATAAATTGCCCAAGGTCATGCCACAAGTTCATGGCAAACTGACATTTATACCTAAGGTTTAAAAAATAAAAATGGTTTCAGTGTTCTTCTCACTGCACTGCTATGTACTTAAGGACACGTAGTGGGTCTCATGCCCACAGTTTGGGTCCTCCGGGAGGCAGATTCCAAGATGGAAATAAGTGCACAGGAAGATAGTTACCTAGAACCAGTTATCTAGAATCTAGATTTCACCCTGTACAAAAGTTCCCACTGATTTTCAAGAGTTCCCTCCCCCAAGAAATTTCACAATTCAAACACAAAATCATATATTAAGAAGTCCAAACTTGTAATCTGTATAATAGATTGAGCTAACATAGGGCTCTTTCACTCAAATTATAAAAGATGCTGGATATTACCCAAAGAAAGTGAAAACACTAATTCAAAGAGATATGGGCAATCCTGTTAATTTCAGCATTATTTACAATAGCCAAGATGTGGACACAATCCAAGTGTTCACTGATAAATGAACGGATAAAAAAGATGTGGTGTATACACACAATGGAATATTAACCATAAAAAGAATGAAATCTTGCCATTTGCAACAACGTGGATAAACCTAGATGGTATTATGCTAAGTGAAATAAGTCAGTCAGAGAAAAACAAATACCCATGATTTCACTTGTATGTGGAATCTGGAAAACAAAGCAAAAGAACAAACAAAAAAAAATGGACTTATAATACGAAGAACAAACTGGTTGCCTGAGGGGTAGGGGATGGGTGAAATAGATATAGGAGACTGAGAGGTACAAACTTCCAGTTATAAAATAAATAAGTCATGGGGATGAAAAGTATAGGATAGGGAATATAGTCAATAATATTATAATAATGTTTGGTGACTACTTCCTGTGGTGAGCATTGAGTAATATACAGATTTGTTCAATCACTATGCTGTACACCTGAATCTAACATAACATTGCATGTTCATTATACTTAAATAAAAAAATAAGAATTAGTTCTCTTTTTAAAAAAGTTATTCATTTTTGAGAGAAAGAGTGAAATAGAGTGTGAGTAGGGGAGGGGCACAGAGAGAGGGAGACACAGAATCCAAAGCAGGCTCCAGGCTTTGAGCTGTCAGCACAGAGCCCAACGTGAGACTTAAACCCACAAACTGTGAGATCACAACCTGAGCCGAAGTCGGAAACATAAACGACTGAGCTACCTAGGTGCCCCAAAATTTAGTTCTCTTGTAAGTGATATGAAAATGTTAGATAAATTATAGTAAAACATTTTAAATTATATTCAAAGTTAAGAAAACTTCTCGGTGCTAGAAATAAAGAACTTAAAGGCAGACCAGTAAGTAAGCACCCATGTGTCTCCTTTCCCCCATGCGGGCATAAGAACTCCGTATATGTCTAACAGGCTGAAGTCATGCTTTGTGGATACAGGAATTATAGCCACAGTCCCACTGCAAAGTGCTGTTTCTTAGCTCTTTACATAAAGTCATGAACCAAGAAGGGCTGACCCATTATTGAAAAGGAGATTACAAAATCCTTTCCACTGTACTAAAGGACTTGGCATAGAAGCCAGCTATTATAGACAGTGGGTGGGGTAAAGGAGCTAAGAAGTCTGAAACCCAATCCTTCAGTATGTAAAGCTAGGAAATCCCAGTTAGAAAAATTAACACAAAACGATTTCAGTACTGGCAAAACATGGAGCTCATGCAGAGGCAACCACGAAACTCACCCACAGAGATTAGCTTCGCGTGAGGCATGCAGGACTTCCATGGAAACAATTTCTTCAAAGGATGAGTTCACAAACGTATATAAAAAAAAAAAAAAGGTATTGCCTCAAAGTATAACCAGAAATGCAATACACTGGAGAATTTATGCCATAGAAACAACAAATAATAGAAAAGGTGGAAGAATCCTGAAATATGTATGTTTAAAAGTGGTCAAATAGATAACAACTGTACAGAAATCTAAAGCAAGAATAAGATAAAGTGGAAAATGAACACACAGGCTTTAGTTGAACACACAGGCTTTAGTTAAGTGGAATGAAAAGGGAAATCTTGGAATGAAAATATGGAAATAAAAATTAAGAAAAGCAACTCAAATTTCGGTTAAAAGCTTACTAGGTACAGGGAGGCAAACCATGAGAGATTCTTGAATGCTGAGAACAAACTGAGGGCAGATGGGGTGGGGGGAGGGGGCGGGGGTGATGGGCATGGAGGAGGGCACTTTGGGGATGAGCACTGGGTGTTATATGGAAACCAACTTGACAATAAACTATTTTTAAAAAAGGGAAAAAAAAGCTTACTAGGTACAGCAGGAGGAATTAGTGAATTGGAAGACAGATTTGTAGAAATCATTTTGGATTCGGCACAGAAAGATCAAGAGATAGAAAATAGTAAAGGGAGTTAACAGACAAGAAGGACAGTGGGAGATGTTCCAGCATACATCTTCATTCCAGAAGAAGAAACAGAGAATATGGGTGAAAAGCAATGTCCAAAAACATAAATGTCTTTAGGTAGGAACACTGAAGCACTCATAAAACCCTAAGCAGAATTAAATTAAAAAAAAAAAAAAAAGACAAACTCCGTATTTAGTGTCACTGCAGTGCAAGTGTAAAACCAGCACGGGTGACAGGTACGTAGCGGGGCCTTGTACACATGATCGCCCATGTTTGAAGAGTCTGATGCAGGAAAAGAAGATGAATTTGTCTCGTCACAGCGTTTCAGAAAAAATTGCCCCCTTCTTTAAAAAAAACAAAACCCTCTTGTAAAGCTTGGCATGCAACAATATTCAAAATATGAATTATTGGTCTCTGTGCCTAAGTATTTACTACAATGCTCTAGTTCACGCATCACCCTCCCAATGGAGGAGGATGCCCTGGGGCTCCTTTGGGGTCGTTTGACCCAGATATATATTACTTGGCACCTAACAAAGGCAGCCATTCTTCGCTTTCTCACTTTTTGCTGTAAGCCTTCCTCCATTTCATACAGAAATAACCCAATATATAATCATATTAAACTGCAATTCTCTGACAAGCAGTTGAATACACGATGTGCATCTTCTTACATTTTATCTATGATATTCATGATGTATTTTGTATATGTCTATCATTTTAAAATTGTATGACCTTCTGGTAACACATGGCAGTCTCCAAGAAGAAGCTGAATATTATATTTGATGAAATTTCTAAAGATGTCAACCTTTCGTTAGATGCAAAACAGGGAATTGCTGCTCCTCTCAATCCATTTCATATTATTTTCCTCCTACTAGAGCCTTATCAAAGCAGTGCTAATATTCTTTTAGATGGAATAGTTTGACAGTGTAAAGCACTACAGCTTTTTAATTATCAAGGTGCAAATAAAGATTCTTTTAATGAAAAGATTTTTTCCAGTAAAAGTAATGGATAAACAGCTCAGCAATTTCTTTACCTTTTCCTAAATTGTCTAAATATGAAAAATTTCAACTCAGTTATCTCAGAGGTAACTGAATGAGGCTGAGCAAAAACCAGATCGTTTCTAAAAATCTTTATACTCTATTGTCTACCACAGAGGCACAAATTGCCCTTCATTATCTCAACATGTTTCTTACTTGTCGGAGTGCAGGATTTCTTTGTATTTTAGCATTTAAGATGCATTCATTCATTTCAAAGGCCAGAAATCCTGATTGTTTGTTACTCCTGTCTTACTCACACAACAGTTTACTTAACAACAGCAGTCTCCAAAGTGATGTATACATACTAGGGGCGCCCAGGTGGCTCAGTCGGTTGAACATCTCACTTCGGCTCAGGTCATGATCTCCTGGTTCATGAGTTCAGGGCTCGCATTGGCTCACTGCTGTTGGTACAGAGTCCACATCGGTTCCTCTGTGTCCCCTCCTTCTGCCCCTTCCCCTCTTGAGCTTTCTCTCTCTTTCTCAAAAATAAAAATAATAACAGGAAAAGAGTGATGTATACACAACCGATGTGGTACACAAAATGATGCTTGAGGGGCAAAATGAAAATATTAGGATTTTATTTATGTTTAGTTTTATTTTAAAAAATAACAATAGTACATTTAGTATGAGTGACATCGCGGGTAGGCAGTACCACCAGTACCCAAACCAGTAATGTATAAATATCCATTTAACAATAACAAAAAAGTTTTAAATGTATATTTTGGGTTTTCTTGCTTATTAGCAAAGCACGAAATTCATTATATCTTTGAGGAACGTCTTTCTGCTGTGGCAAAAATTACCAAAACAATATAAATAAATCAATGTGCTGATATATCAATGTTCATTCCACTGTTAGGACATACTGTTTGAAGATACAGAGAAAGATTGTTAAAGATGTAAAGAAACAGATGTTTCGACTATGCTTGGCTTATTGTATTTGCTAGATTCTCTTTCCATAACAAAATACACACAAAACTATGATTTGTGAGCCATTAAAGGACAGATGTACTGCAGAGGATATTTTCTCGAATTTTCGTGTCCTCCTTGCACAGGAGCCATGCTAATCTTCTCTGTATCATTCCAATTTTAGTATACATGCTGCCGAAGTGAGCCCAGAGGACATTTTCTCAATAGCAAATGTGTTATAACATCATAATTTGTGGAACAACAAAAAAATACTATATAAGTTAACCCTTGCTATAGTCAGCACTTTGGTGTTCTAAGAAGAAATCTAGGAGAATGTCACAAAAATGGGCAAACATCTGCAATTCAACCTCTGCGTCCTTGGTGGACAAGACATATTGCAATAAATAAATGAAAGCCAAAAATGCACAAAGCACTATAATCTCATCAATTTAAGTTTATGTGTTTGTTTGTCTTTTTGTTGGTTTTCAATGGGACCTTTAACTTAAAAAAAAAAAATCTTTACAATAGATGTAATGAAATGTATCCTGACTGAGAAAATCCTCCTACAGAGAGGTTTACTTGTCAGCATGTGACAAAACACGTATCAGAGTCACAGAACGTCAAGACAGCTTACAAATATTTTACCTTTGCTTCCCTTCTGTGAACAGAGAGGGTGTTGTAATGCAGATATTGACAACAAACACGTGTAACCTGTCCTTCAAAGGTTAAGGTGACATTTTTACAAGGAATAGGGAAGTAACTGTATTACAAAAGGAAACGGCTCTAGAGAGAACATTTGAAATGGATATTTAAAATTTCTTTCAATGTTTATTTTTTGAGAGAGAGAGAGAGCCTGTGTGCCCACAAGCACGAGCAGGGGAGAGACAGAGAGAGGGAGACAGAATCCAAGGCTCCCAGCTGGCAACACAGAGCCAGATATTGGGCTCAAACCCACGAACCTGTAAGATCATGACCTGAGCCAAAGTCAGACGCTTAACCGACTGAGCTACCCTGAAATGGATATTTAAAGTTATTAATATTTCTTTTGTTGAAAATAATGAACATCTTATTTTAAAAAAGCCATCTACACTTTAAAAAGCTGTTAATGAAGTTTTGAAAGGTTTGAATTCATTTGTTAAAAAAAATCGTAAATGCGAGATTTCTTCCAATTAACTTGCAAGAACAATTGATTTGCATCTGGGAGATGGAAATTTACAAGAAGTGTTTTAAAATGACAAAATTCCACAAAAACATGACAAAATGAAAGAGAAAATTCTGAGTGGAAGCTATTGATTTAGTAAACACAAGCCGTGTACATCAATTCTATTTTTTTTCTTTGATACCATTTTTAGCTACGAAAGCCAATGGAATAATTTTAATCATTTCATAATTTAATTTTTTTAATGCTTATTTATTTTTGAGAGCAGGGGAGGGGCAGAGAGAGAGGGTGACACAAAACCTGCACCAGGCTCCAGGCTCTGAGCTGTCAGCACAGAGCTCCACTCGGGGCTCGAACTCACAGACTGTGAGATCATGACCTGGGTCGAAGTCCTAGACATAACCCACCAAGCCATGCAGGTGCCCCTAATCATTTAAATGTTAAATCAACTAAACCAAAGAATCACTTGTGTATAGCACAATGAGTTAAACCAATTTTTTAATAGTTAAAGCTATTCATTCACATTGCCTTCAAAATACTGATTTAGGCACCATTAATAAAATACATTATTTAAAAATTAATGTTTATTCCATCTTTGTATTTGAAATGCATTTTGACGTGTTTTATAACATATAAACTGGTCCTTGTATATAATACATAAATATCCATACATTCTAGGTAAAAGCTTAAACATACTTTCTGATAAAAGTGAAATCCATAAAGATTGGCAGTGCTTCTGACTTTCTTTACCCACTAAAGGCCTCTGCAAGTTCCCTTTTGGACATTCGTGCTCATGACCAGCAGATATCAATGGGAGTGTGGCTGCATTTTCCCTCTGCGCAGAATGGAAATCTTACCTCACACAGCACGAAAACTCCACTGGTTTCAGAAATGCCAGAGACTGGAAGTCTGTTCCCTTGGCAAAGAAACAAACAAAAAAACAGGGTAGGGCCTATTTTCATTGGACAAAGATGACAAACTAGCAGTGCATTGTTGCATTTGTATTTATTACACGGGTTTTTAAGAAGAACGGACATTTCATTGGGCTGCAAGAGATGTTGAGGGAAAGTGAACACTAAAACACCTTGCCATGAAGCCACCTGATGCCCAAGGTGGGCTTGGGGCGATACAATGAGTATGTGCTGTAGAGCAAGAGATCCTTGGCTTCCAGTCCTCTTAGAACTTGTGTTCAATACCTCAGCCAACCAATCTGTAAAATATGCATAATTATGCCCCAGTCGCCGGATTATTATCAGGATTACACACAATGGCATAAATAAAGTATCAAATCATTCTGAAGCCCTTTGCACACTGAATTTACAAAACTAAAAGCACCATCGAAATAAAGATTGATTTAAGAAAGTTTTTTTTTTTTTAACAAAAGGCACTTTAGGAATGAAAATGAATTACTTCAATAAGAATGTATTCAGTGTCTAGACATCTCTATCTCCCTCTCTTTATCTCTCTTTCTCATCTACCTATCTATGTACATACACAGGCTTTCAACAATATAATTCACATGGAATACACAGCACATATTTAAAAAGTGTACAGTCTGATGACTTTGGAAATATGTATACACTCACAAAACCTTCACTACAGTAAAATTAGTGAGCGTAGGTGTCACCCTCAAGAGCTTCCTCATGCCCGTGTGTAATATCTCTTTCCTGTTCCCTTGGTATCACCAGACAACCATTGATTCGCTTTCTGTCTCTCTAGATTATTTTGTGTTTTTAGTATTTTGTGTAAGTGGAATACACAATATGGACCCTTTTTTGTCTGGCTTATTTTACTCCGAGCGGCTGTTTTAAGTTTCACGCATGCTGTTTTTCATTCTTTTTCATTCTGAGCAGTATTCAATTGGATGGTTACACTGTCGTTTGTTTACCCCTGGTGTTCATTTGGATTGTTTCCAAATTGAGGCTATTACAATAAAGCTGTTATGAGCAGATTTATTCAAGTATTTGTGTGGATGCTTTCATGGTGCTTAGAATAAAACGGACAGGCATAAAATGGCCGGGTCAGATGGTAGGTATATGTTTATCTTTTTAAGAAACTACACACTGTTTTCCAAAGTGGCTGTACCATTTTCCATCCATGCGTGAGGCCTGCTCATGGTCAAGTTTTAGACATTTTAGATTTATAGTTTTAGGAACTATCACTTTAATTTCTTTGTATTTCTCTACTGATTACAGATGTTGAGCAGATTTTTATAGATTTATTTGCTACCGATGTATCTTCTTGGCTGAAGTGTCTATTCAAATCTTCCATAAGTTCTTTCTTGGTTTGTTTGATTTCTTACTGTGAGCTTTATGTGTTCTTAATATATTGTGGTTCAAATCCTTGATCACATAGGAGATTTCCAAATCTTGTCTTGAAGTCTGTGACTTATTTTTTTCATCCACTTAAAAGTGTCTTTCTAAAAGTAACAGTTCTTAATTTTGATGATGTCTGATTTATTGTTTTTTTTTTTTTAAAGAATTATGATTTGGGCATTGTATCTAAGAAACCTGTGCCAAACCCATGGTCACACTGATCTTTCTCCTATGTTTTCCACCAGATATTTTTTTTAGTTTTAGGATTTATATTTAAATTTATGATCCATTTTGAGTTAGTTTTTATATCTTACGTGAGGGATGAATTGAAGGTTTGTTTCTTATTTGGCATATGAATATCTAATTTTTCCAGAATCATTTGTTGAAAAGACTAACTTTTCCCCATAGAAATATCTTTGTACCTTGTTGAAATCAATTGAGTGCATGTGTGTGGGTCTATTTCTGGACTCTCCATTCTGTTCCAATGACCTATTTGTCTATCTTCACAAAAATGGCACATTGTCTTGATTATGGCAGCATTATAATAAGTCTTGGAATCCAAAATTGTAAGTCCTCCAACTTTATTCTTTTTAAATTTGTCCAGCTATTCTAGTTCTTTGCATTTCTGTGTGAATTTTAGAATCAGCTTCTAGATGGGTATTATATAAATATTGTTCTGATATTTTGATTGTGATTGCATTGAATCTATTGATTGCTTTTAGGGGGACTGACATTTTAATACTGAGTCCTGGGATGCAGGAACACAATACATCTCTCTTTTTACTTAAGACTGCATCCATTTCTCTCAATTTTTAAAATAGTTTTTTCTATAAAGAGCTTACACATCTTTTTTCATATTCATGCCTAAGTATTTCATATATTTTTTAAAAGTTTTAACATTTACTCAGTTTTGAGAGACAGAGTGCAAGCGGAGGAGGAGCAGAGAGAGAGGGAGACACAGAATCTGAAGCAGGCTGCAGTCTCTGAGCTGTCAGCACAGAGCTCGATGTGGGGCTTGAGCCCACTAACCATGAGATCATGACCTGAGTTGAAGTTGGATTCTTAACCTCCTGAACCACCTAGGCACCCCTTCATATTTTAATGCTACTATAAATGATGTGTTTTAAGCTTCTAATTTCTGATTGTTTATAACTAATGTATATGGAAACACAATTGACTTTTGAATATTCAGCTTGTATCATGGAAAATTAATTTATTTTTGGCATTAGTAGATATTTTGTAGATTCCAATGTAGATTTTCTACATTGAGGATTATGAAGTCTGTGACAAAACCTAATTTTGTTTCTTCAAATCTAATATGAATGTCTTTCATTTCTTTTACTTGCCTTATTGGCTTAAACCTCCAGTGCAATGTTATGTAAAAGAAATGAGAACAGACATTCTTAAAAAGAAATACTCAGCAGCAGTCTTTTGCTCATGAGTATGATGTTAGATACAGATTTTTCTTAAGCTATCCTTTATAAAATGGAGGAATTGCCCTTATATTATTAAGTTGGTGAGATTGTGGATTCTAACAACTGCTTTCCCTGAATCTACTGAGTTCTTGGTGTGTGTGTGTGCATGTGTGTGTGTGTATGTGTGTTAGTATGGTGAGTTGCATTGATTTTCAAATATTGAGCTAACCTTGCATTTCTGGGATAAACTTTCCCTAATTATAATGTATTATCTGTCACTTTCAAATCTTGTTGAATTTGATTTACTGAACTTTCGTTAAGAATATTTGCATCTTTTGGAATATTGTGTTTTACTCTTCCTGCAATGCATTTTTCTGGCCCAAATATCAAAATACTTCAGGCTCCACAGAATGAGTTAGAAAATTATTTCCTCTTTAATTTTCTAGCAGAAGGTGTATATAATTGGCATTATTTCTTCCTTAAATGTTTGGTAGAGTTCATCATTGAAAACTCTTGGTCTGGGATTTTATTTATGTAAAAGTTTTTAACTTAAATTTAAAATTATTAAAAACACATAGGCACATTTGTATTACATATTTATTTTTTGGCAAGCCTTGGTAGTTCATATATTTTAAGGAATTTATCCATTCTATATAGTTGTAGATTTATTGACATAAAGTTATGCATTTGATTCCCTATCATCTACCGAGTATCTGTAAAACCTGTACGATGTCACCTCTCTCACTAATGATATTGGTGACTCTCATATTCTTTGTTTTTTTCATTTGCCTGATTAATTTGGCTACAGATATATCAATTTTATGGATATTCTCAAAGAGCCAGAGACAGATTTTTATTCCATTGGTTTTCTCTGTTGTCTATTTTCTATTTCATTGGTTTCTACTGTGATTTTTATTATTTCCTTTCTTCCACTTACTTTGGGTTTCCTTTGCTCTTTCCTTAATACTTTCTTAAGATGGAAACAAGTTTATTTGAGAACTTTTTTTTACATATAGGCATTCTGTTTTATAAATTTCCTACTGGATAATGTAGCATTGCAATATATTAATATCCTGTGTTTTAATTTTCATTTCATTTCACTCAAAATGCTCTAATTTCCACTTTATATGGGGGGGGTGCTATCTTTCTATTACTGATTTCTTTTTTTTCTTTTTCTGTATTAGAGCACAGTCAAAAGACCTGTGGGCAAAAAGGGCCACACTGGAATTGCGACGAGTGACTTATATACTTTTAGTTAGTGAGGGTGAAGGATAGTGAGTGTAAGTCTCTAAAGAATTTGTACATGTGAAAAGCAACATCTCTAGGACTTTGGAGGGCTTGCTATTGTTAAGATATGATCGCTTTTAGTCTTTAATGAAACATCAATGATAAGGCAGCCCTGAGTTCCCTGAAAAATGTCATGCTCTGCATTTCTCAAGAATTTATCAGTGGACTGCAAGTTGGAAGGAGACTTAGTCAAGATACTTTGTGTGACTTGAATCCTTTTAACTTCATTAAGACTTTTTTATGACCCAAATATGACCTATCATAGTAAATATTATCCCCCGTACACTTGAAAAGAATATATATTCTGTCATTGTTGAGTGGAATGTTCTATAAATATCAGTTAGGCCAAGTAGGTTGACAGTGTTATTTAAGTCTCCCACATCTTTACTGATTTTATGTCTACTGATGTCTGTCAATTATTGAAAGAAGGATATAGAAATCTCGGAGTATCATTGTGAATGTGTCTATTATTTCTATTTGGAATTCTCCCAGATACTGCTTGATAAATTGTAAAACTCTTTTATTAGATGTATAAACACTTAAGATTGCAAGGTCTTCTTGTTGAATTGACTCCTTTATCGTTATAAAATGGACTTCTTTTTCTTCTTGAAATGGGCTTCTTTATGAGGTCATGTCATTTTCTCTGAAATCTACTTTGATTTTAATGTATGACTGCCAGAGGTGAATTCTTTCAACATTTGTACGTCTAAAATGTCTTTATTTTACCTTCATTTTTGAGAGAGGTTGTTTCTGGGTATAAAATTCCAGGTTATTGGTTTTTTCTTTCATCACTTTAAAGATCTTGTTCCACTGTCATCTGGTTTGATTTGATTCTGATGAGAAATTGACTGTCATGCTTGGTTTTTCCTCTGTACATAGTTTAATATGATGCTCACCCTTCTGGCTGCACTTAAGATTTTATGTTTATCACTGCTTTTGAGCAATCTGAATATTATGTGCCTTAGTGACTTTTATCCATATTTTTTGTTTTGGGATTTGGTGTGGGCTTTTTTTTTCACAGCTTTGGGGTTTTGTTTATTTGTCTTTATCTTTGTCTTTTTTTTTTTTTTTTAGCTTCATGTACATATAGTTTTCATCAAATATGTAAGTTTCCAGCAATTCTTTTCTCAATTACTTTTTCTGCTTCTTACTTTTGAGAATTCCAATTACATGTTTATTACTCTACTTGAAGTTGTTCATCTTATTTGGTTTATTTTAGATAGCTTCTACTTCTGTTTCTTCAAGTTTACTAATCTTTTCCTCAGTAAAGCTGAATCTTTATTTAGTAGAGTCCATTCTCATCATCCATGGATTCTGTATTTGCAAGTTCATTAGTCACTAAAATTTATTTGTAACATCAAAATCAATTCTCATTGCACTTTCATGGTCATTCTTGGATACAAGCAGACACCAAAAAAACTTTGGATTAGCAATGTACACATTCACACTGAGCTGGAATGATGCAAAATGCTGCCTTTGTGTTTCTGCTTTCATACTGTAAACACGTTTTTATTCCCATTTCATTTAATGCCACACTTCCTACATTTTCTCACTTTTTGGTGATGCACCCAAAGAATAGTACTGAATTCAAATGCACCCAAGAATAGTACTGAAATGCTGTCCTGTGTTCCCAAGCACAAAATGGTTGTGATGTGCCTTACAGAGTAAATCTGTGATCGATGAGCTTCTTGCAGACATGACATATCGTGCTGTTGGCCTTTAACTCAGTGTGATTGGTTGATGAAAATTTTATGACCAAAGTCTCATATGACCCTAATCCCATGCTTTCCTTAGGAACAATTGCTAAGTATTTACTAATGCAGGGTTTATGACAACTGTATAGATCCTAACTACCAAAACTATAAAAATCTCAACTGTATTCTTCATCTTGGGCATAATTTCATCTATTTGAGCTTTCCAACTCTAAACTTTGACTTGGGAATTTTATCTTCCATGTCTTTATTTAATATGTTTAATCTTCCTACTAGCTTCTTGAACATATACAATACAGTTATCATAACAGCTCTCATACTTTTTCATCTAATTCTATCATCTGTATCCTTTCTGGGTCAGTTACTACTGATTCTTTTTTTCTCCACATATAGGTTGCATTTTCCTGTTTCTTTGCATATCAGGAACATTTTTATTAGATATAAGACATTGTGAATTTTACCTTTCTGGGTGGCTGATATATTTGTGTTGCTATAGATATCCTTGAGCTCTATTCTGGGATGCAGTTAAGTCACAAATATATTAGCCTGTTTGATCCTTCAGAGTTTTGCTTTAAAGCTTTGCATAGCATAGCTTAAAAGCTTAAGAAAAAAAACTTGAAGGGATCAAACTGTTTCCAAGTAACTCAATATACTCAGAATATTCAGAATAATAATATTTTTCATCAAGCCTTAGTGTCCATGTACTTAAGGTTCTGAGCTAAACATTGTAAAGAACACAATAATCCTTGCTTTTTATGGCTTTTGATGAAAGATTCATTTTTAACATCACTATACAAATTTAGATTATTGAAAGTTGAACACTAAACTAGCCTAATCCCTTGTTTTACAAATAAGGAAAGTGACTCATAAAAGTTAAATGACACTCCCAAGGTACCATCGCTGGTTATTGGCAGGGCTAGGAAGGAATCTTGGAACTGATTTCCAGTGCTATTTTTCCTTCTATGTAAATGTTCTTTTCACTTTGATTGTGTCTGTGTTATATATTAGTGGGCTGCACGTCTATCTGGGTAAACTGCCAAGTATGTATGTTGTGGTCCCAACATAATGCAGACAGAACTAAGTTTACAGAGCTAAAAGAATTTCATTAGAGAGTCTAATAAACAGAACATTCACAGAGATGTATACAAGGTCAAGAAAACCAATAAGATGTGGTGACTGCCGTAGTGGAAATCTCGTGGCACCTCTAGAGCTATGGGGTAAGACCTCTACAGAAAGAGCTATAGCCATAGAAGAAAAGCCCACCATAGAAGATAAGCCCATCTACATCTGTAGACGTAGAACACAGCCACTTCCTGTCCAGGAAAGACCAGGAGCATGAACAGCCATCCTCTTTCTCCTCCCAATCTCTAACCTTCCATGGAGATTTCTCACTGGCCAAACTTAAAAGAAGCCGGGGGAAAAGGAGTTCATAAAGGCCAGCCTCCTGGGTCAGAAAGAAGAGAAAATTAGACAATAAGTCTGAAGGAGAAAGTAGTAGAAATATTAGAACTTTTTTTTAAAATAAGCATGTAAAAAGATCTGTGGCCTCAGAAATGTCAAGGACATTGAAAATGCCAATCAATCAACTGAGGAGAGTCAAAACCGTTTTTGGAAACCACCTCTACTCTGAACGGTTTCTTAAGTCCTTTACCTTAATTGTTCTTTTCCATTACGTAAGTACAAAAGAAATGTCTATGTTCATAATTTTTCATTAAGAAGCTATAGCTAATGAAGTAAAATGACAACAGGATTAAATAGGTATTTATATTCCCAAGAGACTTAACATCTTTTTGCATTCACCAAGAGGATCTTTTAATTTATTAAAGAGTGTTTTCCTTGATTGAATTAAAAATCGATTCACAGTGTCATCATTGAACACTCAGAACAGTTTACCTAGGTTTTATCATTCAGATTTAAAAATGCCACTATCTTACTTGTTTGAAATCTTAGGTTGAGAAAATGTACTCTACACAAAGATAGAGAGAGTGAACCTATATACTGTCTTTCAGATCCTCAGGGACTCACACTTTATATCTCGTAAGCTAATTGTTTTTTTCCACCTTTGACAAGGTATACTCTTATCAAGAAAAATTTGTAGCAGAAATAAGGCCATAGGTTGGGAAGACTGAGTTTTCCTACCTGTTCTCAGACACACTTAAATCTTAATCCAGGGTCCTAGCTGCCTCATTTGGCAGAGCATGTGACTCTTGTTTGATCCTGGGGCCATGAGTTCAAGCCCCATGTTGGGTATTGAGCCTACTTTTAAAAAAACCTGGAAAACTTGACGTTAATCCTTTATAGTTTCAGATTGGAGAGTGATACACTCAAGTTTTTCCAAATCAAATTGTTGCAGAAGTAATACACAAACATCTCCTGTGTTAATTGCTTATCCTTTGGAGGCTTTTTAAATGGCTAGCTCATGAATTATGCTGGCAATAGAAAGATGGGTCATTTATAAAGTTCATATAAATGATGCATTGGGAAAGATTTTTTTTGCTCTGGTTGATAAAAGTTAATCAAATGCAAGAAGGCATAGAGCAATACGGCATAAATCTTCCACAGAGCACTGTTATGCCTCCCATCTTTCAGGTAGGGAGAACACGTATATGACTATTTTCTAAACTGTTCCAATAAATCTTTGATTAAGAGAATCATATCAAGGTCTCTGACTAATGACTTGTTTTTCAGAACTCTTCTAGTAAATATATTATAAATGGCATCTCAAGTCTTCAATAGTCTGAAAACAAAGACATTTAAACTGAAATGAGAACCACAAATGAGTCAATGGGGAAAAGGAATTACCTCAAATGCAGTTTTCTCTTGATACCAAAGAACCTGCCATAAGACAGAGAGAAATGTAGCAAGTTCAGGGTCTACGATGCTCTCAAACTACTAGATTTCAGTTGTTTTAAGACTTTGGTTAAATAACAGATTTTTTAGTGATAATGCCTATAAGATCAGTGGCAAAAACTATTACTATTACTTTCAGGTGCTATCCAAAGTCTGAGGCTAAGCAGTAGTTTCAAAAGTAACTTTTTCTTCCTCAATTTATAATCATCAAAAGAAAATTGAAGCTCTCTGCATAGAAGTAGCTTAATAAAGGAGAGGAAATGACTACTGTTTGAGGGAAGTAATATCTACCCCTACAGACCAGTTTGTGCCTCAGACAAGTGGGCCATGGCCATACTTTTCTGCCCAACCATCTGATGTCAAATTATTCATGTCTTAAAAATTGCTTAATGGGTAATTTGACATAATGTGTGCCGTATATGACCGTATGAGTTGAACTAGGCCCATGATGTTGAGAGAGAAATTTTGCTATATACTTCTTAACATTTTTACTTTTCTTTTTTGGACTAGAAACTGCTTATCACAATGCTTAGCAATCAAGACCTATGTGTCCACCTCCTTTTCCTCCCCTCCACTATTCCTATGCTGGGTCCAAATATTTCAAGTGTGTGTGTGTGTGTGTGTGTGTGTGTATGTGTGTGTGTGTGTGTGTGTGTGTGTGTATTATAGTAGCTACCACTTATCAAAGGTTTTCTGGGTGCTTAAGATCTATTTCTCATCTGCTATATTGAAGCCATACAACATGTGCACTTTTCTCTCTCCCATTGCATTTAATTAAAATGTGATCTTTTCTAAATTGACTGAGTCACTTGGCTCTGCTGTGTGTGTTTCAGGCTCCATGCATAAATTCTTGACCAGATTTCCATTTGGGGAGGATTAACCATTTTGCAATCTAATTTCCTTCCAGCAGAATGCCTCTGGTCCTTTGTCAATATTGGGGGGGGGGTGGATGAGATCTTCAAAGGTCTAGTACTTTCCATACAAATGAACTCTCAGGTTAATCTTCTTGATTACTTCCTCCTCCCCACCCTCACCATCTCTACGAGGAGAGTTTCCATAGGGGCAATTTCTCCTCAAATGGATAAGGATTGCATACTATCATCCCCAATGAGTCCAGGCTTCGTCACACATAGTATATTCCAGATTTCGTCAAATTCACATCTCTTGGCCAGAATTGTAGTCCAAGGGAATTTTGTTGGACAAGAATCTGGGCTAGTGATTTAAAATTTCAATCTCATCTCTTTCAGGTGCCATAACTATTAGTGTTGGAGAACTTCTAGAGATCATTTAGGTCAATGCCCTCATTTTTTAAACAATAACACTAAAAATCCAGATAGGTACAATTAAAATGTTGTAAATGATTTAATGGCAAAACGTGGATCACAGTCCTTATAATACATGTTTAATAATTTCTCTACGTAACAGAGCGGCCACATACACTTGACTTTTCTCATTAAAAATATTATATTCAATTTTATTCCACTGAGGTAAGTTAACTGAACAATTACTCCAGTATTTCATCTATACTAAAACACAGTTTTCTCTTTTTAAAAACCTCTAAAATAGTGATGAGTGTTAGAAGCAATGGTATCTTCATGCTGCTGGCAGCCTGGTGTTCATAAAGATGTGTCACTACCTATTCATATACAAACTTGGTTGATATTCTGGTGACATAACTGGAAAATTACAATCCCTTTACATTTTCTTGAAAAAGTTCTGGGGCGCTTTTGTGGCTCAGTTGGTTAAGTGTCTGACTCTTGGTTTTCAGCTCAGGTCATGGTCTCACGGATCCATGAGTTTGAGCCCCACATCCCCGCTTGGGATTCTCTCTCTCTCTCTCTCTCTCTCTCTCTCAAAGTAAATAATAAAACTTAAAAAAAAAAGTAAAAGTTCTGTAACAATTTTTGAGGAATTAATATAAGACTTAGTCATTGAATTTTATTGGCTTTCTTGGGTAATATTATGACATATATAGCATCAAAACTTGCAAGATGCATTTGTGCAGCTTGAAAGAAAACCTTCCAAACAGTGAAGTGCTCTTAAAAGATGGCTACATCAACATTGCTCTCAAAAGCACAGAGAACCACATGGTGGGAAAGCACAGGCCTCAACAAGTGAGTCCATAAATGATTCAAAATAGTCAGAATCTGTGAAGCTTTAAGAATATCTTAACTAAACATATTTACCTTATATATTCCATTTTATATATGTATGAGGGTGCTGTATAACCAAATGGTTTAAAATACATTTAAAAATTACTTTCAATAAATTTAAAATAGAAATTTATTAAAGAAAATTTTTAATGCTTATTTATTTTTGAGAGAGAGAGAGAGAGATGGGGAGGGTCAGAGAGAGAGGAAGACACAAAATCTGAAGGAGGCTCCAGACTTTGAGCTGTCAGCACAGAGCCCCATAAGGGAATTGAACTCACGAACTGCGAGATCATGACCTGAGCCAAAGTCAGACGGCCAACCAACTGAGCCACCCAAGGTGCCCCTAAAATAAGAATTTAAATCACTGTTCAATTTTCATGTTTTCTTTTTTAGTGGCAAGTAGAATAATGATGTATCTTATAATTAATGGCAACTTGGATTTAATAAAAAAAATATATGTTTGCTTTTGTGTTGAGTAGTTTATTGACTAGAGAAATGATCTAAGTAATATTCTCTACCTTAAGGAACTTCCTAATCAAGAAAGATAAATCCAACCTAAGAAACACTCAAACCGAAACAGAATATACCAAGATATACATTTTGTAATAGAGGTTGTGTTATGTGTTATTCAGTAGAGTCCATTTTGAGGGCAGGAAATAAGTTACCAGCAGGGCCATTAATCTTGCATTGGGTGTCACTAGGGTAAGGGAATATTGGAGGAGAAAAAAATACATTCTCCTTGCCAATCAGGACAACCAAATTAGCCAAGGGATGATGCCTTGAACAGGGCTGCTGTATTGTGCAATTTATACGGTGCACAAAGGTCCCTAGCTGAGGGATGGAGAGAGTGGGGGGCCAAAATCTAACCCATACCAGCTGATCCAGCCAAGCATCTCAGTAGGGAAATGAAATACTTTGAGGAAAGCTGTGCCTTTATGCAACTGATCCATCCTAAAAGGACACCTTTTTGCAAGTCCCACAGAAGTGTGCTAGTGAAGGCCAAGGATGACACATGTTACAGCCAATCACCTTCCCATTCATCAGGGGAAAGCACTGCAAAGGTGAGTAGAACTTGATCAATGGCTTGACCGCAGAAAGATGCACTGCATATTTACAGGATAGTAAAAAGGTTCTTATTGGGGAATAGAAAGACTAAGATTGGACAGGAAAACGGGGTTAGATTATGGAGTGTTTTGAAGATCAACTCCCTGAGAAAACTAGATAAATGTTTGAAATTAGGGGCTCTGACTCATTACTAGGAATAGTTCTTTGTCTTGTAAATGAAGTGTCCTGTAAAGTTTGTCTGATCAAATCTGGAACAGTCATGGTAATCTGGGGATGGATACATGGGAGAAAAAAGTAGGCAATTCTTATCTCTTTGAGCCACCTCCAGTGGACAATAGGAAGCATTTTAAATTTTGAGTATGGGAATAATAATGCTTACAGGAAAAGGGTATCACACATGGGGGTGGGAAGTAGTGAAGGAAAGGGCACACTGAGTTTGGAAGATAAACAAAGATGTAGTTCCTTTTTTTTGTTTTTGAGAGAGAGTGTGTGTGTGTGTGTGTGTACCCACATGGGGGAGGGGCAGAGGGAGGGAGAGAATCCTAAGCAGGCTTCACACCCGGTGCAGAGCCCTACACGGGGCTCAATCTTATGACCAGAAGATAATGACCTGAGCCAAAATCAAGAGTTGGACGCTCAACCAACTGAGCCACCCAAGCACCCCAACAAAGATGTAGGTCTGAGCTGAGCCTATGACCAAGACACAAGCAGCATCAACTGAGGAGAAAGGATAAGGATACATAATGATTCCCATGTATCTATTCTGAGTCACTAAAAAAGCATAGTATTACGGGAAAAGAAATGCGAGAAATCAGACAGGTTGCTGAGAAGTTAAGAAAGACTATTTACTAAAATAGAAGAGCCTCATGAGTAAGAATTTCAAAGGTTTATGAAAAAAATCCTTCAATCTCTAGATGATTAATTCTTAAAACAGACAAACAAAAAAATACTATTTTTCATAAAAGAAACCAAGAAGCTCAAGATGGGCAGAGAAAATGTTGCTGATTAGCCTAAACAGAATAACTATTTCATAAATGTTAAATAAATGAGAAATAAAAATGTAAGCCATTGGTTCACTCCATCTGCTCTTCTTTACTCCACAACCTTGACTGTAGATTTGTTTTTCTCTCAAAGGAATATACTGTAATCTCATCTTATGTTAAGTATGAAGCTCATACAGTAAAACCTTGGTTTGCGAGCATACATAATTCGTTCTAGAAACATGGCTTGAAATCCAAAGCACTTGTATATCAAAGTGAATTTCCCCATGAGAAATAATGGAAACTCAGATCATTTGTTCCATGACCCAAAAGAAGTCATATAAAAATGATTACGATAGGGTAATATAATACTAAATAATAAAGAAAATACAAAACATAAAGAAAAATGAACAAACCACCCCGCACTTACCTTTGAAAACCCTCATGGATAGTGTGAGGGAGACAAGAGAAAAGAGGGTTACTATGTAGGACAGTGTTCACTATCACTAATGGAATCACTGTTATTTATTGGCTCTACCGAATCTTTTTCTTTTTGTGCAACTTTAACAAGGAACCTATCCAATGACACCTGCTTTTGCCTCCTTTTGAGGATATTGTAGAAATGTGACATTGAATTGCTCTTACACAGATTCATCACTCGCATTGCTATAGCTTTATTTGGGTAGTGCTTTTCTACAACATTTTTCACTGTTTCCCATATTTTACACATCTATGTAATCTCATTTGAAGTGAGGGATTCCTCTGTCCTTTTCTCCTTCTCCTGTGCAGATGAGATGCAGATGTAGTAGCCTTCTTATCTTGCAATTTTAGCCGCTTGCATACCTTGTTCGTACTTCTTGATGATTTCCTTCTTAACTTCCATGGTAACCATCTCCTTATTCTTATCACCTTTCTTTTCAACCTTTTCCTGCATGGGGACCATTGTATATACTATCTCACACAGATGTTGACTACAGTACAGTATTAATAAACTCTTGTCTTATACTATATTTAATGTAACTGGCAATAAGGCAGCAGAGGAAAGGGTTTATATCTGCAGGCAGCCTGACCTAGAATGAAGCAAAGCATTCCCAAGCTTCCTCTTGCATAAAAAAATGAAAGACTGGGGGCGCCTGGGTGGCTTAGTCGGTTAAGCGTCCGACTTTCGCTTAGGTCATGATCTCGCGGTTCGTGGGTTCGAGCCCCGCGTCGGGCTCTGTGCTGACTGCCAGCTCAGAGCCTGGAGCCTGTTTCAGTCTGTGACTCCCTCTCTCTCTGACCCTCCCCTGCTCACGCTGTCTCTCTCTCTCTGCTAGAAATAAATAAAATATAAAAAAAAAAAAAAAATGAAAGACTGTCCGGAGGTGTTTTGAGGTGACAAAGAATGCAGTAGTGCCAGTTGTGGGCACCTTCCTATGTTCTCAAATATCACTGACTTCTGCCAAACACCCAGCCTGAGACCAAGCATCTGAGCATGAGAGATAATCATCCACAATCCGGCAACAAGAGAGAGAGCAAAAGAAACATTGGCTCAGTTGCAATCATGTGATGTCCAGCGTCACATACTACTCATATTGCGAGACATCACTCGTTTATCAAGTTAGAATTTATTAGAAATGTTTGCTTGGCTTGTGGAACATTCGCAGAACAAGTTACTCATAGTCCAAGGTTTCACTGTATTCTCCTAAAGTAATGGCATGTTGCATTTCATCTCAATGTAAGGTAGGCAGGGGGTTGGCTCGGCAGGATCAAGCATGCTTTCAGGGACCTGGGATGGAGCCACCTGTGATGGAGGGCACATACAGGGGCCGGAGAGAGAGGTGAGGAAAAGAGTGTCAGCTGCAGGTACTGGCAGGAAGCCCCGCCTAGCCACACGGTAGATGGCAAGAAAGACAATGAGCACCATAGCACGAGTCAATGTGAAGCCTGTAAAGTATAGCATCAGCAGGTTTGGGAAGAAGGGCAATTCCATAGGCAGGCAGGCAGCAGATAGAAAGTGCTCGGCTTCCTTCAGGTGGGGAATGCACTACCCTTAGATGAGGCAAGTGAAACTAAAGCATGACTCAAATTAGAGGTATCAGATAGGTTGAGACACAGGCACACAGAGATAAATAAGGATCCAGTTGCAAGAATGGGAATAGAAGGAAAGCATCAAACTTCTGGAATAAGCCAGCTATAAATACTCCACATAAAACAGAAAGATCATGCTGTTTTCAAGGAACCTATCATGTAATGGAAACTACTACCTAATAGGATCAAGCTGTTTAATCTCCCCAAACCTCTGTTCCCTTGTCTATGACATAGGAATCCTTGGCCAGGATTCTAAAGGAAGGTATCTCTGGCGGTAGTGTCCAAAGACTCGAAGCCCTTTTACGGATCAATTGTATAAGCTGTCCGAGCATCTCAGCTTCCTACATTGCCCGCCCCCTTATTTGCCACACTCAGCTTCCTGCCTCACCAGAGGAAGTGGGGAGAGACAGCAGGTGCAGCGACAGGTAGCAGGGCCATGGACAAGGAGTCTGTGGGTTTCGCCGCCCTCCCCAATCAGCTGCACCGCAAGTCGGTCAAGAAGGGCTTTGACTTCACATTCATGGTAGCAGGGGAGTCAGGCCTGGGAAAATCCACGCTCATCAACAGCCTGTTTCTCACCAATTTCTATGAGGACCGGCAACTGCCAGAGGCCAGGGCTCGCTTGACACAAACGCTGACCATTGAGCGCCGGGGCGTGGAGGTCGAGGAGGGGTATAAAAGTGAAGCTGACCCTGGTGGACACACCTGCCTTTGGGGACTCAGTGGATTGCTCAGCATGCTGGCTGCCTGTGGTGGGCTTTATTGAGGAGCAATCTGAGCAGTATCTTGGGGATGAGAGTGGCCTGAACCGGAAGGACATTCAGGACTCCCGTGTCCACTGTTGCCTCTACTTCATCTCACCCTTTGGCCCAGGGCTCGGGCCCCTAGATGTGGCCTTTCTCCGGGCGGTGCACGAAAAGGCCAACATCATCCCCGTCATTGGCAAAGCAGATGCCCTAATGCCTAAGGGAACCCAGGCCCTCAAGCAGAGGATCCGGGTCCAGCTGAAGGAGGAGATCAACACCTACCAGGTTCCTGACTGTGACTCGGATGAAGATGAGGACTTCAAGACGCAGGATGCAGAGATGAAGGAAAGCACCCCTTTCGCAGTCGTCGGTTCCTGCGAGGTCGTGAGGGACGGCGGGACCCGTCCCGGGAGGGGGCGCCGCTACTCCTGGGGTACTGTGGAGGCGGAGAACCCACATCACTGCCATTTCCTGAACCTGCGACGGATGCTGGTGCAGACACACCTGCGGCACGTGAAGGAGGTGACCCAGGATATTCTACAGGGCCAGCCGTCGGCACAGCCCGCCCGGCCTGGGGCGCGTGGCCGAGCCGCCACAGTCAGCTCTCCCGCCAGAGCGCTCCAGAGATCCCGCTGCCAGTGCTGCCTCTGCCGAGACCGAGGAGCTGATCCGCGAGAAAGATAAGAGCTTCGCCGCGTGCAAGGGATGAGGGAGATGCGGGCCCAGTCGCAACAGAGCCAGACTCAGGGCGAGCAGTGGACGCTCGCTGAGGCCCCTCCGGCCCTGCTTTATCTCGGCGCCGCCTTCAGTCCTTCTTCTGTCCAATTCCCGAGCCCCTGGCTTCCGGGTGCTTAATCCCGGAGCCGCAGCCTGAGAAGGCGGCCCTGGCGCGGGGTTCTCTCCCTAACAGATTCCTGCACACTGAGTTTGTAGCTCCGCCTTTGGCCCCCCTGCTCCGAGCTTCCCACCCCTCCCCGTGACTCCCACCCCAGCCCCTCTTCACCCAAGTTGTAACTTCAATAAAAAGTTCCCCTGGGGATGATGTTAGCTGAGGGCTTCTCATAGATGGCTTCCATGACGTTTAAGTAAGTTCCTTCTATCCCGACTTTCTCTAGAGTCTTTATTAAGAAGATATGCTGTATTTTGTCAAATGTTTTTTCTGCATCTATTGACAGGATCATATGGTTTTTAGCTTTTGTTGATGTGATGTATCATATTGATTGATTTGCGAATGTTGAACCAGCCCTGTAACCCAGGAATGAATCCCACTTGATCTTGGTGGATGATTCTTTTTATGTGCTGCTGGATTCGATTTGAAAGGATCTTGTTGAGGATTTTTGCATCCGTATTCATCAAGGATATTGGCCTGTAGCTCTCTTTTTTTGCTGGATCTCTGTCTGGCTTGGGAATCAGAGTGATGCTGGCTTCATAAAATGAGTCCGGGAGCTAAAACATGGAAAGAGCCTAAGTGTCCATCAATGGATGAATGGATCAAGAAGATGTGGTTTATCTATACCATGGAATACTACATGGCAATGAGAAATAATGAAATCTGGCCATGTGTAGCAACATGGATGGAACTTGAGGGGGTTATGCTGGGCGAAATAAGTCAGGCAGAGAAGGACAAATATCATATGTTTGCACGTATAGGAGGATTAGGAGGAACTTAACTGAGGACCATGGGGGAGAAGAAGGGGGGGGATGGTGGGGGAAAGGGAGAGAGGCAAACCATGAGAGGCTCTTGAATGCTGAGAACAAACTGAGGACTGATGGGTGTGGGGGGGAGGGAGGTGATGGGCATGGAGGAGGGCACTTGTGGGATGAGCACTGGGTGTTATATGGAAACCAATTTGACAATAAACTATGTGTAAAAAAATAAAAATAAAAATAAAGGAAAAGAAAAAAAAGAAATAGATCTATGATTTAAAAAAAAAAAGTTCCCCTGGGGGTGAAAAAAAAAAGACACCTCCCCCACCCCCCCACCCCGCTCTAGCCCCTTCAGGGGCTAGTTATTCCTCCCTCACACTAGTTCTAAGGTATATAGTTCTAAGATATATTGAAAAAGAAAATCACAAAACTATATTTATTCTATGACTCTACCTATATTAAAAATGTGCATCCAAGCTTTTGTGAGAACATATGTACACACACATACGCACAGTCACACGCACACGGGATCTGGAAGGAAACACATTCCAGAGTTATTAATGGTAACCATGGAGAAGAAAACGAGAGGTGTGCTTTCAGTTTTATTATAAACAGTTCTGTTTCTTTAAATATTTTGCAATATGCATGCATTAATATATTACTTCTCAAAGAAAACAAATCTTAAATTATCTAACTCAGAGAATTATCACGAGGTTTCAACAAAGTAATATTTGTTTCTGAGGTGTGAAGCACAGGGACAGTCACAGAGCTAGATCTCCACAAATGACAATACTGTTGTCATTGTCACTGTTGCTGCTGATGTGGGAGGGGGAAAAGAAGACATTCACAAAATCCTCAAGAACACGGCAAAGGAAAGTAAAGGCAAAAGCACAGCAAGGAGCATAAACAAGCTATCTTTATCATTTAAAAATTTTTTAATGTTTATTTATTTGTGAGTGAGAGAGAGAGCAGGAGAAGGGGAGAGGGAGAGAGAGAGGGAGACACAGAATTCAAAGCAGCTCCAGGCTCTGAGCTGTCGGCACAGAGCCTGACACAGGGCTCGAACCTATGAACTGCAAGATCATGCCCTGAGCTGAAGTCAGATGCTTCACCAACTGAGCCACCCAGATGCCCGGAACAAGCTATATTTAAAAATTAGTGCTGAGAAGACTGAAGTGACTGACATGTGTTAAGCAGGGTGAAGTCCACCTGGGAGGGTTATATGGAGATGAAGCTGATTGAAAGGAATTCCAAGGTCCGGAAGACATGTGATTTGCCAGCAAAGCATGGCATGAGAATTATCAAAGTGGGTTGGAGGAGTTAAAGATCTAATGCTAGTAACATATCTAAGTCTACTTCCAGGTTCAGACCATGTCAGAGCCTTTCTCTTCTGAGATGAAAAATTCTAGCAGGCAGTGACAGAGATCATATATAGGCCATCCAGGGGAAAGGTACAAGGAAGAGAAATGTGGATGGATTTATAGAGGTGGCCAACTTTCCCCAGATAGTCCAGGAAGAACCAGGCCAACATTGCAGGAGGTTAGCCAACAGGAGAGGAGATGAGTGTCTCATGTCCCATATAGCACCTTGTACAAAATACCCAGTCATTGGGTCGTTATTTATGTGAGGTCAAAACACTTCAATTCCACCGTGCTTTCATCTCCTTCATGGGGGGTGATAGCAACCTGGGACCATGCTACCCCCCCGCCATGTGCTCATCAAAGAGCTTCAGGTATGTACTAGTGTGGCCTCATTGCCAATTCTTTCTGCTTTCTTAGAGCGGCTCTGCTGGGCAAACCTTATGTGGTTTTGTGGACTACATGTTCATGACCCCCACAAATTCACATGTTGAAACCCTAACCCCCAATAGGAAGGTAATAGGAGATGTGGACTTTGGGAGGTAATCAAGTTATGTATTAGTCAGGGTTTTCTAAAGAAACAGAACCAGAAACTTAGAGAAAGATGGAAAGAGAGAGGGAGAGAGGTTTATTAAAGGAATGGCTCACAAAATTGTGGAAGCCAAGTCCACAATCTGCTATCTGGAAGACCAGAGGAGAGGCACCTGGGTGGCTCAGTCTGTAAGCATCCGACTTCGGCTCAGGTCATGATCTCTCGGTCTGTGGGTTCGAGACCTGCATCCGGCTCTGTGCTGACAGCTCAGAGCCTGAAGCCTGCTACAGGTTCTGTGTCTCCCTCTCTCTCTGCCCCTCCCCCCTCCCCTGCTCGCACTCTGTCTCTCACTCTCTCATAAATAAATAAAACATTTAAAAAAAAAAAAAAAGAGTGGAAGACCAGAGGAGCTTGTGACGTAATTCAATTCGTCTGTGGTGTAATTCAAAGGCCTGAGAACCAGGAGCACTGATGTCTGAGGACAGAGAATGGACATCTTGATTCAGGTGGAGAGTGAATTTGCCCTTTCTCTGCCTTTTTGTTCTGTTCAGGCCCTTAAAAGATTTGATGATGTTCACTGGCATTGGTGAGACTACTTCTTTACTCAGTCTATCAGTTCAAATGCTAGTCTCTTCCAGAATTTAATGAGCTAATTTAATTTAATGAGCTAAGGTTGTATCTGATAAGAAATCCTCCTTAACCCCCACAGCTTTGCTAATGAGAACTGTGATCCATTCTTCTTTCCCTTCTTCTATCCTTCCTTCCTTCTTTCCTTCCTTCCCTCTTTTCTCCCTCTCTCCCTCCTTCTCTCTCCTTTTCTTTCTTTTCTTTTCTCCCTTCCTTTCTTCCTTCTTTTCTTGTCTGTCTGTCTTGTAGTGAAAACCCTGTATTCTTTATAGTTCAAGCTTATTTTGAGAAGGTGCAGCATTTTTATTTGTGTATTGGATTAGTCTTTCAGCTGTATTAAAAAGTGGAGGAATAAACTTGTTACTTTATCAAAGTGAAATGAAGCAGATTCAAGTCAAAGGTTAAATCATAGGTATTTCCCATCATGCCAAGATCCAACTTTCCAATAGTGGGTGCTGGAGGCAAGAACTCCAACAAGGAAGTGCCTCAGGTCGAACCTAGAAGTTTACATAACCTGATTCTACCCATATGCTAAGCTTCCCTAGAAAACGGGGCTAATGAATTACAATATTGTACAGGTCCCCTTCTTGTGTTTTCCTGGACACCTCACATTGTAAATTACTGTCGTGAGTATAGAGTATTCAATTTGAGGTCAGACAAACAAATACTAGATCAATCAGGTTTTGGACCACTTCTATCTGAAGAATCTAAGAAACCAATCTATATTTGGGACACACTCTATATTTGATCACATTCCTTGTGATCCCTACAGACCAAGAGCCCAAATGTACAATTTAAAGGGTTAAAAACAAACAAAAAGCCCATGGAAAGAACCCATGGTGTAAAGGGAAGCACTTTCAGACTATAGGTTAAGTGCGCTGCCAAGGGCTCGGTCAATGTCCTCAGTGTGAAGGCTCCACTCCTCTTTCCACTAGTAAGCTGTGGGAGCACTACAGGCTGGAGCCTCAGCCCTGTTCTGCCTCTCGCAGGGTTCAGAAAAGTTTCAGTCTTGGTTAGGATACATGTTATCCTACATGTTATAAGTATCCAAGATCTAAATAATAAATAAGGCCACACGATTTTGAATGAAGTTAGAATGTACTCCCTGGTTTGCAGTATGGAGAAATGACTAGGCATCCCTGGGTGCCAGAAATGGCAGTCATCAGCACAGAGCTACAGCATGCAATGACAGCTCACAAAGCACCTCCCTCTCCCTAGTCACAGGCAGATGGGTAATGGTAGCACAAGGGTTTATTAAGCTGTGCCTTAGTACAGCACTGGGGCTTGCTCATGGTGCTCTTGATGTATAAAGCCCAGATGTTCTGTCAATTCTTCTTCAATAATGACACCAACACCAGGAAATTGATAGCTAAGTGGTCATCATACACAAGCTCATCATCTGTCACCTTTGCATAATCAATAGCCACTGCCTGCCACAGCACCAAATTCATCTGGGATTTGATCATGGACTTCACTTTATCCATTTTGGCCACCATGTTCTTACTGTGGGTCAGGAAAGAAAGGAAGTTGTCTACCTTATTCAGGCCTGGGCCCAAGATTCATGGAATCTGCTTGATCAGAGATTCTGAAACCAAAAAGGCATCATGTTTCCTGACTAATTTTTAATTTTTGTTGAGTTTCTTCTGTGCCTCAGTGTCCATGTTGGGAAGTATCCACAGCCTTGGCCTCATCACAGTGATGCTGGTTCCCCAAAATACATACGGAGAACTTGGGGTGGGGAGTGGACTTAGGCCTGATGGTGCCCGAGAAGCATTGGTTTTTCTGAGCGTCAGAGTTCTCCAAGTTGATCTGTAGCTTCGGTCTCTAAAAACTTCCTGATGCTTGGCTGGTTACCCTTGCAGGACTTCCCACACTGCCTCACACAGGGTGTCCTGGGAAGCTTTGCCACTCAGAGTAACATATGCCACAATGACCAGACAAGACACAATGCAGGTTTCATTCTGAGGCCTCTTCTCTTGGCTTGTTCAAAGCCACCATCTAGCTGCATGTTCCCATGGCCTTTCTTTGGTAAGTACACAGAGAGGGGAGAAGAGGGAGCAAGCACAGGTGTCTCTTTTTATAATGGCATTTATCCTGTCAGATCAGGACCTGCCCCTATTACCCCACTTAACCCTATTTAGTTTCTTGAAAGCACCATCTCCAAATACAGCCACAATGGGCATTAGGACTTCAGCATATGAATTTCGCGGGGGGAGCTGGGGAGACGGTAGTGGGGGAGACGGCAAGGGACAAAAACATTCAGTTCATAATAGATCCCTAAATAGAACTGGCTTTCCCATGGACTTAATAAGTAATATTTGAGAATGCCTACAGGAAATTTAGAACTATGATTTGATTATTAACATAGTATATAATATTTGCTTTAATAATACAATGTTAAAGTGCTCAACCGAATATCAGGAATGAGAAGGCAGGCCATTCAGGTGGGGCCACCTGACAATTATTTCCCTAAGAAAAGGAACTAGCCTGAAAGGGACTGGATTCTACGTCCTGTAGAGCAGAAGTCAGAAGAGGGATCAAGTGCTGAAAACATGAAGTTTGGGGGGAAAATAGAGAGGTGCCACCAGTGAGCTGGGAGAAGCCTATGGAAAACATGATGTTGTATTCCATAGCTCTTTTCTCAGAGGGCCACAAGTCTGTTTGGATTTCTTATGAAACGCAATGAAGGGGCCAAGCCAGCAATTGTTTCCAACCAGTAAAGAATCACCATTGCAGGAGGTAAGGAGCAATGTGTGGCTGTGTTTTAGGTTGTTGTGACAACTGAAGAACACCATTTACAGGCTTAATGTCCACAATGCAAGGGATGGTCCCATAGGATGAAGAATGGTGTTATCCAAATATCAGTCAGGTGTGTCTAAATTTACCTAAATCTCCTAGATTATACCTGAGATGAGGGTCACAGTTATTTGTCTATTCATTCACTTACATATACATTTATTAAATTCCTCCTAAGTACAGAAATGCTGGGATAAACCAACATGAGGAATACATGGAACCTACTTTCAGGGAACTCTTAATCTAAAGGCACAATTAAGTAAGATGTTTTCTGATATGTTCTGTAGTAGCTGTACGGGGATCCATAAGACTGTGATTAATTCAAACAGGGTGAGAATGAAGAGGAGAGTATCAGAGAAAAGATGCTCCAACTGACATAGAAAGGATGATTCGAATCTGAGCCAGTTGCCATTGCACCAGTGAGGGAGAAGGCCATTCCATTGGCAGGATCAAGTGCAAAGGGCTGGATGCATGAACGTACCTGATGTGCGTAACGCAGCATGGAATACGAACTATAATTTTGGTAGGTGAGACTGGAAAGGCAGGTTGCGCCCAGATTGTGAAAATCCTTGTAAGTCATTCTAAGCAGCTTGGGTTTCAATTTGTAGAAAGTAGAGACCCATGAAAGAATTGGATCTAGAGACCTGACATAATTATTTATGAACCTAAAAAACAGCTCCCAGCAGGGGAGGGAATAAAAGGAAGAAAACGATTCAAGAGCATTGTACTAGTGCGGATGAGGAAAGGTAAGGACGGTGGGAAAGGAAAGTGTAGAATCAAGGAGATTAGAGACAGGTATTTCAGAGCTGGAGTCCACACACTCCTATCTTGTGGAGAAGTTAATTCAAAACAGTCAGGGTGGTTTTTCCAGGTTTCTGTGACCCCAGTTAAAAGTAAAATGTACTGATATGACTATTTCCAATATTGGCAAATTATGGACTTGTAGAAGACTAAATGGGGAAAGGAAAACAGACGGCAATTTATTGTGACAAAAACTACATGGTCTTGTGTTAATTGTGCATAAGACTGTATTTACTTAAGCGGCTAGAAGTTCATCCTTCTCCAGTTCCCTGAAGGACTGGCTGGGTAAAATCAGCTGCTGTGTTTCTAAAATGCCAGTGGGCTTTAGAGATAAAGTCTCTCTCAAGGTAAGGAGTTTTCAACACACAGTGATACCTCAGAAATTTGTTTCTCTACCAATCTGGTCTTCCCCTGACTTGTTATTATGTTTTTCTATAATCAGGACATAGGCCATCTGTTCCATAATGCTTTAGCCTGAACAATATGGATGGGATGGATGACGAGGGAAAAAGCCAGCAACATGATGTTGCTACTGTTTTAATCTTTACAAAGCTTTAAATATGAGGGTCTCAAAGTCCCCAATAATCTTAACTCACAGAATGGACTGTCATTATTTCCCAGAGAGGAAGTGACCTTGCATTTCCTCCTTTATTTTTTTATGTTTATTTGTGTATTTTGAAATAGAGCATGAGCAGGAGAGGGGCAGAGAGGGAGAGGGAGACAGAGAATCCCAAGCAGGCTCCACAGTGTCAGTGCAGAGCTCCACTTGGGGCTCGAACTCAAACTGTGAGATCATGACATGAATGGAAGTCAGACGCTTAACCAACTGAGCCACCCAGGTGCCTCACTTTACCTCCTTTCAAAGCACCACTGTTTACTTGAAGATTTCAGAAAAGCCATTGGACAGGTTTCTAGTTTTGGCTCTGTGTTCATTAACTTCCAAGAATGGTGACCAGATTCTCAAAATCTTAGCTTACTGGAGATGATGCCCCTTGCAGCCAAATAATTCAGCGTGTCACATAGAAGCAAAGGATTTCCAAACTTGTTAGATTATGGCTTCCGGCAACAGGTGCTACTGGCAATTGGAAGGCTTATCCTTTGTGTTTCTGTTTTGATTCCCTGTTGCTCCTGAAGTTTCAGAAAGGAAGTCAGTGGGAGTCAAACATACTTGGTTTTTATTACACCATTTCCATATAATCTTACTCTATAATTGTTTAAATATAATGCTCATGTCACTAAAGAAGAAAATAAACAGCAGTCAATTGCAGTTGCATAGCTAAATTTAGAGTCTGAACTGATAATACAGAAGAGGTTCAAACTCAATATTTCCCCATCAGGCAAAAGGCAAGGTAATCGTATTAACGTCACAATGTGTAATTCTAGCATTTCGCACCTAGGATTTTACTTCCTTCGGTCCAGGAATATTTCTTACCTATCTAAGTACCTCATGTATGCCATTAAATACCTAGTGTCCTTAAATACTTACCTAGTCCAGGGTTACAAAACAGTAAGCCGTCTTTGCAATAGCTAACATTTATTGAGAACTATGTGCTAGACATAGTGTTAAGTGCTTTAAGCATATTAACTCACATAATCTGTAGTTATGTATGTAATTACTCACGTAAGAGAGCTACTATCAGGGGTGCTGGGGTGACTCAGTCCGTTAAGCGTCAGGTCATGATCTTGCGGTCCGTGTATTCAAGCCCTGCGGACAACTCAGAGCCTGGAGCCTGCCTCAGATTCTGTTCTCCTTCCCTCTCTCTCTCTCTCTCTCTCTCTCTGGTCCTCCCACATTCATGCTCTGTCTCTCTCTCCTTCAAAAATAAATTAAAAAAACATTTTTTAAAAATTAAAAAAAGTGCGCTACTATCATTACTTTTCCTGTTTTCCAATAAACAGATACAAAAAGAAAATTTTTCCAAGCTAACAAAGCCAGTAGGTAGGAGAACTGGGATTTGAACTCCAGTTCTTCCATAGTCTGTATTTTTAACCATCAAGGAATAATTTTTGTTGTTGTTGTTTAAAATATGTACAAACACTGAAAAAAGTCATGAAGAGTCATATTACCACTTTTCAATGAGGGGATTTCTCATGGTTTTAACTGTTTTTAAATTTTTTTTATTTTGAAATAATTTTAAATGTACAGAAATGTTGTAAAAAGACGACATAGACTTCTCATACACTCTTCATCATACTTCCCCTAATAAGTATCTTACATAATCAGAGTACAATTTTTGAAACCAGGAAATTAATCGTGGTACATACTATTAGCTAAAGTACAAATCTTATTCAAATCTCACCAGTTTTTCCATTCCAGGACCCAAATCAGGATACCATATTGCATTTAATTATCATGTTTTCTTAGTTTCCTCCAATCTGCGACAGTTCCCCAGTTTTACCTCCCCGAGCTCCCCTGTCTTAGCTTTCATGACTTTGATACTTTTGAAGACTACTTGTCAATGGTTTGGCAAAATGTTTATCAATTTGGGTTTAACTAATGTTTTCTCATAATTAAATTAAGGTTATGCGTTTTGGGCAGGAACATCCCAGAGGTGGTATCTTCTGCATTATATTATAGTATATCTGATGTTGATATACCTTAATTCTGATGATATTAACATTAGTAATTTTAAATTGATGTTTGCTAAGTTTCTCCCTGTTTTCCCTTTGTGTTTAAGAAATATATTGTGTAAGACCTTTTGAGATTATGCACATGCCCTGTGTCTCCTAAAACTCTTACCTACTAAGTTAGCAACTATCCACAGATTTTTGCCTGTAATTATTACTGTGAGTTTGCCTAATAAAGTTTGTATTTGCTTCATCTCTTCTACACTGATGAATTGGAGTTTTTCTGTAAGAAAGAGTTACACCTCTTTTCCCCCACTTATCTATTTGATTATTTATATCAATATGGGCTCATGGATATTTATTTTATTCTATTGGTTATAATTCAATACTCTCATCGATTTTCTTCCAGGTTTGGCCACCAAGATCTTCTGTAGTGTGGATCCTGTTTCCTTTCACATAATCCATTCTTTTTCAATCACTTCTTTGTTTTCTGGCACAAAAACTTATTCCAGGATCTTCTTGTATATACCCTAACTCGGAATGGGAATCAACTATTTCTCCAGAGACCTGGTTTCTTTCACTGGAGAATGGTGTTTAAAAACCAAGATCTCATGTGACACCTGGGTAGCTCAGTCGGTTAAGTGTCCAGCTTTGGCTCAGGTCATGATCTCACGGTTCATGGGCCCAAGCCCCGTGTTGGGCTCTGTGCTGACAGTTAGCTCAGAGCCTGGAGCCTGTTTCAGATTCTGTATTTCCCTCTCTCTCTGCCTCTCCCCTACTCACGCTGTCTCTCTCTCTCAGAAATAAATAAAACATGAAAAAAATTATTTATTATAAAAACCAAAATCTGGACACTAAGTATGCTCATTGCTTTTGGGCTCACCTTTCTGCTAGGCCCACTCAGTGGACAGATTAAAAATATGTGCATGTACAATGACACACATACACACACATCTATATTTCTCTGTATCTATCTGTGAAAGTATATTAAAAGTCATGGGTTCATATTGATGCCTCCAATTTCAACCCAACACCACAGGTTCATTTTAGCCTTTTCCTATTCCTTATTTGTAATATTTTTCTCCACCACAGGAAATGTGGTTTTAATTATCTACAATATGTTTTACTTATTTGTGCAATCCTAGTATACCCAAAAAGCAGTTTCAGAATTGCTAACTCATATTACTAGGAGAAAAAAAAATTACTAATGAGAAGACAGCATGTGTATACAGTTCTTTTGGTCTTTCACTTTAGAAATATTATTTTCCAAAATTTCTTAGGTTAGTTCTTTTCTTCCCCAGACTATTAATTATATTCTTCATATTTAACAATAAGCTCATATTATTTTGTGTATTTTTTACGATGACATTCTTTGGGTATGAACATTGACTAGCAGATAGAAACTGTATGAACAAAATAAAGTGTGAAGGTGAAAATAAATACAAGTTTCCTAAGTGATGTCACCATCTTTACCACCTTGGTAACACGTGCTTACCACAATTTTTATTGGGTTCGGCCACTGTTTCCTGCAGTTTGTGGACCTTTGTCTCAAGATGCTCTGAAGCTCCAGCCACAGCCCCTCCTGCTGTTTCTCAGCTCTCCTGTCGCTTGTGTTATCCTTCTTTACTAGCACTTAAAATAGTCATATAAGTTTATGTCTGGGAAAATGTTCAGGACATTTAAGAATCATTAAAGAAGAAATCAAGAGAGTACAATCATTGATATATGTCGTTTTAAAGAAGTCAAGTCAGCAACATCTTTTGTGTCCTTCATAAAGGTATATTCTGGGAAGATTTGGGGTCTATCATCAATCATTAGGTTTTACACTGATACATTTACACTCTTGGAAACATACTGATACATATTTGATGACTCATAATGCAGAAGTGACGTTGTCCTAGCAAGCAAATTAGGAAACTTCCAATAAGTGGATCATTACCTTTGCATGGAGATGAATCACACTCGGGCACTCATTACGGCAGCAGAACAGAACAGTTCTGGACTTGCAACTCAAAACCCTCACTTCCCAGGCAAAGCACTAGCCTATTAAAATATGAAAATAACAAGTCTTCCTCCAAAGTTACTGGTAATTAATAGTGGCAATTAAATTTCACAAGGCCAGTTTGATTTGTAAATCAGGAAGTCATTAATATAGAAAGATACTATCTTGTTTTAATCACCACTCACTTGCCTCCAAACCAAAAAGTCTGTCCTTCTTGCGGCAAGCTCACAGTTCATGCTGACGCCCGGCTGCACCGAGTGCCGGCCCCTGCATATCCAACATCCACCCATGGATGTCCGCCACCTCTCCTCCTGGAACATGAAGTTTGGTCCTCAGAAATCCCCTGGATCTGAAAATGGGGGCCTGCCTGCACTTCGATTCATCCCAAGTTCATATTTGTTTCATTTGCATTTCAATTCCATACAGTGCATTCCTGGAAATCAGATTACATTTTGCTTTAGATGTCTGAGGCTTTATTTCTGACATAGAATCCAAATAAATCATACATATTTCCAACAGTATGCCACAGAAGCAAAAATGTAACACGAGTAAACCTTTTATCAAAATGTCCTTGTCAAATAACATTCTAAGTCTTAAAAAATGATCTTAAGTGTATGTTATACCATGTTATGCATAGGCCCCAGTGTACTAAAAGTTGCACATAGAAAATGAAAGCTTCAAGCATACTGTTAAAGAGGAATGAAACTAAAATCAGTATATTGGTTTTAACACTGGTCATATTATAATTAATACACTTCTGGTTGATCTAGAATTTAGAAGATCTGGAAATGGAAGAAAGTGCATGAGGGACATTTGGATCTCTCACTTTATTTTAATATATCTGCTCAAAATGTTTAAGGTTTTTCTCTTCCCTTTCTTCCCTCCTCTCTCCAATGATCCTCTTCCCCCCGCCATCCTTCCCCTTCCCTCTCCCCCACCCCCTTTCCCTTTTCCTCTGGCACCTTACCCTCTCCATTAATGTGTCCATAGCAAACAGAGGCAAACAGTCTCTTGCACTGACTTCTTTCCTCAAGGAGAAGTGAGGATAAAATTTAGTGATATTCAATGCTAAATATTCAGGAGAAAATCTTTTCTTTTAAAACATTTATTCGACATTTCAAAAATAGGTTTTTTCCCCCCAGCTTTATTGAGCTACCACTGACATATACAATTGTAAGGTTTTAGAGGTGTGCTTTGTGGTGATTTGTTATACATATACATTGTGAAAGTATTCATCCCATCTAGTTTATTAACACATTTATCAACTTACATACTTGGGGTTTTTTGTTTTTGTTTTTGTTTTTGTTTTTTGGTGAGTACACTTACCACACTTAAGTTTTAATCTTTCAACAGATTTCAATGATATGATACAGTGCGAACACCTGTAGTCACCATGTTATACATTAGATTCTCAGATCTTATTTATTTATAGCTGAAAGTTTGTATTCTTTCACCAGCCACTTTCTATTTCCCCATTTCCCCAGCTCCTGACAACTGCTTTGCTACTCTCTGTTTCTATGACTTCGAGTTTTTTTGAGATTCCTCATATAAGTGATACCATGAAGTATTTGTCTTTCTCTGTCTGGCTTATTTCACATAGCATATGCCTTCAAGGTCTATCCATGTTATTGCAAATGGCAGGATTTCCTTCTTTTTCCTGACTGAATAATATTTCATTATATATATTTATATGTGTACATTATACACACACATCACATCACATCACATCTTTTTCATCCATTCATCCCACAGATGCTGTTCAGGGATCTTTATAACTGATTTTGTGTTTTGAATTTTCCACTTCACCATCCAAGAACAAAAGGAAATAAAGTGAAAACTATCTGTCAATTGAACACACTGCTCATTATAATTTTTTAAACTTTACATATTTTTTCATATAAAACAATCTATACTAATCAAATTGTTGTTCAAATATTTCATATTTCTTATGTGATTATAAAAACATAATATTTTAACACAGAATATTTGAAAACTGGTAGATTCTTATTGAAATTTTGACCCATTATTTTCATATTGACTCTTTTTTTTTAAGTTTATTTATTTTGAGACAGAAACAGAGAGAGGGAGAGAGGGAGAGAGGGAGAGAGAGAGAGAGAGAGAGAGAGAGAGAGTAGGCAGGGGAGGGGCAGAGAGAAAGGGAGAGAGAGAATCCCAAGCAGACTTCATGCTATCAGCACAGAGCCTGACATGGGGCTCAAATCATGAGATTGTGCCTGAGTGGAAACCAAGAGTCAGACGCTTAACCAACTGAGCCACCCAGGTGCTCTAACACATTATTTTATATTGAGAAAACAAAAACCTATGAAGATTGAAGAACTACTCCAAAGTCATATATTTCTGGACAGTAATAAATAATATTAAAATATTAAACACAAGATTTACAATGAATATGAAGATATTGCAAATTCCAGAAATAAATAAATTTTATATTAATTATTTTCCTTAGACAATATTTTAATTGAGCTATAATTCACATACCATATACTTTACAAATTTTAAGTGTACAATTCAGAGGGTTTTCATATATTTACAGGGTTATACAACCATCACCACTATTTAATTCCAGAATATTTCCATCACCCCCAACCAAAAAAAAAAAAAATGCTGTATCCATTAGCAATCACTCCCCATTTTTCTCTGGAAGCCATTAATCTATTTTCTGTCTCTATGGATTTGCTTATTCTGAACATTTCATATAAAATGAATCATAATACAGCCTTTTCTATATGGTTTCTTTCTCTTAGCATGTTTTCAGAGTTCATACACACACACACACACACACACACACACACATATATATATATATATATATTCATTTTTATGGCTGAATAATATTCTATTGCATGATTCTACCACTTTTTAAAATTCATTCATCAGTTAATGGACATCTGGTTATACTTTTTGGTTACTATGAATATTGCTGCTATGAACTTCACATATAAGATTTTGTATGGATATATGCTCAGTTGTCTGGGGTATACACCCAGGAATGAAATTGGAAATTTCATGGAAAAACATGGAAATTCTATGATTAACTTTTTGAGGACTCACCAAACTCTTTTTATATATATACCCAGGAATGAAATTGGAAATTTTATATACATACCCAGGAATGAAATTGGAAATTTCATAGAAAAACATGGAAATTCTATGATTAACTTTTTAAGGACCCACCAAACTCTTTTTCCAAAAGTGGCTGTAACATTTTACATTCCAATCAATAATGTATGAGAGGATTCCCATTTCCCTACATCCCTGCCAACACTTGCTGTCATTAGGCTTTTTAATTCTAGCCATTCTAAAAGGTGTAAAATAGTATCTCATTGTGGTTTTGATTTGTAGTTCTCTAATAGCTAATGATGTTGGTCATCCTTTCATGTGCTTATTGACCATCTGTGTATCTCATTTGGAAATTATCTGTTCATATCTTTTGCCCATTTTGTAAAATTAGGTTCTTTGTATTTTAGTCATTGAGCTGAGAAGGTTTTTTATATGTTCTGAATATTAGTCCCTTATAGGTACATACGTTTGTAAATACTTTTTCCCCCATTCTGTGGGTTGTCTTCACTTTTGTATAGTCCTTTGAGATACAAAAGTTTTACCATTTTACGAAGTCCAATTGATCTATCTTTATTTTGATTGCTTGTACTTTTTGTGTCAAATGTAAGAAATCGTTCGTTGTGTGAGTCTAAGTCACAAAGATTTATAGCTATGTTTTATTCCAAGAGCTTTATAGTTTTTAGCTCTTACATTCAGGTCTCTGATCCATTTTCAGTTAATTGTTGAATATGTTGTGAAATAGGAGTCCAACTTCATTCTTTTGCATGTGGATACTCAGTTGTCCACATTTACTGAAAAGATTATTGTTTCCCCATTGAGTTGTCTTAGTTCTTATTAATTATATGACACTGCTGTGCTGGGCCTCGTCACCATCACCTACTGCTAAAGCAATTTCTTCATCTGTGTCAGTGTTTCCCTTTCTTCTCTGGCCGCACCACTTGGGTTCAACCACAGATAGAAGTCATTCTGACAATTTGCTGAGGATGTTTTTAGAGCCACTTTAAAGTGTTCCATTGCTCTTTCAATCATTGTTCTATTGCTCTTCCCTGCTCAGTCTTTTTGATCAAAAGTTGTCAGGAGGCTTCAACAAAGAGACTGCAGAACTGCCTGAACCGAGATGAGATCACTTTCCTCCCAGTCTTGTTTGCTTCTGATCCAACACAGAAATCTCCATTTCCAAACACCACGTTTTAAAACAGAGATTGCAGGGGCGCCTGGGTGGCTCAGTCGGTTAGGCGTCCAACTTTCGCTTAGGTCATGATCTCGCGGTTCGTGGGTTCGAGCCCCGCATCGGGCTCTGTGCTGACTGCCGGCTCAGAGCCTGGAGCCTGTTTCAGATTCTGTGCCTCCCTCTCTCTCTGACCCTCCCCTGCTCACACTGTTTCTCTCTCTTAGAAATAAATAACAAAACAAAATTTTTTTTAAAAAAGTGAGATTGCAGTGTCTCTGAACTCGCTAGCCTCTACTCTGACGCGCAGAAAAAAAAGCTAAGCAGGAAAAGGCCCAATCAGCCACTGGAGACTAAAACACAGCCTTTTCCCAAAAGCAATTAAAACAGAAAAACACCTCATCTTTTGACTTTCCCAATTTGGAACAAAGACAAATATTCTAAATGAAATTACTTGAAAAAGGCTAATAACTTACCAAGAGTATATGGTCATCCAAAACACGTGCCAGAATACTGATAGCAACTTTTCAAAAAAAAAAAATTATCTTGCTTAGCTTGTGGTTCTGTCCTCAGAGTAAATGCTTCGGCTCTAAAGACGGGGGTGTTCACTGTTTGAAGAAAGTCCTCACTGTCCTCACTGCTCTCTAAGTAGAGCAGGTGAGGACATCTGGATTTCATTAGTGTGTAACCCCAGCCCAAACTGAGGAGTGTTTAGAAACAATGATAGTCCTGTCAGATTTAAAATGTGACACCTTAAGTAAGTCACTACAAATAAATACTTTAGCAAATTACTTGTTACCTAGCAAGCATTTAATAATAATAGTTTGCTTGTGGGAATCCCAGCCCACTGGTTGTCACCGAACTGCCCAGTTAAAAACTGTGTACATGACTCCTATTGCTTGAAAATATTGACAGCAGATTAAACTGACATTTTCTAAACAACCTCAGGAATTCTTTTTCATTTACTCTAGAAGTTTCATTCATTGATTTAAAAAAATGAGGTTAACAATGAGATACTAACACATACCCACAAGAATAGGTAACATTTTCAAAAACTTATAATACCAAACACTGATGAGAATATAGAGCAAATGGAACTCTGAAACATTGCTGAGGAAGTATAAATTTGTATAATTTGCAATCCTGCCATTACAAATTAGAGCTAATCATATGCTTATTCCACGATTCAAGAATAATTAGTTCACATGACCACCAGAAAACACATATAAAAATACTAACACCAGCTTTAGTCATAACAGCCCAAACTGGAAACAATGCATATCTAATAACAAGAAAACAGATAAATGAATTGTGTGTGCTCATAAAACAGAATACTACACACCGGTAAAAAAAAATAGATTACAACCACAGACACGCAGCACATACTCTCCCAGACATTATAGTGATCAAAAGAAACCAGACAGAACACAAGGCATCTGGGTGGTTCAGTCAGATAAGTGTCCAACTTTGGCTCAGGTCATGATCTCACAGTCTGTGAGTTCGAGCCTCGTGTCGGGCTCTGTGCTGACAGCTCCGAGCCTGGAGTCTGTTTTGGATTCTGTGTCTCCCTCTCTTCTCTCCACCCCTGCTCATGCTCTGCCTTTCTCAAAACTAAATAAAGATGAAAAATTAAAAAAAAAAGAAATCAGACACAACAAAATACACTACATGTTGCTATTTATATTAAGTTCAAGAACATGCAAATGTAATTCAAGACGTTAGAACACAGAAATCAGAGTAGTGATTATTTTGGGAGAGATATCGACTAAAAAGTGAGGAAAATTCTGTGGTATGGGAATATTCCGTGTCGTGAGCTGGGTATTACGGAGATGTACACAGAGGAAAAATAGACCAACCCATGCATTTACAATAAGTGCATTCACTTTATGTACTTTACTCACATATGGTAAACTTCAATACAATTTTTTTAAACAAGGTGGGAGAAGTGCCCCCAGGCAAACAGAAATTTTCAAGCTTTTTAAAACATGGAACACAAGGCTACGTCTCATCCACATGTAATGCAGAGACAAAATGAAGAATCTAAAGTGATGAAGACAGAGAACACTTGGTCTAAAAAAAGAAGTGATGAAGACATCACACATCATCCCAACTCCTCTACTGGCCTCTGAGTCCATGAATCCTACGATTTCGACTCCAAGAAATAAAATGATAATCAAAAAAATCTCTGAGACAGAAGCAACCGAGTTCTTATTAAAATCATGGGATGTTACAGAAAAAACAGATCCCTAATTCCTAGTGGTCTTTTCTTTTGCTCTCCAACAAACCCCTCATCCAAAGAATCCATCAGTATTCAAGTTCAGCCACACTAGGCTAAGTCATATGTTAATTCAATTCTACTTGAATGGCTTTTACATAATCCCTAAACAGGGACCTAGTCAAAATCTTTGCTCAGTACAATTCCTGGGACACTGCTGACATTCAGTTGCGTGTATAGAATAATTAATATCATAATAACAATAACACGCAAGGAAAATACGTACGTCCTGCAATTTGCGGAAATACCAGGCTGCAGCCAACACAGAATTTTAATTCAGAGTCAACAAGGAACAGAGAGATCGAAAGGTAGCCAGAGCAACTGGATTCAATAAATTCACAAAGTCAGCCTAAACTGCAGGAGAAACCGTACTTATTAGGCAAGCTATCCTATGGGGGACAACTCAATTAAGCAAGATAATTTCGTGTTCCTAATGCATTTGCTTGACTACAATGAAGGTTGAAGTCTTAGTAGCTACATGAAGCCATACCTTCTTCTCAAGGTGAAAGGGGTTGGAAATGTATGTGTGTGTGCGTGCGTGTGTGTGTGTGTGTGTCTATACATCTATATATGCATGTCTGTGTGTGCTCGAAAATGTTCAGCGGTATTGATGGGTAGCATGAGACAGGAAGAAAGGGTAATAAAACACTTTTGTGACTGAAAAAGTGTGTCTCATTAAAGAAATGAGTTACACCTTTAGCTCCTTATTCCCACTACACGGGGGATCTGCTGGTATAATGAGGATTAATAAACATTCCCTAAAGGTGCAAAGTTGTTGATTTTTTCCTCCGGAGAGCAGCCAGCCTTCCTTATTCTCCAACCCTCAAGTCGTGAGCACACAGCTGACTTTGCAGCAAAAAGAAAACTGCTCTAGGCTGCATATCACTGGAACACCTGTCAAAAAGCCTCAAGGCAGGGAGGATTTTCCCCAAATCCAGGTTTCCTCTGAAAGGCTCCTTTTACAATCCCTACCTGGTGATGCTCCAGCCCTGTCCCTGCACAGCAACAGCAGCATCGCCCTGAGTGCGTAGAGATGCCAACCCCCTGCTCCACCCCCGATTTACTGAATCAGAAACCCTGAGGCGGGGGCCAGGGAATCTGTGTTTTAAGAAGGATTCTAGACGAGCTTGAGGCACGCTCCCTTTGAACTTGTTCACCTCAGTTCCACATCCTCCCTTCCATCCCCTCCAAAACAATAACCGGCCTGGTCTCTTCTTTAGTGGCTGCAAGTCTCTTCTTGCTCTATTTATTGTTTAAAATTATTCTTCATGGTGGATTCATCTTTCCCACTTACCACTTTACACAACATTATGAAAACAGAATATACTCCCTGCCAGGTCATTAGAATGCAGGAAAAGGTTTTCCCTGTCTCCAAATCTCACCAATATCTATTATACTATATTAGAGTACCACAACGCACACAGATCTTCTGCAACCCGGCAGCCCTCAGTATCATGTTTCAGAACATCGGACCGCAGCAATACCTCACCCCCCAAAGCACAACTCTCCTTCATAGTATGTGAGTTTGCATTTAAGATTCTGTAGAAGAGAGGCGCCTGGGTGGCTCAGTCGGTTGAGTGTTCAACTTCGGCTCAGGTCATGATCTCACGGTTTGTGAGTTCCAGGCCCACACCTGGCTTGCTGCCGTGAGCACAGAGCCCACTTGGGATCTTCTGTCCCCACACCCTTCTGCCCCTTCCCTGCTTATGTGCTTCCTAAAAAAATAAATAAGTCTTTTAAAAAAAGACTCTGTGGCTATATTATTGCTTTATTTCTAGATGGTAAAAATGTGGAGGAAGTAACCAATGTGTGACATTTCTGGGTCAAGACTTTTATGAAGCATGTGTGTTTCTTTTTGCCATTCACCTACTAGATGCAAACAGTGTAAGGCTGTGAGCCTGGAGCGGTGGCTCTCCAATTTTACCATGCAGTAGAATCATCCAGAAGGCTTTTAAAAATACTAATCACTAAGCGCCTGGGTGGCTCAGTGGCTCAGTCGGTTAAGCGGTTAAGCGTCTGACTTCAGCTCTTGTCATGATCTCACGGTTGGTGAGTTCGAGCCCCTTACCGGGCTTTGTGCTGACAGCCAGCTCAGAGCCTGAAGCCTGTTTCAGATTCTGTATCTCCCTCTCTCTCTGACCCTTCCCTGCTCTCGCTGTCTCTCTCTCTCAGAAATAAATAAAAAACATAAAAATAAAAAATAAAAATGCTAATCGCTAGACCTCATCCCTAGATTTCTAATTCAGTAGGATAGGATGGGGTCTGAGAATTTGCATTCCTAATCAGGTCCTAGATGAGGCTGGCCCCACTGATCCTGAGATCACACTTGGAGAACCATTGGTCTGAACTAGTGCTCTGAAGAATGGTGGAGCCAAAAGAAGTCAGCTGCTTCCCTGAGCAGCTTTGTAGAAAACTGTTAGCTGATCAAGAACATCAACCTCATTCCATATACGAGCAAGAAATATACTTCTATTGGTTTTGAGTCCACGTGTACTTGTTCTCTACTTTTTTACCACAGTTTATCCCATCCTTAAATGATAAAATGGCCTAGAAAAGTAAATGTTGACTTTTTGAGATATTATATAAAAATATATTTATTGGGGTGCCTGGATGGCTCAGTCAGGCACGTGTTGGACTCTCGATTTCAGCCCAGGTCATGATCTCACGGTTTGCAGGATGCAGTGTCACACCCGCCTCGGCGCTGCCAGCGTGGAGCCTGCTTAAGATTCTCTCTCTCCCTCTCACTCCGCCCCTACCCCACTTGTGTACTCTCTCTCAAAATAACTTTTGAAAAATTAAAAATATATACATACTTTCACATTCATTAATATAGAACAATAGACGCTAAACAAACGAAACACAAAACACAGCCAAAATTGAAATTTTCTAAATCTTACATTAGAAATCACTGATTTCTATTTTTTCTTTTTTGTTATAGATTGTTTTCAGTGTTTATCTCTTTCAGGGTTTCAAGAAGATTCTTATGAACTAGTCTTCCTTTGTGCAGTAAAACATTTTGCTCTGGGTGGTTTTCCTTCATTCAATGTCTTTTGGTGAGATCACCAGGAGGAAGTTGTGTCTAAGTTATCTTTACTTTCCTCGTGCCTAACACAGTGCCTGGCACATGATCAAGATTCAAAAACTATGTTTGTGAGATGAACAAAATAATAATAATGAAGTATGGAAAATGGGCAAATGACTATTTTTAAACCTTGGTTTTGTTAACTACCAGATCTTGGGTTCCTCTTAATTCCACAGACGCATTTGACAGTCACTGTTGAGATGTTAGGTAAACAATAGTGGACAGAGTCGAAGCCCTTACTTTCAGAGTTTACATCTCTATGAAAAAAGACAAAAAGAAACAAATATTTTTAAGCATGCATCACAACCAAATAGAAACAAAAACAAAATGAGACAAGTAACAATAAGTGAATTCGGAACATTCAAATTGGCTGCTCTTCTCTAAGATGTCTGACATAGGCAAAAGTAGTGGCAACTTTTATTTGGCATAAAAATGGACACATATCCATTGTACTGGTAACACTTATTAATAGGTCCCTGTATCAATAGCTTTCACATCACCCATGGTTAGTTTGACAAAACGCATAAGATGCAGTAGACACAGTGATGTGGCTTTGTCAGCCTTCACTACAAGTGCTCACCTCCTTGAACTCCCAGAGATGAAGTAAGAGGGTTGTTGAGTCCAGATTGCCCCTACACTGCAATCTGCTATACTTCCCTTTTCCTCCTTACCAGTTTCTTTTATAAATACCCAAACTGAAATGATCCTTGATGTAGACTGTCATATGGGCTATAAGCCCCGCCTTTGGGTCAAATAGACCTATTTCAAGTCAATCAATTAATTACATTGGGTAAGTGTAAACTCTCTAACATTTCTTCACTCATTGAATGGAATCATGGAGGTGACTATTTCATAGGATTTGGGGAAACAGTATATGAGATATAATATATATATTACACTCATATATGAGATATAACATATGTATTATAGTTATATCTATATAACTATATATATAGTTATATCTATATGATATATGTGAAATTCCAACAAGGATAAAGAGTATATTCAGGAGGGGCTAGAAAATAAGGTAGTCACACTGACAGAGTATCAGAATTTGAAAACATAGTGGTAAAGCCATTCCAGATTTTGGAGTTTTATGATGCAGCTATTGTGATGAGTTGCTAAAAATAAGTTTGATGGAATGCAGGAAGGTAGAAGTCAAGAAACTCTGAGTCAGGGCATTAAGTATTGAATACAACAAGGACGATGATAGAGGGCAGGATCAAGTGCTAAAGTTATTAAAAATGTGGAAATGTGAAGTCAGTAGATGACTGTTCAAGAAGGGTACTTCAGTTAAATTCCTTTATTATATGCTCTTATAACACCTAGTATTTTTCCTTGTGTCACTCATCTAAGCTACAATCCGTTCATTCATTTATTTATTAATGTCCATCTGTAGGATAATAAGCTTCTTCAATGTTAAGTGTATAGCTTGTTCCCAAATGATTACATTTGCTTGTAAAACACAAAGCCCAGCAGGAAGCTTAATTATCATTGGATGGGTGGGTGGGTGGGTGGATGTATGGATGGATGGACTACTTGGCAGATAAATAAGAGATAGTACTAAAAATAAATGGCATCAAGATCAACAGAAGAGAGCTTTCAGAATAAGGTCAACAGTATGATTATCTGCAAAACAAAATTATACCTAAGAATCCAGGATTTCTTAGTGATGGTTTACTTATCTCCTACCTCCCTATTTAATCTTCTCTTCTTTCCCAGATTAATAAAGCACATGTTTAGAAACTTATTTGATAGTTAATAATTAGAATAAGTGTCCTGAATGCCCCATCAAGCATACTACTAGAACCTCTCAGCATCATTTATCACCTTGGCAATACACATAACAATTTAAAATGTGCGTGACTTTGAGCCAACAATTCCGTTTCTAGAAATTTATCCTACAGATATACTCATTCAAGTATATGTGCTATACATATAAAGATTTTCTTTGCAACATTATTTAAGCTATTAAAAAGAAATGACATTAAATGTCCCAAAATAAGAGATTTGTCAAATAAATAGTTGATACATTCATACAGTTGAATTTTATATACAGCAAAAATATCATGACCTTATTATCTCCTTGATATACTGTTAAATAAAAGATATGTATAAAATATGCAATAATCTGCATAGACTGATCCCATTTTTAAAGTAGATAAATGCGTGTTGAGGGGTGCAAATATTTCTATATGGCACTCTCTCCCCTCTCTCTCCCTGTTCTTGTCATGTCTTATTAAGGGGGAGTGGTCCTTGGTGAGACATAATGAAAAGATTTTTGTAGCATAACACACAAACATTTGCCAGGAGAAATCGTCACTTCGAGCCGAAAAATATTGGTTTGGCTTGTGGATACTTCACTCTGGAGACTATCAGGCACTCCAGGTTTCCTTAGCTCTTTAGAGCTCAGCACCAGAGGGGCAGACCTCCTTCTCCAGGTGTTATCTAGGTACTTGAGCATAAATGTTTTCAATGAGTGTAACAGGGAAGACCAGGAGCTTGTGTAGAAGGGGAAGGAGTAAACCAGAGTGAGAAGGGTGGGAGCCCTGGGATTACATCCCAGCCGACATCTGTATGAACTCACAGTACTTACACAGAACTTATTGTGTGCATGAACACAAAGTAAAGAAATGCTCTGCTTCACCCTTGGTGTTGTAGACTCTGGGTCTGGAGTTCTCTCTTGTCCAGCAAGAAAGCGGGATGCAGGATTAAAAATGAGAGGCTAATGTCTAGGAGGAGACAAGAGCCCCGAGTAAGGGTCCTTGCTCCATTATTATTAGGATCAGAAGGCTTACAAGCGTGATGGGCGCGCACAGAGAGACAATGAAACCATGAACATTAATTCATGGCAGTGGGGAAAAGGGGGTTTTGGAAATATGCAGTGTTAGGGGTTTGGGTCAATACAAAACAAGATTCTGGTGCTGGGCAGAAGGTTGTTTACAGCACACATGAAGGCCCACCTCTGCTTACTTAAACTGGCCTAAAGAACAAGAAATGCAGAGTATGCTACCTCAGGGTCAACAAGGCACCTTTCTTTTGCTAATTACTCTGCTCTGGGCAAATTTGCCCCCACTGCTGGTCTATAGCCCTATTTACATGTTTACCTAATGTGGTCCTTCTTTCCTGTGAAAGCTGCTTTCTGCTAGTGTACTAAATTGGGGAACATTTCAGCCCTGAACACCTAATCTTGTTTACCTGTCTTGGATGTTTTCCTCCTGAGAGTCCCTATTCCTATACCTTTGTCCTCTACTGGGGGCTTTTGCCCCATTTACCTAATCTTATTTACCCAAACTTGGGTGTGTACATCCTATGGCTTTCTAATTCTTTCTGCCTTGTTAACCCATCAGTGCAACCTCAGGGAATTCCTAAGCTTATTCCCCACACCTTGGAACTCCAGAGGTAACTATATCAATACTAGTGCACACTTCAGATGCTCCTGGCATAACAAAGTAGTAAAATATGCATGTTTACATATATAATTGCAGATGTAAAAAAATCTTAAGAGATAAGCCAACCTGTTATCAGTGACTGTTCTTACAGAGTAAATGGTTTCCTTTTGGTGGGGGAGAGGGAAGGGCCAGTGAGGTGCACACCATAAAGGAACACAAAGGGAGGGAACTTCATAAACCTTGGCATTGTCTACATGGTTTACAGCAATTATGCCCCATAATTTAAAAATGAAGAGGGATTTTTTTTTAAAAGAGCTCAACCAAACTGCAGCTTGCTTGTACATTAACGAGGTCCAAGGAGGAGAAAGATGTCCCAATCTGTCTGACTTTCCTAAGGATGGCCCCACCTGTCATTAGAGTTGCCCCCAAATTTGGAATAAAATAGTTATGAAATCTTACTAGAAAAGGAATTGTTCCACCTTTTTGGAAATGACCATTTAGCTGTGCAAACAAATGAAATAAGCATATCATAAGTTTTCATGATCGTTTTCACAAAGAAAAAAAGGAGATCTCACACAGCACACCTCCCACATCCAGAACTCTATCAATTAGCTTGATTCATCCACATGGCACATGAATTTGTACTATTATGATCTAATTTAAATAATTTGAGTTCTTTCAAAATAAATTCTGTGATTCTCTATGGTGTTCAAAGACTCTCAGCCTATAGTCCTACAGAACAAATTACTACTTTTACATAAGTGGGCTCCCAAGGTTGTAGACATTAAAGTCATAAAAGATCACCACTTAGTAATAGCTACAAAACTCTATATTCCTGTTTCTCTGCTAGATTGCAAGTGCTCAGAAGGCCAGATGGAGTCTTTATTATTATTATTACTATTTAATTTTCTATAGCATCAAGTAAAGTGTGTTACCAAGAACAGGCACTCACTTCAATCAATGAAGACTAAATCCATCACACAGAAGTGATAGATAACTACTCTTCCTTGGCCTTCCTGGCCATATTTTTTTTCATTTGTTCATTCATAAAGTGTAATATTTCAATTCTTCTATTCATCTAGCACCTGTTTTTTGGGAGGCTTAATTTATTAGGACACCTACTATAATGTAGAAAAAGGAGAAGAGGTAAAAAAAAAAAAACTCAACATAGATTTGTTTCCTACAAAGAACTGTATAGGAAGGTTGGCTGGAGATTCTGTGTTTAATTGATGGCCATGTGATTTCTTCCCCTAGACCAGGGGGACAAGACTTGGTTAACCAAGACTTGCCTCTTGTCAGGAACTTTCTAGGCCTCTTAAGCCTTCTTTCATAGTTTCACCTGGAATTGCCCCTTGCCATTGATCCACCAAATAAGTAAGTGCCTAACAACAAAATCACGAAAAATGGGTATAATTTGGTGTTATCAATATTGAAATAGATTGTATCAAATTTTAATTTTTTAAAAATAATTTTTAAAGTTTGGAATTTATATACTTTTGTTTATTTCAGTGTGTACTTGTGTTCCATTTTTTTCTATTAAAACAGCTTCCCCATACTTCAGCCAGAGAGCATGACTCTAAAATGAAGAACTCGTGACTGGGTGTGAGAGGAAAAACGCTAAAATTAGAGAGCTCAACAAGCTCTAATATTAGGGATTTATTTCAAAAATGCCACTTTTAATGAGAACTAATGAAGAAATTCTCTGAAAATGAATTGATTTATTTACTATGATGGAGTTCTGTCCTATCCTAACAGGGCCAGCCTTTCTGGATTATTTTTGAAGTTACACAGTCAGGTTCAGAAGAAAAAGGAAGTATCCATCCATAATCATGTAGAGAAGAAAACTTAATATTTGGCCTGAAGGCAGAAGAGACTGACCAGGACTGAGACAAGACAAAAATAGAGAAACCCAGAGAGATCCTCTTGATCAATCTGTAAGGCTTCTAAGATGCTCCCCAGTTTCCAGCTAAATAGTTAACACACACACAGAATTAGATGTCACACACTGCATTTAGATAGGGTACTGTGTCACCATGGTAACTGGCTTTGCTTAAACATAGCTCTGCATGTACATAGTCCAAATTAGCTACAGAACACACACACAGACACACACACACACACACACACACACACACAATATTCCTAGAGCTTATATAACATTCGCCTATCTATTATATTTTTCTGAAATGGGGTAGTTGAGTTCATGGTTGGAAATGGCCTTGCTTTCAACCTTTCCTTTCTAGATAGCATGCCTCTGATCACTCAGTTGTTGTGATCCCAGAAGTAATGTTCCAGATGAAACTTCAGGTGATAATCAACATGTGAAAGAATAATTTGTGCTTGCTTTTGTCAGTAAGTTCTTAATGCGTGGAATATTGATTATAAAGCCTACCACTTTAGCTTCTTACCTTGCAAAATGCTATTTTCTTTGGCTCATACTTACGGAGGATTTTAGATCATTTTTCTTGAAAGATTATCCCCAAATAGCATTCCCACCCCCACTGACTCCTCCTTATGATAAAATTGCTAAGAAAACAACTTAAGGCAAATTGAAAGAACTTTTAAAAAGAAAGGAAATCACCACAACGTGGTATCCAAACCAATACATTACCCCAGCATTCTTCTAATAATTTTTCCTAGATTTATCTAAAAGAAAGGAAAAATAATTTATTGGTGGAACTCCATTACATGGCACTGTTAAAAGCATGTCAAGTCTCTATTTCTGTTCTTTCTCCCCCCTCTTATATTCTGAGAAGAGAATTAAATATGATACACTTTGGGGGAAATTACATCATTTGGCTGTTTTACAATTTTCAAGACCACTCCGATTTTTGTACCAAAATGGCATAATGTCTGTAGTGTGAGTGCTTATTTGTCTGAAAAGAGGGAAAACTAATCATATTTCCCCTATTGAATACCAGTGAAATTATCTTTCTGCTTTGGGCTGCAGGATGTATTCAGTGTGTCAAGTGTCCCTTTCATTCAAAGGAAAATAGCTACCATTTAATTGGGCTCCAAGTATGCATCAGGCACTTGGTAGGAAATCTTGCATGCCATACCATTGAATTCTCACCAAAACTTGCAAGGTGAGTGTCATTATCTCTACTGCAGAAAAAGGATATGAATGCTCAGAGGGGGTCAGTTATTTTTCCTATTTCACACAGCTTATAATTTGGCAAAGCTGAATGCAGACACCAGAACACATTTGCTCAGGGGATGCTCAGCCCATTTCTAACCGTGCCACTACTAAGAAGCAGCAGATAAGGGCTCTTCTGCATTGGATTAAGTTGGATCTGATGTATGTTTTCATTAGAACTCTTTCCTCTGTTGGACCATCATTGCTGCGATCCTCCGGAGGACCACTGGGAGGCAGTAGTAATCTGAACCCAACATTCCGCCTCCAAGTCATCACCCTTGGCTTTGAGCTAGGGTCTCTATCTCTACAAGGAAACGAATATGTAACACTTTCTACCTTCCCTAGACCTAGACTCAAATGCGCTGAAATATTCCTTGAAAACCGTTTAAGGACGTGAAATGTCCTGACATTCGTATGCAATGAGAAGAAGCAAGAGAGCTATTCAGCAGAAGTTTCTGAGAGCAAATCAGTAATAGCAGTGCCTAAGGAAATGGGGCTGATGGGAAAGGGCCCATACCCTGAACTCACACTGTCCAGAGGGTTGGGAGTGGGGAAGAAGCTACCATCAGCCTTCCAGAATGGTAGGAGCCATCCCAAGATTGGGCCGAGAGGGATCGAAGGCTGTGGGGGAGGACAAGAAGACCCATCCGTGCCAGTGATGTGACACACGTGTGGTAGGGAGGAAATCCACAAGTCCTTGAAAGCCAGAGCTGTAGACGACCCTCAAGAAAATCGTGTCCGGTAGTTGTCACACTGTGTCTTGGAGAGTTCGTAGGCAGGTGTCCCAAAGGTACCTAAGTGGGTGGAATAGGGAAAACTCCCAGTGAGGATCCTGATCGGGCCTCCCAACCCTGTGTTTTACCCACAGTGTTTCCATTTTTGTCAGTTTTGGAGTTTCTGCGTAAGGTTTTATTTTATAAAAGAAACCTATAGCTAAATACTTTGCAAACCGCTTTATAAATGAGGAAACCAAGTGGTGATCTCTTATATAATCTTTCTTTCTTCAGCAATGAGCAGATTGTTGGAATATATTCCTATCAATAGTACAGATAGTTATGCCTGTGATGTTCTGCAGTACCACAGCCCCGCTCTGGAAACCCGAGAAAAGGTGTGGACATCAGGGGAAATAACAATCAATGTAATAGCCTGAGGTCTATGCCTCAGCTCTCCAAAGATGTCTTGCCATTAAGTGCCTTGAGACAAATCAATGGCAGACAACCTGCCTTTATTTTCTCTTTAAAATAAAAGCTGCAATGTCAGCCTCTTTCATTAGAAACAGATTCAAAAGGTGCAGTTGGCCGTGTGCTTGATCAAGAAAGGGGCACGGGCAAAGGGCTAAAGGAAACACAATTTTATGTTAAGATGAGTAATTCTTATACTATTAACTCCAAGTAGGAAGCCTTAATTGAGCCAGAGGATTGAAAAAATACTTGACTGAGGCATGAACCGACCTCACAGTTCTTTATATAGGCAGGAATTAAAACCAGAATAACCTCTCTTTTGCAAATTAATGTGCAAAGTTTTCCTAAGAAAGATTTCCATAATTGAGGGCAACAGAATATTTTAGAGGAAAAAGCACCAGCTTTGGACCCAGACGTTAGTGGGTTTGAACCTAGCTCTGCCAGGTCCTGGTTGTATGCCCTTGACCACAACTTGGCCCTTTGTGGGCTTTACATTCTTATTTGGAAGTGTCTGCCAGACTATTTTGAGCATTAGAGAGAATATGGCACGTATCTGACATTATTATTATTGTGTGTTCTTGTTGTTTCTGTTATTATTGGACTTGAAAATAAGGATTCAGAGCTATATAATATTCAGCAACTTAAATTCATAGGTCACTATTAGACGAATAGTGAACCATCTCTCTATACAGTAAAGTTAACATATATGAAGCTCTTTGGAAAACTTTCTTCAAATGCTAGTCATATCACACCTGCCATTTTAATAATAATTCAAGTAGGATTCAAACACTTAATTATAAAGGAAAAACACTAATTCATACAATCAGTATGAAGAATAAAGCATCAGAAAATTATAATAATAATAATAATAATCTTACCTGGTAAAAAGTGTGATAGAAATAGTGGAAATGTTAACCCCTTGCCAAAAAAAGTGAAGTGACTTGATGATTTTTCCCACAGTAAGGATTTTTTAAATGTTTATTTATTTTTGAGAGAGAGAGATAGAGGAGAGAGAGAGAGAAAGAGAGAGAGGGAGGGAGGGAGCATGGGTGCACTCACGTATAAGTGAGTGAGGGGGAGGGGGCAGAGAGAAATGGGGGTGGGGGTAGGGAACAGAGGATCCAAAGCAGGTTTGGCACTGACAGCAGTGAACCCTATGTGGGGCTCAAACTCGTGAACCGTGAGATCATGACCTGAGCCAAAGTCAGACGCTTAACTGACTGAGCCACCCAGGTGTCCCACAGTAAGGATTTTATTCTGGTTCTAGAGCCAGTTTCATCTAGCAGGGAAATTTTGTTTGGTGGCAGATGCCTTGAGTACTGTGAGGAGAAAAATTCTGAAGCTTCTCAGAGGGAGAAAAGCATCATGAGTGTAGAAATGGAGATATGCTCAGCGTCATGGCACAAATGTCAGGTATAGACTGTCTCTGCTAAGAAGAGGGAACCCACGTACCGAGCCCGAATTTTGGCCCTAACGTTTTAGCTATCAGATTATCTTTTTTCACTGCAAAGAGTTTACTTGGTACAGAACTGGCTGTTTGTTGAGCCCCAACAGCTACTGCAATAGATTGGGGAAGGTGTCCATTTAGAGGAAGAAAAAGCAGGACAGAAAGTTCACAGAGAAGTTGGGGAAGGAACGATCTAGGATAGTGAAGTTGGACGGGAGTTACCTGCTATCCTTAGCCCTCCTTCAACCACGCAGCTTTCATGAAATAGGTTGGAGTCTTCTTAGGGCCATTTTAAAGTCCTGGAATAGCCTTAGTTATTGTGATGAATAGTGTTGGGACAAAACTCATTTGAAACTAAGCTATCCAGAAGAATATGAGCCAATTTTCTCAAGAAATCCCAGAGGTCTACGGTTCAGGGTAGCCAAGAGCCTAGCCAACTAGCACTAAGGTTTAGATGCTCCAGAATGATTGCTGGGTCAAAGAAGCCAATTACAACATGTGCTCTTACAGAAAAATGAGAAAGAAAGAAGACTTGAAAGAACTTCTTTTTAAAAAATAATCTTTTTTGTTTTATTTATTTTTGAGACAGAGAGAGACAGAACACAAGTCGGGGAAGGGCAGAGAGAGAGGGAGACACAGAATCTGAAGCAGGCTCCAGGCTCTGAGCTGTCAGCACAGAACCTGATGCGGGGCTCAAACTCATGAACCGTGAGATCATGACCTGAGCCGAAGTTGGACGCTTAATCGACTGAGCCACCCAGGCGCCCCTTGGAAGACCTTAAAGTGTCTGTGGTCATAGGAGTGTGCAGATAGAGATTTTGCGCACTTTGAGGTTTTTCTAGAGCAGCAGGCAAAAACATACAGAAAAAAATACCTAATTTTTTTTCCCCTGTAGAGTTTGTTGGAGGACAGTTCCTTTGACCCTTGATGTTAGAGAAGTCTATCAGGCTAATCATCTGTCTCTTGTGAGGCAAAATTACAGTTCTGAAAACCTAAGCCATGTGGGTCTGCGGGTGTGGACTGGCAGTGTGCACCATATAGACTGAGCGCTACAGCTGGTCACCCAGCTCAAAATGTGTGAGCCAGGCTCTTGGGTTCTCCTGGGATAGGTTGCTAATGGATTCCTCAGTGCTTCTTTTATAAAGCCTGGTTTCCTAGTTATGGCTTTGGGGGCTATAATTACTTGCTAAAGATGACATTTTTCTTTCGCAAGTAAGAGGCCTAGAGTGAGTATATGAAACCACTCTATTTGAATAAGTGCATCAATTTAGTATCTTGAAGTAAACAAGGTTAATGAATTGATGCATTCTGTGTAGTCCCTGAACGTAATTAAATTCAAACATTACCCAGGAGGGAGTCATGTTGCTGACCGCCTTTCAGGAGGACAGCACCAGGGAAAATAGCAGCCTGCACACTAATTATTAAATCTTACCTCTTCAGCAGGGAGAAACAATGGATTAACCATTTTAAAGCACATTGGAACTCAGGGTTGCTAGGCCTTTCTGTTATACATGTTTGCCAAACACTCCGATTGTGCTATGCTCGTCACAGAGTTAAAGTTTGTCCTCCATCCTATATACCTAGGTTTCCTCAGGCAACATCACTGCCTGGGGATATTTTTTTTTTTTAATTTATGAATAGGATGTTTTCTTCTCTTGAGCTCCTGAGTTGATTGTGGAATCTCCATTCCTTTCCCAGTCTCTCAATCTTAGAAGCCCCCAGTTGAGTGTCTAATCAGTAGCATGTTTAACTATCAGACAGATGCCCCCGTTTTTCTCCTCGTTCACTCTACTTTTAGATCCCTATCCACATATCTGCCACCATGGCCATTAAAATCTTAAAAGTCCCATAAAGACAATTCACCATTGTTTCTCCAGGCTTGAGCACTTCTGTGGCTACTGCCCACAAAGTCAGGCTGTACCAACCACACTGAGCGTGAAAACTCTCTGTCCTCATCCTCAAAGACTAGGGTGGTCAGATTTAACAAATAAAAATATAGGGAAGCAATAAATAAATGTTTCATGGAAATAGGTCCTAAATATTGTATACCTATCTACTAAAAAAATGTGTTTATCTGAAATTCAAATTTAATTCAGTGTTCTGTATTTTACCTGGTAACCCTACCTAAGACATATAGAAAATGTGTGTTTCATTCCCACAGGAGTATCATAAAGACATGTTTTTTTTTTAAAAATGTTTATTTATTTATTTTGAGAGAGAGAGAGAGAGGGAACAGAGGAGGGGCAGAGAGAGAGGGAGAGAGAGAATCCCAAGCAAGCTTCAGGGCAGAGCTCAACGCGGGGCTTGATCCCATGAACCATGAGCTCATGACCTGAGCCAAAGTCTAGAATAAGAAGCTTAGCCAACTGAGGCACCCAGATGCCCCATTTTTATTAGCCCCATTTTATTAAAGAGGAAACAGGCTTACGGTATCACTCTACTAGTCCTCCCCAGGTATCTGATTTCAGCCTCACGCTCCTAAATACTCCCTGTGTCGCTCAGTCTTTCTTCTGTACGGCTGCATGCATCACACCGCTGCTACATAGAGACCACCCACATAGCCAAAAGGGGGAATATTAAATATGCAGCATATAGATGAGTGGAATTTTGAGTTAAGAGTGACAAGACCTTGGTATAATCCAAGAGTAACCTACATTTGCTATAGATCGCACACCTAAGTGAGGTAGGTTCTAGTTGCCAGGGAAAACAGCTGACCTGAGTATCAAAAATGTGATAAGGTCTTCATATTTTTTTAAAACATATGTGTCCATTTTGGAACCTTTCTCTCTTACCCTTTTGATCAATGTTGCACTGATCCTAAAGCCCAAATCCCATGTCCTTCATATATTGTCTTCCCTGACTGGGAAATTGCTAAATCGATAAAGCACTTCACCTGTTATTTCCACCTACTTCCTGGCCGCCTGTCGTCTTTGCTCATTTGTAATGCTATCCAAACTGAATTTTGCACCCTTTCTTTTCCAATAACTAATAGACAAATGAGTCGAGGGTCTGTCCTGACCAGCCACGGGCCGTGGCCTCTTTGAATGAACCAATAGAAACTATGCTCCACACTCAAGAGATTATTAAAATAATCCCACTACTTTAAAGTCATTCACTTGGACAGAGAAGTTTTTTTTTTTTTTTTTTTTTTTTANTCTGTGTTCCTGTTTTCCTACCTGTATTCTAACAGTTCTGCTTTAGCTGGTACATCAGGGTGCTTGAACTTTCTTCTGCTCTTTAAACCTTCCTAGTTGAGTCTTTTCTTTTGCTTCTTTGTCCTAAGTAGCTATTCTTTTTTTTTTTTTTTTTAAATGTTTTTATTTATTTCTAGGAGAGAGAGAGAGACAGCATGAGCAGGGGAGGGTCAGAGAGAGAGGGAATCACAGACTCTGAAACAGGCTCCAGGCTCTGAGCTGGCAGTCAGCACAGAGCCCAACGTGGGGCTCGAACCCACGAACCGCGGGATCATGACCTGAGTGAAAGTCGGGCGCTTAACCGACTAAGCCACCCAGGCGCCCCTGGACAGAGAAGTTTGTATGTTCCTCAAAGAACAAGGACTCACTTCCTGTCACCTGGTTGTATTATGAGGCATATACATGTATATTGGATACAGGAGCAGAATCTCCTCTAAGAACAATCTAAGAAGGCTGGAGCCTTCTTGTATTTGTATCTTTACTATATTTGACATATTTTATTATACTGAATCTCTTTTATTCAATATGTTTTTGAAAACCAAAGATGAGCTGACATGTTTACTTAGCAATCACAGCTAAAAGAAGCTTTCAATGTTTTGAGTGCTACAAAATATAATTTGAACACTCAGGCTAGGACCTTTGAATTTTCAGTTACACTTAGATGGGGGCTTCGGGCTCAGGAAAGACTCTTCCTCTTCCAAGGATTCTCCATTTGTCAATAGCAACTACCTTAAGCAGGTCTTTTGCATGGATAGAACATGCCCTGGGGCTTTCCTTTCCAATAAAGAACCTTATATTCTCAGACGGCAGGAACTTACCATATTTTTGTTCCAAAATATATTGGAACAGAGGTTGAAAATTAGTTCCTAGTCACTTGCTGGAGTACTGTGTTGAGGAAAATACTTGGACCATGTTTGAGCTCTAGAAAACAGTTTTATGAAGGATCAACCATGTTTCCCATGGTTGCATGTTTGGAGTAAAAAAACACACAGGCCTTATATTTAATATGCTTGTATTAGAAGCATAAATTGACTACATGAGACTGGAAATCAACTTCAGATTGCTGGGATGACACACCAGTATTTGTAGCTAGCAAAGGCAACTTCATCTCTTCCTCAAACTAACTGACCAAGACACTTGCTGAGCAGAGAAGCACTGACGCCTTCCTCTAATACTTTACCATCTTCATCTAAAAGGACTCCTTAAGGACTTAATTGTGCATATGCTTGCTCATTGTTGTGAAAAGAAGCACAGCCTCATCTTCAAGCTACATATAATCTTAGCCTAGAAAAACATTATGGTAGGGCATTAATGCATGGGGAGGGGGCTCAATGGCTTTCCCCTTTTAATCATATTTTATCAAAAGAGCCCCAGCTTTAAGTTGCTTGAGCCAACACTCCAAAGGTATAAAGCTCTTAGTGGAATGCTAAGAATACACTCCATTTCTGCCTAGGAATTGGACACTTTCAGAAACTGGCCCAAGATAGATTCAACTGACAGGCAGCAAAGCAAACACAGATCACCACCATCATCCAGGTGACAAGTTCTTTCTTGTTAAAAAATGTCCCAAGCTCCTACCTAGGTCTTTTTCCCTCCAGATGAATTTTCCTGAGTAGCTCCTCTGTCCTCCTGCAAGCAGACTTCTCTTACTTGTTTAGAAACACCCAGACAGGTGTTAATTCCATTTAGACTCATGCTGGTGTCTCTGGGCAGAATTTCCATAATCAACTGGGTGAGGTTCAGAATGAGAAATCTGTTGATTACCTGTGACTCCCTTCGGCATTCAGAAAACAGAGGTATGATTATTTTAGCCAGGTAACTTCCAAGCAATTTCTTTAACATCCATGAAGATTCCTAAAAATGGTTCTGGGTAGTTTCCAGTTCACATGACTCCATGGATAGGACAGCTCCAGCACTTCTAACGTGTTGTATATGATGAAAATATTTAGTCTACTCTTGAGTGACCCTCTGGGATCTAATGACACTAAATTCTCAGGGAGCAACCTATCCTGATAGATGCACCTTCCCCACTTTTAATGTTGCCTAAAGGTAGACCCAGTATTTCTGAATTGAGTTGGAGCCAGTCTGCACAATGGCATTGGTAGGGAGGGCGAGTTGGAGTTGATCACATCCCAGACCTCACTCACCAAGCCAGGTGTTCAACCCGTCTTCACTGGCCCAGAAGAAAGGTGCCAGATGGGCTAGAAGTAGCTCAGGTTAAGTGATTAGTTCTGTGACTCTTCTGGGTAGATAGGGATCTTCTGAGTAGACCCATACAAAATCAAACTCCCTAGCTTTTGTCTGAACAGCTTCAGCAGGTTGAAAACCAAAGGGAGATGAGATAGAAAATTAGACCCGTGTATTTGAAAATCCTGTTCCCACATATTCTTTTCTCCTTATGCTTATAACAGAGATCTTCAAAATGACAAAAGGACTCAGAACTGAAAGTATTGTTTGCAGGATATATTTTTTGGAGGAGGGCTATTGTAGCACAATACAGAGCACTAAGGACAGAGGACCTGGCCCACCTGAGCTTCAGAGTCTTTACCTATAAAATAGTAAAATAGAGGCTGTACGGGGCACTTTAAGAGATATCTAGAAATAACTTTTGCATGTCAATGCTTTATACATTGTAAAGTTCTATAAAAATATGAAGGAGCATACTGATCACACTCTAAATATATGTGGTAGGTCAACATTTTTCAATAATTCTTATTTTATTTCAAATAAGAAAAGTGACAACTTTTAAGTAGTACCAACTGTTTCCAAATTTTTAAGTATCAGATGACACCATGGGGAGAGGCATTGTCTCACTCTGACCCCATCAGCAAACAAAACAGCTTGCTTCCTGTTTCTTAGGATGGCCCAATAATCAAAATATGTGCAGGATACTGGGTCATACCAAAGTGAGATCCATTAGGTTTAAAACCTAGAAACAAAACATAAGCCATGAAACAAGGGGAAATATGTTCAATTCGATTTTCTCCCTAATCATTGGCTATAATGAAAGTAAACATTGACATAAGAGAAAGTCTCTCAAATTAAAAAAAAAAAGGTCACAGTACAACAAAGAAAGGATACTCAACTGATAGTCTTTGTGTCTGTACTATGCACTATTACTGCGGTATATCTTGTTAGTGATATGTTTTATAAAATGATACAGTTTCAGACCTGAGTGTCTTTCTCAAGATTGTACAACGGTATCAAATCCCCCAGCCTCATTTTTGTTTCTGTTAAGCAGATGTTAGTCACCAAAGTAGTGAAACAAGTTCTTAACTAATAAAATTTACATTTAAACTATCCATGCAGAGAAGGTAAGACTAAAACTGAAAGCAGGGAGGGGCTTGAAGTTGGGGCTTCAAAGGAAATGAAGGCCACTAATGGAATGTGATTTGAGATATGTTTTAAGACCTTTGATTTGGGAAATAGTATAAGGGAAACTTGTAGGAAGAGAAATGAGAGATAATTAATCATTACCAAGTAGCCTGCTGGTGGGATGGCAAGCCAATAAGCAAAGCGAGAGGTTATCACAATGGTCCAAGGATCACTTATTCACTTGTCAAATATTTTTGAGTTCTTGAATGTGCTGGTTATGAGCTAGACACAGATATACTCTAAGGTTAAACAAAAACTAGTGAAGGTGATGCTAAAATAATAATATGTATGATTAAGTATACAATGATAGATATAGATGAGTTCTAAAAATATAAGGAAATATGTTTATAAAACCATAAATAAAGGCTACTGATAAGAGTTATGAATCAGGCAAGGCATCTCTGATGAAGTGACATTCAAGATAAATAAAAATAGTGGCAGGAATTAACTAGGTAAAGTGGCAGGGAGTTAGTACGGGGGATGGTGAAAAACATATTTCAAGTAGAGCAAATATCCTGTGCAAATGTGCAAATGCCCTGTGGCAAGAGCAAATGATTGAATAAGAATGTCTGGTTGTAATTAGAGTATAAGAAAGAGTAGACAAATAGATGACGCTCATGTAATACCTCAGGTGGTGGTTAGGTATTTAGAAGAAAAATAAAGAATAAGAGGAACACAGAGAAAACAGGGTACATGGTAACATTTGAGCAGAAATTAAAGGGTTGGTAGCTGTGGACACAGCTTTTCCAGTAGCAAATCAGCTTGTTTTCCGAAGTGAGAGCCTGCTTGCTGTGTGTTAGGAAAAGAAAAGATACCATTCTAGCTTTTGTAGAATGACCAAGGGGGAGAACATTGGAAATGAGGCCAGAGAAATAGTAAGGACCATCGACCACTACTCTGTGTGACACTGAAAGGTACTGGAAGATTTTTTTTTTACAGAAGAATTTCATACTCTTCTTTTATGTAAGCCATTCTGGCTACTAGGTGAGGAATATACTGTGGGTGCAGGAGCGGAAGCTATTATGATTTAGGTAGAAGGAGAGATCAAGGATGATTCCTCAGTTCCTAACCCCAGCACCTGGGGAGTGATGGTACCATTTGTGTAGACCAACTACACTGGAAAAAGACTGAGCTTCTTGGACAGTAGCAGAAGAATCACTGAAGGAGAGGAGAGCATGAAACACATTTTGGGCACTTGAGAGTTTGAGGTGCTTCATGACATCCAAGTAGAGATGTAACTGAAGGTGTCATCAGTGAACAGAGGATAACTGAAATTGTGTGTGGAACAGATTGCCTGAGAAGAGAGAATACACCGATAAGGCAAGAAGGGTTGAAGACCCAGTCTTGAACAATATCAGTATTCACTCATGAATAATTGTGCTAACAATAATAATGCATAAGTGTAGGAGGAGAAAGAGGAAAACCAGAGCTGCAGCAGGATGTATTGAGTGCCTATTATCTTCCAGGAACAAATCTTCATGCCTCACATGTATTAATTTATCCTCACAATAACCATATCTGGTTTCTTTCACTATCTTTATTTCAATAAGTTTAATTATTTAACTAGGCTAAAAATTTCTGTCCTCAGCTCTGTGTTAATTTTCTGTAGTCATCTGCAGATTCAAGTTGCACTTCATTTCGAGAAAAGCTTTATTATTCATATTTTTAGACATTTTTGTTGTTAGTCCATATGTGCTGAGCTCTTTTGCTCTCTGTATATTCTCTCCCTATTTGTCATCCACATCTATTTCTTTTTCTGAAATCATTGCTATATCTTTGTCGACTTTTCTCTTTCGTTATGTGCAATTTCCTCAAGCTTACCCACAGACTCTCCCTTTTACATTTGATTTTATTCTGCTTAAATATGGCTTTCATCTATAAATTTTTCATCTGTAAATTACAGTTTTCATCTGTAAATTTTTTCCTTTTCCATTTCCTTCTTGAAATTTTTCCTTTTGAAGCATTCTCTTGGTTTTCATGCTGCCTGTCATGGCTGTTTATGTTTTCTTCCTGCATCCTTATTTCTTCTTATTGTTCTTTTCTAGCGCTTTCTCTTCCCCCTGAGATTTAAACCTTCACCTATTTGTGCTCAGTCTCTGGCTTCTTATTTTCTCTCCCTGGCATTCTTCCTTCAACTTCATAGATTTAAGGGACATCTGGGGTGTCTGAGTGGCTCAGTGGGTTGAGTGTCCCACTTTGGCTCAGGTCATGATCTCTCGGTTCGTGAGTTTGAGCCCTGTGTTGGGCTCTGTGCTGACAGTTCAGAGCCTGGAGCCTGCTTCGGATTCTGTGTCTCTCTCTCTCTCTGCCCCTCCCATGATCATGCTCTGTCTCTCTCTGCCTCTCAATGATAAGCAAACGTTAAAAAATTAAAAAAAAAAAAAGGTGGGGTGCATCTACTCCTGTGATTTTCTAACTTAAATTTACAACCCAGCCTTCTCCCCAGAGATTTGCAGTCAGCCTTTTAACAAATTCATTTTAATATCCACTAACACCCCAGAGTTAGGATATTTAAAACATGGCTTTATGTTTCTCTCTAAAATTTGCTTTTCTTCCAACTTTCTTAGTTATGAAATGGTACCACACTCTGCCCAATTGCTTACCAAAAAAACCTTCATATTTATTATTGGTACCCATTCCCAAATCTGCTCTAACATTTAGGGAGCTTCAGCCTGTCTCTCATGATCATGAGAAAAATCACCCTAATGTCAGGTGCTGTAGATCTCATTTTCTAGTCAAATTCTTCACTGTTTAAAAAGGTAACACCAATTGGCTTAGGATGAAAAACAAATTGCTTGAGGATGCAAAAATTATTTAATTAGTGGGTAAAAATGTCTTTAACCCCAGGAAGATAAAGTATTAAGGTTAAAAATAATGAAGAAAATTAAATCCATAGAATTAATACTTTTGCTTTACAATATACACATTTAATGCAATCCCAATCAAAATTGCATCAGCATACTTCTCGAAACTAGAACAAACTACCCTAAAATTTGTATGGAGCCACAAAAGACCCCGAATAGCCAAAGTAATGAAGAAGAAAACCAAAACGGGAGGTATCACCATCTCAGACTTTAGCCTCTACTACAAAGCTGTCATCATCAAGACAGTATGTTTTTGGCACAAAAACAGATACATAGACCAATGGAATAGAATTGAGAACTCAGATTTGGACCCATTTTTTTACAGCCAACTAATCTTTGACAAAGCAGGAAAGAATATCCAATGGAAAAAAGACAGTCTCTTTAACAGATGGTGCTGGGAGAACTGGACAGCAACATGCAGAAGAATGAAACTAGATCATTTTCTCACACCATACACAAAAATAAACAAAATGGATAAAGGACCTGAATGGGAGACAGGAAACCATCAAAACCCTAGAGGAGAAAGCAGGAAACAACCTCATTGACCTCCACCGCAGCAACTTCTTACTTGACATATCCCCAAAAGCAAGGGAAACAAGAGCAAAAATAAACTATTGGGACCTCATCAAGATAAAAAGCTTCTGCACGGCAAAGGAAACAATCCACAAAACTAACAGGCAACCAACGGAATTGGAAAAGATAGTTGCAAATGACATATCAGATAAAAGTTTAGTATACAAAATCTATAAGGAACTCACCAAACTCCACACCTGAAAAACAAACAACCCAGTGAAGAAATGGGCAGAAGATATGAACAGACACTTCTCCAAAGAGGACATCCAGATGGCCAACAGACACATGAAACGATGCTCAGCATCCCTCCTCATCAGTGAAATACACATCAAAACCACACTGAGATACCACCTCACGCCAGTCAGAGTGGCTAAAATGAGCAAATCAGCGGACTATAGATGCTGGTGAGGATGTGGAGAAACAGGCACCCTCCTACACTGTTGGGGGGAATGTAAACTGGTGCAGCCCCTCTGGAAAACAGTGTGGAGGTTCCTCAAAAAATTAACAATAGATCTACCCTATGACCCAGCAATAGCACAGCTAGGAATTTACCCAAGGGATACAGGAGTGCTGATGCATAGGGGCACATGTACCCCAACATTCGTAGCAGCACTCTCAAAAAGAGTCAAAACATGGGAAGAGCCTAAGTGTCCATCAACTGACAAATGGATCAAGAAGATGTGGCTTGTCTATATGATGGAATACTACATGGCAATGAGAAAGAATGCAATCTGGCCATGTGTAGCAACATGGATGGACCTTGAGGGTGTTATGCTGAGCGAAATAAGTCAGGCAGAGAAGGACAGACACCATACGTTTGCACATATAGGAGGATTAGGAGGAACTTAACAGAGGACTGTAGGGGAGACGAAGGGGTAAAAACGTTGGGGAGTGGGAGGGAGGCAAACCATGAGAGACTCTTGAATGCTGAAAACAAACTGAGGACTGATGGGTAAGGGGGAGAGGGGAAGGGGGGTAATGGTCATGGAGGAGAGCAATTATGGGCATGAGCACTGGGTGTTATATGGAAACCTACTTGACAATAAACTATTTAAAAAAATACTTTTGCTCTAAACTAAGAAATAATCTTTATACATTATTTATTTAATATATTTGTAATATTTAAGAAAATTTGGCATATTAGAATTGTGAGTATAATTTAAAATATCTAATTACTAATTTATACTTGTGATCCTTAGATGAAAAGTATAAAAAGCATTTTATCACATACTTAAGATAAACTATAATATTTGAGTTGTAATAAAGAACTTCTTAGGCCCTTTGTAAGTTTTGGTTGGTCTTATTACTGAAATAGTTAAACAAGTTAAATATCTAAAAGTATAAGTGATAAAAATATTAGATCTCCTTAAAAGTGGTTGCTTCAATTTATCAGACTTTGAATAGAAAAAAATTAGATTTTAATAAAAGAAATTAGTATTTCCAATCCTATTAATTTGAAGTGGGGGGGGAAAGGCACACACATACACACACACACACACACACACACACACTCACAGACCTTTAGGAAATACCGATATGTGCCTGGAGTGAAGCACATTTTCAACAAATTACTGAATGAAAGAATGAAACCAGATCTACCTTAAATTTTTAATCCACTAGAGATCAAGGCGCACAACGTGACCATTTATTTAATGAAGATGGGAACAAAGCTTTTGGGGACGAAGCATCAAGGATTTGATGTATTGTAGTAACTTTAACAGCAACCATATACCTAATAACTTCCTGATGTTGCTAGAGTCAAACCACCACTAGTCCTTGATCAAAGTCCCGTGTGTTTGCTGGACTTTCCTCTTCTCAGAAAGCAAGTAGATAAGAACTTCATTTAAAAGGTAACTAAATAGTGCTAGCAGAGCTTGTAAATACTATTAATCATATGACTGTTCTAGGAAAGAAACTCATTCACCTAGATACCTTAATCCGTGGACCAACACCGAGACCTCATTTCACTCGCTTTACCACAGACAGAGGCTATGGCTTGCATAATAAATTCTGGACTCCAGAACCCATTTTTAAAAGGCTCACTTTCATTTTCGCAGCCAATTCAGATTACCATATTGTTGACTTGATCAACTGCCAGAAAAATTCAACTTTTAAGCTTGGTGTAATTTCAGACTAGACCACGCGACCACTGTTTAGAAAATCTTGCAGAAACAACCATTGAGTTTTCTCTCCGGGTCAGCTTAAAAACAAACATAGTTATGCTTAAGATCGTAGACCTAAAGCTGAAATGCTCTGGAGTCAGATGCTCATCTTGTGCCATTTTACAAAAATCTTCCCAGAACCCAACCATTGGATCCAAGCCCCTAGTACCAATTTTACACATTGGAAACGTTTGTAGGGTAAAAATACCGAAATCTTCTCCAAGCCAGATCTGACTCTTTTTTTCTTCAGTAATCTCTGTTTCTATGTGTAAACTCTGTAGATGCATCTGTTTTGAGTTACAAAAATACACCAAAAACGTATTTTATACCAGGAAAATTTATGCATTCCATATTCTCACAGTTTGAAAATGGCCAAATTTATTCTCTTGAATAAATGTTCTGGGGATAAAATCAAAAGAACAGCTCAAAAGCAATATTTTGAGGGGTTTTGCCAGAATCAGAGAAAAAGAAGGTACATAAAAATAGACCCATGTATATAATACATATGTCCAAATATCTATTTATCCCAAGAAAGGGGATATACTGCAGATAATTCCAAGTGATTTGGCCATTCACAATCTCCTTATTTCTGGCTTGAAATACGAAAACGTTTCTATTTGTATATAGGTGTGTTTAATAGTCTTATATTCAGTTCGAAGTAAATAAGAGAGTGTGGAGGGTACCAGTTGGGACCATAGAGAAGAAAGGGTTCTATACAGCTCTTGTATGACTACAAGAAGGTTATCACCATCCAGATAGTATGAACATTGATATTGCCACCATCCAGAGCAGCTGGCAGGCAAAGAGAAATGGATTTCTATGCCACTACCCTTCTTCACCTCTTTTTGTAGGAAAATGTGTGTCTAGGGTGGAAACCTCATCACTCATACTCTGTTTCACCACCTGACTCCAGACAATTGCAGCAGGAAAAGGATTCTAATCAAGATTCAAGAACAGGAGCAATCAAGTAGTGGATGTGGAAGATGGGATTCTTGGCAGAGGAAGTAGAAATGGTTAGACAAATACTTCATATAGAGCCACAGTGTGCTTCAGGGATAAGAAATCCCTGACAATTTCTAAACCAAACCCATAATCCTAGTATTAACCACTCGTGCTTCATAATGCCTGGTGGTTTCTTTTAGCTGCAGCCTCATGACCATACATACTATCATCTATAACACGGGGTCAACTCTCCCCACCCCTGGCCTCTGTGTCTATGGACTTGTGCCCCCAGGCATCAGTTGTTATTATATTGGGAACATCAGGTAAAGAAGCTGGAAAGCTGTTCAATTTTCTGATTCTTTTTAGGGGTTAACCTAATTCAAACTAGTACTCAGAGCTATTATGGATTAGTATCTCTAATTTAAAAAAACATTCCTAAGAAAGGGGAGTGTTTCAAAGTTTTTTCTCTGCAGATTGTGTAGAAAGATCTTAAAGTGCAAATGAAGGGAAAACAATACAGGCAATCAATAGGGACATTTATCATCAAGCAGCTGGGCAGAGAAGGTAAGGGTCATATATTTAAAATCAAGATTTGCCGTGAGTCAACCACAACATAGACACTCTCATGGAGAATAATAAGATTCTGTAGATGGCCATGCACTTTCTGGAGTATAAGCATGGGATGTTCGCGTAAACAGCTCCTCTTTCTGTCTCTGTTTCTGGTAAAGTTATGCACATTCTGGGATCCTGGTCTTATGGGTACACCCTATTTTTCAATAATCCCTCACTAATCTCTGTCTGAATTGATTTATCATTTTCTATGCTGGCTATTTTTAAAAATTGTGCTTCACTTATTTCTTTTTATTTCTTTCCCATTAGGGAACATAATATCAACCTAAATACCAACGCTGTCTGGTATAAACATAAAGCAGAGATGGATCGCTATCAAGAAAAACCTCCAGATAATTTTCATGCAAAATGAGAAGCAATAAAGACTTGACACTCCAAAAATATAAATTCCTGGGGCACCTGAGTGGCTCTGTCAGTTAAGTGTCCAACCCTCAGCACAGATCATGATCTCACAGTCTGTGGGATTGAGCTCTGCATCAGGCTCTGTACTGACAACACAGAGTCTGCTTGAGAGTCTCTCTCTCCTTCTCTCTCTGCCTCACTCCATTTGTGCATGCACACATGTGCAGGCTTGTGCTCTCTAAATAAACAAACAAACAAACAAACATTAAAAAAATAAAATCTTTAGCAGTTCCTGAATTTCCTTAAAAATCTCCACTGAGCTTGCATTTGTTACTATGTTTTTAAAATTTTTCTCAAGAATCTATTTTTAGTAATAAAAATGAATTAATTTTTAATATTAGTTTAAATTTGTTTAGTTCCTAGTGCATTGGTTATATTTTGTGTACAATCTTTAATTATAAATGTGTAATATTTCAGTCATGTTATGAATTACATAACTTTTTGAATGCTGATCTGGCCAAACAATAATTGCTTATAATATTATATGCATGAAAAAGAGTATTAAATAACTTATGCCAAAAAAACTCTTCAGAAACAATCTATTTTACATTGAGTTGTGCCTAAATAGATGTTTGTGGAACATATAACTGCCTATATGTCAAAATTTCTCATTATAATTCATGTTTGGTAAGTTCTCCAATGTCAGTTATGGGATCAACAAAAATACTGTGAATTCAGCAATTACCATCATACAGAAAGCCAAACGGACCATGTGAGTGTGGTCCAGTCAGTCTAACATATGTATTTCAACTTTCAGATATTGAAAAAGATTCAAAACAGCCGACCAATGGCCCTGACTTCAATATCTGGAAAGAAGCTACTGCAAGCTTCATTATCAGAAAAAGCAATCTTTTGCATTTGCCAAGATTTAAAAACTCACAGAACCCTCTGATAAAATACAATTTGACCTGAAGATTCTGTAATTAAAAAATCACAATTATATATCTCTGAAACTAATTTGTATGTGCATAAAATAGGTCCCAGAAGTTCTGCCAATGATTTTTTTATTGACTGAGCAAACCTTGCTCCTTTAAATCCCTGGGGATTAAGTGTCCATATATAGCCCCATGGCAATTGAGCCTTGCCTGCACAGTTTGAAGGTTTCACAGAGTTTGGGAGCAGTATGAAATAGATGTGGTGCTCTTTAATTATTAAACATTTGCAGAATATGGTTTTCATGGTTCACCAGCCAAAAACATAAGATAAATTATGTATAGTGACATTTGACCTAGTATTCTTAAGGCCTACAGCTAACCAATTTTTCTCAAGTTATCTATGCCTCAGAAATTTAAACCTTAATTAATCTTGGTATTGCGAAGAATTTAGGCTTGATTTCCAGAGAAATGATTCCAAAAGCATTTTCTCCAACTGTAAGCCTCTAAACTCTCAACCAAACTTAAGTTTACTCTTTCACAATTCTATTTATTTAAAAAAAAATTACATTTTCAGAATCAAGTATACCACAGTTGACCAAAATAGCTTGTCCATTGAACAAATATTAACTAAATACCTCTTCTGTGCCAAATATATCATCCAGATGAAGAAATTAACTTGTTGCTGAACTGTCTGGTTTGATAATATTGAAATCCTTATTCATCTAGTGAATATTTGTTGAGCTCCTCCTATGTTCTAAAGACTATGTTGGCCATGAGTTTGCAAAGAAATGATTTGAAAACATGCCTTTAAACAGCTTCCATTCTTGCCAAGAAGACAGGAATAAACAAATAATCACAAAGAGATAAAAGCACCTATAGAGATACTCTGCAAAATATGAAAACAGAGAAAGGGAAGCATCTAATTTTAACGTAAGGCACAGATGGTTCAAGCAATCTTCTTAGAAGGGGCAGCACTTGATCTGGTTCATGAATGGTATTTAGGAATTTTCTAGAGAGAAAAGTGGAAACGGGCACTCCAGAAACAGCGTGTGTGAATCCCCAGTATATGTGATTGTATGAAAATGAGAAAAAAGGCAAGTAGTTTCATGGAGCAGATTGCAGAGTGTAGGGGAGCAATAAGATGTGAAGATGCCGTCTTGAAATCCAGATCTGCTAAGAGATGCTGTCCTTGGAAAATTGTTGTTTGATTCACATAGTCTCAGAGTAAACACTGAGAATTGATTGATACTATGTTTTTTATCTCTTACTTGCAGCTGATGAAGAGGCAGGGCTGGAGCCAGCATACCTAGGAGTCAGGAGTTCATAATAATGAAAACAAATAATAATGAAAACAAAATTTAAAAGGACTAAGGAGAATTTTTCACACCAGCCTATATCTTCACTTATCAGTAGAATCATCCTCAACTGTACATTTTCCCAGGGCACTTTGGTAGGCCTGAAAAGCCTGAACCAACTAGCTATCTTCTGCTTTGTGCATTTTTCTTATTCAGTTTTTATTTCTGTGACTATACCCAAATTTTGTTAACTTTTAATTGTGTACTAGCATCTATCTGTGGTAATGCCCATACACTTCCTATACAACTTGACTTTTGGTTTTACAGGTTATATAAATTCCAAGATAGGTTTAATTAGGAGAATTATGGCTCATCCTGGAAGTGATATTTAAGGCAAATGCAAAATGACTGAGGCAGACATATTTACTAGCTGGCCATTGGTACTAATTCAGGTAGTAGAAGATTAAGTCCTGATCTCAAGTGTGTGGCACTCAGAATGAAGGAGAAGGTTCAGATATCAGAGATTACATGGAGAGTTTCAGAAGTTGGTAACTGAATATTTTAAATGAGTGGGAGAGAAAATAATGATCTCTGGGGAGTTTACTTCCAGATTAGCCAACATCAAACCAAATTCACACCAAAAATTAGAAGAAAATCTGGATAAACAAAACAGAAACACTTTATCCGAAGATATAAGAGAGCTACCCAGTAATCAGGATTTGAGGCATTCAAGGTCCCAGAAAAAAGGAAAAGGTGAGTCAAGTATTCTCATTACTCTGATGCTAGATGCATTTACCATTCAAAAGTGTTAGCATAATACCCTCAAGTTCCATAAGTCAGTCAAGGAAAGAGAGATATGTGTTTTCACTCATAAGTGGAAGTTGAAAAACTAACAGAAGACCATGGGGGGAGGGAAAGAAAAAAACAATAGTTACAAACAGAGAGAAAGGCAAACCATAAGAAACTCTTAAATATAGAGAACAAACCGAGGGTTGATGGGGGGGGGTATAGGGATGAGGGGGAAAGAGGTGATGGGTGTTGAGGAGGGCACTTTTTGGGATGAGCACTGGGTGTTGGATGTAAGCAATGAATCATGGGAATCTACCCCCGAAACTAAGAGCACACTGTATACACTGAAGGTTAGCTAACTTGACAATAAACTATATTTTTTAAAAAAGTAGACTGGAACCAAGAACCTCAGAAGCCAAACAGAAAGAGATAGAGAAGCTAAACAGGTGACCAATACTTTCATAAATACTAGAGAGACATGGAGTTCAACACCCACCGAGATGAAGCAGAACTAGTAAGCATCATAAACTTTCTACTGTAAAACCATTCAATAAAAGCAAAGGTAAACTGGAAATAGATCAAACTTCACAGAATGAAATTCATATTTGGTCAGCTTAATCTCAGACTATTACATAATATGCCCCTTATCACATTACCACTCAAAGACAAAATTGTACTATCTGAAGGAAAAACATCATTCAGAATCTCTCCGATTACTTAGGTATGGTATCTAGCAGTCCATAAAATATTATCATGCATACCAGAACACAGAATCAATTGATCAAAACACAAAAAGGAAAGGCATAACTAAAACAGAGCCATAGGTGATAAAGATATTTGTTTTGTCAAACATAAACTTTAAAATTGATAACAAAGACTTGTCACATTCATAGGAATAGCAATAAGACTGAGAGCTGACTTCTCCACAGAAACTGTAGAGGCTAGAAGACAACAGAATGGTTTCTTCATAATGCTGGAAGAAAATAATTGGCAACCTAGAATTTCATACCAGGAAACAATATTCTTCAGGAATAAAGGCAAAATAAATGCATGTCAATCCAACTGAAACTGAGAGGTCATTATTGGCAGACACACTAAAAGAAATACATGCAGAGTTACTTAAGAATAAGAAAAACAATCCCAGAAGGAAGTGGAGATGCAAGGGGGAATACGAGGTAACATAAAGGTAAAGATGTGAGTAAATATAAATACTTATTATTAGTACAATAGCAATGTTTGTTGATTTTAAAACACATGTGAAGTTAAAACGTGTAATAAAAATATCACAGAAAGTTTGATTCTCACATTGTAAGAGAATGGATAGAATTAATTGGCATTAGATCCTGGTAAGTCAGAGATTAATGTTGTAATATCTGGGGTAGGAAAGAACTAATGCATAGAAGGGAAAATGAAACAATAATAACTCAATTCATTAAAGAGATAAGAAATCAGAGAAAAATGTAGAGGAAGCTGAAAAATAACAAGATTATGGCTATAAATGCAAATATAACAGTAATTACATTAAATGTAAATGGGTTAAGCATTCAAATTTGAAGTCAAAGTTTTCAGACAGATTGCAAAAAATAAAATATAATCAAAACATACATTGCTTATAAAAGAAACATTTCTGTATTAGGACACAGAAATACTAAAAGATGATTTAAAAAGATATGAAAACACTAACAAAAAGTAAGCAGTTATAAATAATGCCAGATGACGTAGCCTTGAAGACAAAAATCTGTAATAAAGGTAGAAAGGAATATTTCATAATTGTTTCACTAGGAAGATAAAACAATTATAAAATAAAATGTATAAAGCAGATCTGAAACTACAAGGAGAAATCTTATCAAAACTAAAAGGAAAAATGTACAAAACCACAACTCTATCGAAATTTTTAACACATATCTCCTATTAACTGATAGTATAATCAAGCAGAAAAGACTGCCATTGTTTTACATTTTTTGCAAATCCTTTTAAAGCTCTGTTTAACAAAGAAAAAAGCAGCTAGCTTCTTAAAATTACTTCTGCATTCAATTTGATGTATTGTCATACATCAAGTACCTCTGGAAAACTCCACTCTTCACTCATGAAAGAATGAAAGTAAAAAAAAGGTCATCTAAATGGAATTTAGGAATTCCCAGGGCTCCTTGAACCACACCTTGAAAACTACTACTTTAGGTATTTGTTTTTATGCTATTATAATTAGTATTACTTTATAAAATTTCATTTTCTAATTATTTTCTATGTGGATATGGAAATATAGTTCATTTCTGTATATTGACTTTCTATTCTGTGACCTTGCTAAATTTGCTTAATAATTATAATACTTTACTTGTAGATAATTTTGTTTTGTCTACATATACAATAGTATTGGTATGAAAAATGATGATTTTACTGCCTTATTTCCCCAATTGTTTGCCTTTTATTTTTCTTCCTTTATTGCAAAGTTGGGACCTCTAGTTCTGAATTCTGAGATTCTGGAAATGTTCTATTTCTTTATCTGGGTGGCATGTACATGTATCTTCATCGTGTGGTAGTTCACCAGGCAGTAAACTTTGTGCAGAGTTGCTGATTAAGTTTTTTTCACCGGCCAAAGAAAATTCAGTGTTGAAAAAAAAATCAGCATATGAAAAAAAGTATATTGCATTCAATTTTCCTTTGTGATTTTCCTAGCCAATCTACCTCTGGAGAAGCATGTTAAAGGGTTAAAATTTGGATAATAAAATAATCATTGATTCCAGAGAAAGCATTAGGCATGCTCATGAATTATTTACTTTTATAATTTCAGCTTACTTTGCCTGCACATGTGTGCCAGAAACAACACCCATTTAGTCTGATGCCAAGTAGATTTCTTTTTAATTCCTGCTTGAGAATGCTGACTACTTCAACAGGATTTGGATCAATTTACTATGGCAAGTAATTTGAGTGGTGCTGCTGACTAGTCCATTAACCTGGTTGAGCAAGGTTAAAGAAAGGATAGTTAAGGTAACAGGCTTCCTCTTGCTGGGTCCCAGGGCTCCTTCATTATTCTCTTTTTCCCCAGTCCCCAGAGTTGCCTCTGATGCCGCAGGAGGCATATCTGGATCTTCCGTTACAATGGAGATTAGCAGGTTTTACATAGTTCATTACTACCTAATTGAAAAAGTTGCAATGATATCATCAGAATAGTTAGAATACATTTAAAAATTGGCATTGTGGGGATTGGCAGATATGCTGCTTATTACCATTGGGATTGAAAATACTTCTAAACATACTCATTCAAAATTTAACCAAGACACTCTTCTGTTTGTGTGGCCCAAATTACCTGGAGTAAAATAAATAGTGATTTTATTTTATTTTGCCTGCCTGGATCTCTGAAGAGGGGGGCGTGTCTTCTCATGCTACTCTTGAAACAATTTTTTCATGTTTATTTATTACTGAGACACAGATAAACAGAGCATGAGTGGGGGAGGGGCAGAGAGAGAGAGAGGGAGACACAGAATCTGAAGCAGGCTCCAGGCTCTGAGCTGTCAGCACAGAGCCCGATATGGAGCTCGAACCCACAACCAGTGAGACCTGAACCAAAGTCGGACACTCAACTGCCTGAGCCACCCAGGCGCCTCAAGTCTCATGCTTCTCTTAAGAGTTCTCCCCATGGTCTTTGTCTCAGTTGCTCAGAGAAATTAAGATGAAAGAGGGCTTAATTTTCTCTCTGAAGAGAACAGTATTTGTAATTTTTAGAGTGCATTTCTTACATAATACATCTAGTTTTCCCCTTTGACTGAAAGTCCATTTTCAAGAAAACTCATCCGTCTGCTAAAGGTGAATAAGGAAGCTCTCTGTTCTTTATCCATAGTCAATACTAGCAATGTCAGAACAAATCTTGGCAGAGGTGATAAAGGTAGAGGAGATACTGAATTCTGGAAAACGGAATCTCCTCTCCAGTTTCCACACTCCATCAGGAAACACGATCCCTCTTTTCCAGCAGCTGACGACAAGCTGGTGATGACTGGCATGAGGGACGTAAGGCCACTCCTAACGAATCCACCGCACCAGAAGGCCAGGCTGCTCTCCTCCCTGTTGACAATTTTCAAATCCTCTTCGCAAATTGTAAAGTGTCGTTAAAATCTGGAACATCTGACTCCCTCTCTACAAGTCCAACTGACACCCAGGATTAAGGTCAGATACATCATGGGACCTCTTTATGTAAAGGTAAAATGACTTTTTGAACTGAAATAATGGATTTAAGGCACTGAGGCAGAACACAGTTCCATCCAAACCCCCAGAGACATATTTACAGAACCAGGTCTGGCTGGAAACAAGGTGAAAGAAACAGTAACTCTAATTGCAGCCAGCCAGATGAGCAAGCTGATTGGCTGAATGCTGGCCAAGCTCTTACCATTAAAAATACCGCGGCATTGCTGCCGAAAGGGGTGTTAGGACAAATTGCCAGAGGTAACCGTTACATAAGCCGAGCTCACCCTGCCAATTAGTCAGAAACCATTGCTCCATCTCTTCTGGCCGCAATTATTCTGATAGGACACTTGCAAGCTCCTCAGCTGTTTAAGGACTGAACCAGAAGTAGCTGGTGGGGTTACTTAGGACTTGCGAATCTCCCCTATGGATTGGTAGTATTTTCATCAAGAAAGTAAGAGCATCTCAGAGAACTCAGGCAAAAGACTTTTCTTTTTTAATCGTTGTAGTGTTTTCAGAGGTGTAAGGATAGAAGAAGCAAAGAAATGTACCTTGGCTTGGCTTACAAAAAGGAAGAAAGGAAAGAAAGCCCTGCCGAATTACCTCATTTTCTTTATTAAAAGATGTTTACCACTCTGATTAGCTTTGAGCTCAGTTGCAGTTCCCTGAGGATTATTCTCCACAAAGCAAAATGGAGATAAGCACAGAGGACAGTTATCCAGGTAGACCAGAAAAAGCCTCTTCTTTACCCTGAAGACTTGGAAAATGTGGTTGTGTGTATGCAATTACCCTAGTAAGGACTCCTGCGTTCATCTGTCACTGCTCAATTAGGCTGCAATGTGCAGCCCTCGCATCGCCTTAATGTCACCTGTCAAAAGGTCCTTCCTGACTCTCAGCCGTAGGCTCCCTCTGAGAAGCCTACTTTTCCCCCAAGGATTATCCCTTTTCCCACCCCACCCACAATTCACCCACCATATCATGTCCACAATCCATTCAACTGCCACCCAACAAAGTTCTTGTTCTAATCTACAAATTCGACTTTCCTATTCACCTGTATAACGTCCTTGAGGACTAGTCTATTACCTTGAAATCTGAGCTTCACGCAGTGAACCCCACCTACTTTATCAGTCTCTTCTCTACTCACCCCCCACAAGCTCTAATGCCCAGATAGAGGATAATATACACCTGTGGTTCTCCACATGAACAATACATTCTGATACCTGAGGGAGCTTCTAAAAGTCCCAATGCTCAGACCTGTACCAATTCAAGTGGAATTTCTAAAGATGGAACTCCAGCAAAAGTATCTTTTAAAATTTGTCTTGTGGTTACAAGTTTGAGAACCAGTGCATTATTACCATGTTGTGGTCTGAATGCTTGTGTTTGTCTCCCTGAAATTCATGTATTTAAATCCTAACCCCCAATGTGATGGTATTAAGAGGTGGGGCCTATGGGAAGTGACTAGGTCATGAAGGCAGGGGCCTCATGGGTGGGGTTAGTATCTTATAAAAGAGACCCCAGAGAGCTCTCTACCTCTCTTTCCACCACATTAGGTCACAGTGAGAAGTTGGCAGTCTGCAACCCAGAAGGGAGTTCTCACCAGAACCCGCCCACCATGGCACCCTGATCTCAGACTTCCGGCCTCCAGAGCTATGAGGAATAAACTTCTGTTGCTTAGCCACCCCATTTATGGGATTTTGTTATACCAGCCTGAGCTAAAACAACCACCGCGTATGCTTTCACACTTGCTTTGTCCTAGGCTGGAAATGTGTCATTTTACCTCTTTATGTTTTTTGCCTGCTCTTTTGTAGGACATAGGTAAAATGTCTTCTGCAACCCTTTGGTAACCCCCCTGAGTTTTCCCATGGCATCTCTTGCGTGCCTGCCTCCTGATCCTTGACTTCTCTCATTTCCTCACTAACTGGATGAGAAACCCTTCCAGGTGGGAATAGTCTTTCATTTGTCTTTGTAGCCTCAGTGCCTAGTGAGGAAGGAGAACAGATACACACCACGACTAAGCTTGAACTCAATTCCCCAAGCTCTTCTTCCAACTTCCAGAGGGCAAACAATCTTCTGCCTGCAAAAAAATTTCACAGGCTTCCTAATTTTAGGATATAATCAAGTGAATGAAGAAGAAAGACATCTGGAAGATAAGGGCATCACGACTACTTCAGAATATCGGTAACGCTAGGATTTTGTTACCCTCTGTTGTTTGTGACCGGGAGAGAGTCTCTTGATGGCTTCCATATTGAAAGATTTAAAAATGGAATTCTGAAGTTTTCAATCAAGAACATGAAGGCTCGTAAACAGTTTGATTCCGTGGCCCTCACTCAAATGGATTCGCTTTTTCATGCGTTTTGGCAAGGCGCGCTCCGCAGTGTAGGAGGCAGGAAGGACATTTACATCAGTGCAAACCGGGGTGTTGGTTTCCATGAAGAGAAAACTCCGAACACTTCCAAACAGAAAAGGGCTCCTGGACACAATGCAAGAGGGACGCTGTGAGAAGAGGTCCAGATTTAGCAATAAGGATCCAAACATGAAAGCAGTTCTGTGCTGGAAAGACATTTAAAAGCCCCGAGATCTGCAGGCCAGAGCCTGCCACTGGAATTGGCAAAAGAAGAAGAAACAACTGACTTTCATTTTGGCTTTTGCCACAAGTCCGATTGCTTTGTGATTCTTGCCCAAAGTCTCTAAATGAGATGCTTGGTGTGGATTCCAAAGTTCTTGCTTTCTGATGCTAGCGTGGAAGACACAGCACACTCTTTTTCCTTTCTTCCCAGCGGAAAGAGTTTTAGAACATAAGCTTCCTTGACCAATATGTTGAAAATAAAATTGTTTTCCAACATAGGTGGTGACCTGATCATTTCTGCTTAGGAAAACTACTGGGGCATATAAAGGCAAAACAAAACATCAGAGCAGTATGTGTCCTTTCTTTTCCCTTTGTCTCTTAAGAATTCTCCTGAGAGAATTTCTATACTTTATACAATTTTGAGCTTTTAATTTAAGGAGGCTTTATTTCCAGGAGCAAATACAGCAAGGCACGGGAACTGTCTTTTAAAGGACTTACATTCCAGTGCAGACATAGCGTTTCAGTAATCACCTCCATCGCAAGCCACGTACAGAAGCAACTGAGAGATACAGGGGAAGGCCATAGTGAACATTCTGCGCAGAACTGCCATCCTGCAAGATTCATTTTTTAAAAGTTTTTCAAATGATTTTATTTCTTTGAGAGAGACAGAGACAGATGAGTGGGGGAGGGGCAGAGAGAGAAGGTGAGAGAATCCCAAGCAGGCTGTGTGCGGTCAGCTTGCAGAGCCCAACGAGGGGCTCGAACTCATGAAGCCATGACATCATGAGCTGAAATGAAACCAAGAGTCAGATGCTTAACCGTCTGAGCCACCCAGGTGCTCCTTCATCCTGAAAAATTCTTAACCATCAAGTTTATGCATGATATGTACTTCTTCTTTGAACACAATGACATTAAATATTATAAACCTGTCATTTCTATAGGTCAAAACCTGTCAGATACCAACAGTTACATTTAATTCACTCTAATACTGAGCTGATTTCAAAGTAACAGAGACATGTGGCACCTGAGATGAATAGGCCCCTTTGAATTTCACCTTTAAATTTCAACCCCCTTCTTTTTTCTAAATGTTTATTTAATTTTGAGTGAGAGAGAGAGAGCGAGCGAGCGTGAGTGAGTGAGGGGCAAAGAGAGAAGGAGACACAGAATCCGAGACAGGCTCCAGGTTCCAAGCTGTCAGCATGTGGGGTTCGAACTCACAAGGAGTGAGATCATGACCTGAACTGAAGTTGGAGGCGTAACCAACTGAGCCACCCAGGCACCCCTCAACCCCTTCTTAACATTTTAAAAAATATATAGTTAGTTAACATTTATAGAGTGCTTATGTATTTAGCACTGTGTTACATGACTTATGCAGGGAGTCTCATTTAATGCTCACAACAATTCTATTAGGTAGGTATGATTAGCCTCAATTTACAGAAAAGGAAACTGAGACTTATAAAAATTAAGTAAGTTGTTCAATGGCACATAACTTGTAAGTAGCAGAGAGCTGAGACTCAAAATTGTGTTCTGACTGACACCCAGGTCTTGCGTCAAACCCTATGCTGAGGCCCATTGGACCATTTCCAAGGGCCTGTTTAGAGGAGGTAGTAAATATTATAGGAAATATAAGAAACTGAAATGACCATAATTCTTCTCGGGATGAGTGTCATGCATGTTGGTTGGGAGAAACACTTTGGGATAGGCTGCATGGTTAAGGGAAGGGTAGTGATAAGAGGGGACAGTCCCTAAGAGGTGTGTGCACTCACAGGGCAGCCGTCACTTGTCACCTACACAGTGCGATTGTGCCTGGACAAGATTTGTTTGCTGGCAAACAAATAGCATGGCTATTTGTCCACATGGTCTGAAGTGAGTGTGGTATCACTAGGTTATTGTTCTAAATTCTGAAGTTTTCATAAGTTTTCCCAAATGGATCTCTCAATTCCTGGTCTCACCAAAGTCCTTTGAGTTAATATTAAACCATGGGGTGTGACAAACGGCCTTGTCAATTCCTTACTCAGTGTGGCTCCATACAGTTCCCTACTACGTGCTCCTTCTATACTGCAGACTCTCCGGCTAGTCAGTCTAGTCAAACAGATGCTTTATGCAAATCTTTCAGTGGAAATTTTTTTTAAAAAGGCACATTTTGGAAGGGTGCACTTTTGGTGATCAAATAACTGAAAGCACATGGTGGCAAAAGACCCAAAAGCATTAAAAACATCCCCAAACATTTCTCAGCGAGTTTTCTTTTTCCACTGCTTGTAAGCCACGAACTCTGCTTCTCAGTTGCGTGAGGGCTTAAGCAACTTTCCAACTCAGAATTGCCACTGTTCCACGGAGCACAATCATCCCGACTTTTAACAGGAAGTCGCACGCAAGAAGAGAGGCTCGGCTTTTAAATTTGTCCATTATGGACGATCCTCAGAACCTTTGATCTTAATTAGCTGAACAAGCTCCTAGGGCTTCATTGCCAACTCAATTAATTTGATTCAGTCACATTTTGCCTTGTTGGCATGCAGTTTGGATTATACTAACTTAAGATGACTGAGATATGCAGGTATTTTATCAGAGGAAAAATAATACTATGAAACATGAACACCGTCTCCTGTGACCTGTAACACGAAGTCTCCATATGTTGTACTTGCATCAACTCCTGCATCTCATCTGATTCCTACAATCAGATATTTAACAAATGTAATAAACACGCACAAGCACCACCCAATCAAAACAGACTTTGTAATAAGTGGTCTCTCTCCTTACCCCTTTGTACCATCTCAACAGTAGTTTGGGAGTTTAAGGCTTGACCTCATGCTGAGTCAGAAAGGTATAAACCTATTATCAAGAGAACTTTAGAAATTTCTTTACACCTCTTATTAACTCCCAGGGATTTGATAGATAACTTTAAAAAGAAAGAGTGAAAGCCCAGACATCTGCACTCACCTCTTGCTTTTGTTCTTGCTTTTGTTAAAATACTGGATTTGCCAAGAACCATGTATAGGGTTGTGTGCATAGAACCATATACACCCCATACGTTGCTTTAAGGGATTTACCATGGTAACTATTTCCACGTTCTGCATTAATTTTAAAGATGTGTTCTTGTGATTCCTCCAAAGAAATGAGCTAATGGGTCCTCAAAGGAATTAAAAAGCATTCAGACTGAACCACATTGCTAGGTCATAAGCTAGGCCATAAGCAACTTTTCCTCATAATTAGTCTTTGTTTAGAATGTGATGTTCTAGCTTCAGATATTTATATGACAGGCATTTGGACTATTTATTCCTCTGAATACAGTGAGGAAAATTGTGGGTTTCCTTTCTTTTTTTTTTCTTTTTTCTTTTTTTGCTTGCAACTCCTACCCAGACAACTCCTCCTCATTCTGTGATAGCCTTCACATGGTAGGCAGCAGAGAATGTTCTCAGACTTCTCAGCCTGTCTTGCCTAAGGAGGCCTTACTTCTATCCCTTCCCTAAGTGTGGCTCCAAGTGAGGCCAACTGATCTCCGGGGACAGGATAAACCAGCAGCTTCCTCATTTTCTTTCTCCTTCTCAGTCACATAAGTAGCCTGGTTCAGGTATGTACACATGCTAAGTACTAACCCGGTGAAAGTGATGCTTGTCTACGCCAAAGGAAAGTAGCACAGTGGTGGACAGCGTTCCTGAAGTTTTCCCATCAAGTGCTCTCAGACAGAGGAGAGTAACCTGGTTCCTTGGAAGTTCATGCGTCTAAGATGCTACATGGGATGCTATAAGCTGCAGAGGTATTCAGTGCTCTAAATTTTCTCATTAAAAATGTCATGTGATTTTTTTCATACTACTCCAATAATATGTTTAAAGACAAAAATATTTTTTATTACTTACCATGCAATCAAAGCACCTCTTAGAACCACATTCCCCAAAGATGCACCATGTTTTTCTTATGGAATCATGTGTCTTTTGGCATACTTATGTGAGAATCTCAGATGGAGATGAAAGAGTCTTGAACCCAGGCAGTGAGGCCTGGATTCTAAGCTTGCCTCTGCCACTAATATACTCTTTAGTCTTCTTTTATTTAATATCTATATGTCTCCATTTGAAATCAAGGAGAACATTTTCAAAACAGGCATTTTGACTTCAAAATTCTATAAAGCTTATATTTTTGTGTTATAATTTTATACATATTATCTTTAGGATAGAGTAGGTCATATTAAAAAAATCCTGAAAACATCTGATGTTTCTAGAAAAGAGAATGAAGCTGTCATGAAAAACAAAGGGAAGATTTCTTAGAGCAGTGCTAAGAGTTTGCTGAAGTCAGGGAGACTGACTTTAAACTCAGAAACCAGTACCAGTGATTGGTGACCTTGAGCTTCAAGACATGTACTTTTTCAGCCTTTTGCATTTAAAGGTGGTCAGTAATTGAGAAAAGAATATTTTGCAAAATTATGTACACATGTATTCTTTCATCTAATAAAGCCTCTTCAAAGGATCTATCCCCACAATATGCTGGCAAAGTGAGCATAGTATAGTTCGTGTAAGAAGGGGATGAATATGAATATACTGTATATACATATTCATATTTTTAAAATGGAAAGATAAGCCAAAAACCATTTTATTAAAAATACCATCTGTAGTGGGAGAGAGGAAGTAGAATGGAGGAACAAAGATAGAAATAGACTCCTTTGAATATACTTTGCTTTATGAATTTGACTTTGGAATTTTTGCATAATTAGAGCACAAAATTAAACTGTCGAAAAGCAATGCCTGAAAGTCAAAAACAATACTGAAACAAACTTAAGTATTTATCAAATTGGTAACCTAACTGCACGGAAGGAATTAGTCCAATCAGCTTTACAGCAGAGTAAATTGGTCGTATGTTCCTAATCTGTTATGTCATGAGATAAAAAGAATTACAGGGAAAGAAAAGAACAAGTATTAAAATATTTTCATTAACCACATTGTTGGAGATAGTGTTGGTATTGTTATGCTAAGATTACTGCACACGAATTGTGGGATAAATCCAATGAGCAATTCTGTTGGCTCTTTGGGAACTGGGATTTTCTGTGTGGGAGAAAAGAGGAGTATGTAACAGATAAAGTTTACTAAAAACACTGTAGTCCTGAGTTGAAATGGAAATTATCGGTAGAAATCTGTAAATAGGTTATCTTTTGAAAAGAAGTCATTTTTCTAGCCATATTCACTGTGTAGGTCTAGAAGCAAGAGCTTATCCCCTTTTGCCGACATTCTCTTATCCCACTAAAGAGACACAAGGGTGTTTACATTTTTTTTTAATGTTTCATTTATTTCTAGAAGAGAGAGAGAGAGAGAGAGACAGCGTGAGCAGGGGAGGGTCAGAGAGAGAGGGAGTCACAGACTCTGAAACAGGCTCCAGGCTCTGAGCTGGCATGCAGCACAGAGCCCGATGCGGGGCTCGAACCCACGAACCGCGAGATCATGACCCAAGCGAAAGTCGGACGCTTAACCGACTAAGCCACCCAGGCGCCCCGACACAGGGCTGTTTAGACAAAGGGGCTCTTCTAGGCCTGGGGCAAGAAATGTACAAGACAAACCTGGACTATTTTGTCATACAGGGCAGCAGGGACACACACAAAGACTCAATTAATGGCTATACCCACAGGGATCCAGAGCAGTGGTAGACTGGAGTCAGGATATGTAGGATCATTAGAACGGATTGCAAAATACCCCAGAATTTTCTGGCTCTGTTGTTAAAATATTGGTAGCTTGCAATCACCCATGTTGGGAGAATTCACACCCAAGAAATTGGTACAATCCTGCATATTATAGACTTTTTTTTTTTTTTTTTTTGAGAGCCTCCTTGCCAGCACAACACTAGAGTAACGCAAGGAGCTACTATGGACAAGGAGAGACCATCTGAGCATCACCAAGAATAATAACTGCAATGGAGTGAAATATTTCAAATATAATTAAATCTATGTATTTATAATGGTATCACCCTCCAGATATACACATAAACGTTTAATTAATCACTTCAAAGAGTCTTAGGTAATCAAACCTCTTTCTTGAAAGCTGGTAAAAAAAGGAAGGACAAAGCATTTATCTTGTCATTTTTCATGCAAAACATATAGGGTGAACATTGAATTGGCAGGAAAAGATTTTATCTATAAATCTATGCCAGATAATAATAGGGTAAAGGAATGATAGGCCATCAGCATTTATAATCCCTAATTAATGAATGAATCATGGCAATGAACAATAATGTCAACTAACATGATGAAATGGGAGAAAATCAGACATTTGCTTACTTATGAAAACATCATCCATCAAATAGCCTTTCCTCCATCACCTCCTAGCCCCTCACCCCCTAAATTAACCTTACTGGCTGACTACCATTTTGTAGGAAAAAGGAGGTAAAATGGAATCCAGTAGTCCCTGCTTAACTTCAGGGACATGTTCCAAGAACCCCAGTGGATGCCTGAGACCTAAAAAGAGACCACTAAGAAATTAACAACAACTAATAATAAAATACAACAATTACAGCCACAGACTGCAATAAAATTTTCCTGTGATCTCACTCTCTCACAGTATTGTAGTGCCCTCACCCTTCTTATTGTGCAGATGTGAGACGATAACATGCCTATGTGATAAGAAGACGTGAAGTGAACGATGTAGGTATCCTGACGTAGCATGAGGCTGCCCCTGGCCTTCTGAAGATATGTCAGAAGGAGGATCATCTGCTTCCGGCCCTGTAGGTGACCAGGAGTGAGTGAAGCTGGAACACAAAACCGTGGCTAAGAAGGGGTTCTGAATGTTAATGAAAACCATGCAATTGGCAAAATGTAGACTGTTGGAAACTCTACAGAACAAATTCTGCAATTTCTTCAAAAAAAGTTGCAAAGAAATATAAATGGGAGATGGGAAAAAGGAAAGAAAAGAGAGAGAAGAACATCTATAAGTTGAAAGAGACCTAAGGAATACCAAATTGCAATGTACAGAACTTATTTCAATCCCGATTCCAACAAACTATGAAGGAGAAAACAAATAATAAAATGACTATAAGCCAATCAAAGAAATTTGGACAGCAACTGAATATTTCATGTTATTGAGGGATTATTAAGTTTTAATAATTATTTAACAGTAATGGCATCACAACTATAGTGGGTTTTTTTTTTTAACGTTTATTTTTGAGAGACAGAAAGAGACAGACCACAAGCGGAGAAGGGGCAAAGAAGGAGACACAGAATTGGAAGCAGGCTCCAGGCTCTGAGCTGTCAGCACAGAGCCTGACGTGGGGCTCAGATTCATGGACTGCAAGATCATGACCTGAACTGAAGTCAGACGCCCAACCAACTGAGCCACCCAGGCGCTCCACGACTATCGTTTTAACGTGAGCTCTTATTTTAGGGATACTTGCTGAAATATTTACGGATGAGATGACAGGATATCTGGATAATAAGTAAAAAAGGGTGAAGGTTGGTAAGGGTATAGAACTCTGATACTCCAAGCGTGATCCACTGGCTAGCAAAATCCACATCATCTGGGGACTTATTAGAAATGGACATCTTGGGCCCAAGCATACACAGTAAAAAGCTACATTCCTTAATTCAGGTTAATTCTTACATTCACTGAATTTTGAGAAGCTCAGGTTTAATAAAACACAACTGGCTGTTGGTTAAGCTGGTCCGAGTTACCTTAGGATACTGTTTTCTCTCTATTTGTATGTATCTGTAATGTTCCATTATAAACATTTCTCTAAAAAGAAAGCCAAATTGGAGAGAAGTGTGGCTGGAGTGTGAGTAACCCAAAGGTCAATTTTTCATTTCTTTTCCTCCTCACCGCACTTTTCCTAATGTAGCTCCCTAGCCTGGGACTTTAGCAGCAGCACATCTCCTAACAGAGGCACACTCCAGCACTCTTGGACTCCAGGGCCATTTCTCTGGTTGTTCCCAGGCCTAATCCCCAAGATCTGCAAGTAGCTTCACAGGCGGATCAATTTCTCTGCTCCTAAAGGCCTAATATCTTCTCTGCAAACTGCATGTAAGGCTTTCCAGGGGAGTCGAGCAGACAGTGATGCCTCCTGCCAGGAATGATTGGCAAAAAAAAAAACACAAAAACTCTTGAGGAGAGGAAGTTTTCCAACTGACTCCATGCCGGGGCGCAGCTGCACTTGTTACAAAGGTCATTGTTCTTTCTTCAGTGATTTGCAAAAATATTTTAGCACTTGGTAAAAGTGAAACAGAGAAGAGGTGAGGGGAGATCTCTGGATCTCCAGAGATGGAGATGTGGATGGAACATTGTATTTTATGTGGTTTGAAGACGAAATAGGAGTGAGGTTCAGAGGATAGACCAGACTAGAAGAGAAACAGGAAAACAAGGATCCCTTTATTTGTGTTTTCCCTCTTTTGTTTGGCAAGGTTCTCTCTCTCTCTCTCTCTTTCTTTTTTATGTTTATTTATTTTTGAGACACAGAGAGACAGAGCATAAGTGAGGGAGGGAAAGAGAGAGAGAGGGCCACAGAATTGGAGGCAGGCTCCAGGCTCAGAGCTGTCAGCACAGAGCCCAATGTGGGGCTGGAACCCACAAGCTGTGAGATCATGACCTGGGGTGAAGGTGGACACTTAACCGATTGAGCCACTCAGGTGCCCCAGCAAAGTTCTCTTATTTATTTATTTTTCTTTCATAGTTTATTGTCAAGTTGGTTTCCGTATAACACCCAGTGCTCATCCCAACAAGTGTCCTCCTCCATGCCCGTCACCCCCCTTCCCTTCTCCCCCACCCATCAGCCCTCAGTGTGTTCTCCATATTCAAGAGTTTCTCATGGTTTGCCTCTCTCCCTCTCCTCAACTATTTTTCCCCTTCTTCTCCCCCATGGTCTTCTGTTAAGTTTCTCCTGTTCCACTTATAAGTGAAAACATACGGTATCTGTCCTTCTCTGCCTGACTTATTTCGCTCAGCCTAACACCCTTGAGTTCCATCCACGTTGCTACACATGGCCAGATTTCATTCTTTCTCATTGCCATGGAGTATTCCATTGTATAGACAAACCACATCTTCTTGATCCATTCATCCGTTGATGGACACTGAGGCTCTTTCCATGGTTTGGCTATTGTTGAGTGTGCTGCTATGAACATTGGGGTACATGTGCCCCTATGCATCAGCACTCCTGTATCCCTTGGGTATACTCCTGCAAGGTTCTCTTAATATACAATTGCATCTCTTAATATACAAATGCATCTTCATGCATTGACACAATAGTTCCAAAACAAAATACGCTCAGTGTGCTGTATTTATACATTGTGGCATCTCTCATTGTCAATCTTCCTTCCCCTTTCCCCCCAATTTACACAAATAATTTGCAAGTAATTCAGAATTCAAAGTCCTTTGGAAATCACCCTGCCCAGAAATGTAATAACTAAAACCAGTTAGTACTAGGTAAATTCCATAGTGTATTTGAAATGAGATACAAAATGTGTCCTTTTGTTTTTGCCTCTTTCACTCAGTATAATCACTTTGATATTTGGTCATGTATGTCAATAGCTTATTCTGCCTTAGCAATGCCTAGTGGCTGTGGACTGAATGTTTGTGTCCCCCTCCCACTCCATGTGTTGAAGTTCTAATGTGTTGGTATTTGAAGATGGGGCTTTTGGGGGGTAATTGGGTCACGTGGGTGGAGCCTCCATAATGAGATTAGTGTCCTTTTGAGAAGAGGAAGCAGGAAGTCACTGTCTATAAACAGGGAACTGAATGTCCACCAAGGAATCAACTGTGCTGGCACCCTAGCGCCTCCAGAATTGTGAAAAATAAATGTTTGTTGATTAAGCCACCCAGTCTACAGCATTCTGTTATAGCGTTCTGAGCTCCCACACTAATATTCCACTGTATGGACGTGGCACAGTGTCTTTACCCATTTACCTATAGACAGAAATTTGGGTACTTTTCAGGTGTTTCGTTACTACAAATACAACTTGATGCACATGCGATTCCTTCAACACATGGGACTTGGGTAGCATGGTCACCCGGCATGAACATTGAACTCACGCAGCTTTCTGTGTTATTAGTAATGAAGTTCTTTGTCTTTACACGGGAGTATTGTATCTCCTTCCAGCAGTCACGACATTCGCTTACAAACAGGGTAAAATTTCAGACCATTTATAGTTCTTGATAATTCTATTTTGGGGCTCTTCATTCCTTTATGTGGATCCAGATTTTCATCTGGTATCATTTTCCTTCTGCTTGAAGGATTTCCTTTAATATTTCTTGGCGTATGGGACTCTATGTAATGAATTCTTTCAGCTTTTGTATGCTTGGAAAACTATTTATTCTGCCTTCATTTCTGAAATATATATTTGCTGATTTTAGCATTCTAGGGAGACAGTTTTCTTTCTTTAAATGTCAGCACTTTCAAAACATTCTTCCATTCTCTGCCTGTATTGTTCCTTATGAGACATTTGTTGTTATCTTTTCTTTATGCATAATGTGTCTTTTTTTCCTCTGGTTGCTTTTAAAATTTTCACTTTATCATTGGTTATGAGCAGCTTACTTATGATGTATCTTGGTAGAGTTTTGTTTATGATTTTTATGCTTTGGGTTAAGCTTCTTACATTCAGAGTTGTACTACAAATTACAAATAAGGGTTTATAATTTTCATCAAATTTTGAATTTTTGGATCATTATGATTCAAATAATTTTACTGTTCTCCTTTCCTTTGTAGACTCTAATTACATATATGTTGAATCTTTCGAGTTACCCCACAGTTCACAGATTAGTATTACACTTTCTCTTTCAAATTATTTAACTTGGGGTAGTTTCTATTATGACTTCAGGATAACTCATCTTTTCTTCTTTAATATGTCATCTGCCATTAATCAGTCAGTATGATTTTTCATCTCACACATTGTCATTTCCATTTCTAGAACTTTGATTTGAGTCTTTTTTTTTTTTTTTTTTTTTTTTCCAGTCTTCTATGTCTCAACTTCACTTTCCAACATCTGGAGTCAAAACCAGAGTCAGACATGAGACATGTCTGGGCACAAAATTTAAGAAGACGTTCACTCTCAAGGATGTACATGTGCTGACCTTGATGTTTGAAATGCAGTTATAGAAACTTTGTTAATGACTTTGTCTGCTAATTCCAATATCTGCCACAGTTCTATATTTGTTTCAGATCATCAATTTCCTCTTTGTGGGTCATTAAAAAAATCCAGAAGGCTATATGGCAAAGACTGCTTATCTCTTTTGGGTAGTAATATTTCTTGATTCAATTTTAAATCGCATTCATTTACCTATTTCTAATTTACTTCATCAATCACATATTTTTATGTAGCTCTATATCATTTAATGTTTCCTAGCATTTAATTTTGAAAACATATCTTAAACTTACAGAAAAGTTATAAAAGTAATAGACTCCCAAGTAGCCTTCACCTCAATTTATAAGTTCATAACATTTTGTTAAGTGGCAAACAGTATTATGAAATATTTTAATCACCCTGGCACTTATAAATCATATACCGTATATTCGTGAACTTGGTCTCAGATGCATGGAATATCACCCTCATCGACACCACTTAATGGCAAATGCTTGCTACTGGTTAAAAATCATCTGGGGCAACGTGTGGGATGATGAAAGTAAACCCATCACTATTATTCAGGAGAAGACAGCATTACACTGTGCCGGTGATGAGTTAGAATGCACGACTCAAATACAAATGAGAGCATAATTCTACAGATAAAAATAGTCCCTGCTTGTTCCTTTGGCAAAGCCAGACTGTTTGCTTCTATCTGTAGATCGTGCCTATGTGTTTTCTTTATCATGATGTCAATTTCTTTTCAAACAACATAAGCCGCGGGACCATCGGGCTGAGGCAGAGAGAAAAGAAAGCCATAAGGACCAAAATATGTGATTTGGATGTTGCCAGGGCGTTTCCCAGGCTGGGAATGATGAATGGAGAGAATGTTTTGGGGGTTGGATCTCCTCCCCAGACCAATTTTATAAGATCAGTTGAGCAGATTCACATTCTGCTGATGTTTTTCATCTCTCGGAAACCTGAATCCTGATGCTTTTGTTCAGCATCAAAGACGGGCCATCTTACAATGCCATTTGTAGTTGATGCCCCTGGTTCTCTGTCACAGCCCCTCAGGCCTGCTCTTCCGATTCAAGCCATTGCAGTGGACAGTGTCCTTTGCTTGTAGATTCACCTGAGTGTCAGTCCCCAAGCAAACATGTTTCAACATTCTACCTCCAGTCCTTCTTAGATATGGCCAGAGCTCCTGGGGCCCACATGCAAGCTCACAGCAAGTACACAGGAGAGTTCATGTCCCAGGGAGCAGCCCTCACACACTGCCAGAGGTAGGTAGGGACTCACACCTCCGAGTTTCCAGGGAGGCAGTACTTGGAGACATTGTACACTTCTCAACTGAGTCCTCATGGCCTATATTCGTGACCTCTCAGGCTCAGCCTCTCTGCTCCTTCATTCCTGAGTCCTGGGCTAATCTACCAGCATCCTGAGCTTTCTCTCAGACTCTGCTTTTGGGAAACCCCAACTAAAACTCCATTTGCTGCTTCAATACATTTATTGAAGGTTACTGGATTTAACTGTGCTTGTTTTACGAAATGCCTATAAGAGCGAGGACAATGCCTATTTTACCCACTATTTTATTCCCAGAGGCAGCATAATCCCTTGAGCTAAGAAATCCCTGGCTAAAAACGTAAATTAGTTAAAAAGAGGCAAAATAAAATTCATTCCTTACTCATAATTTTGAAAAATAACATACACTGCTTTTGGAATTTCGTAAATAAGACTCAAGAATCGTTTATTCACCTTGTTTGGGCTTATAACAACATCCATAAGGCTAAAGAAAAAAGATCAATAGCCAGGAGCAATTTGTCAAATTATCAAACTCATTAAAATCCTTTATACTTAGATTCTTTTAAGAAATTTAGTAGGATCACGTTCCCTTATGTCTAGAAAACAGCAGGGAGATGCCATGGCCTAGGTGAAGGGCTGCTACTCTGGGATCCACCGTTTACTGGCTTGTCTTATCAGAATACCAATCATTACACACAACACACGTCTCCTCTTACTTGGTTGTCTGCCTCTCTGTTAAAGGATATGCACTCCAAGGGTGGGGCCTATAGTGAAATTCTTTTCTCCATGGCTGCAAGAGCTTAGATCCAGTCCTGGAAACTGGTAAGTCTCTAAATGAGTAAAAGCATTTTTTTCTTTCTTCAACTTTTTTTTCTCTGCTCCTGATGAAGGATAGGATGGATGGGGTGGAAGAAGAGCAGAGAGAAAGGTAGGGGTGAGAGGGAAAGAGAAGGTAGAAAGAGGGTGAGAGAGGCGAGGTATGGAGGGAAAGGAAGGGGATTGCAGGGCAGGGAAGAGGAGAGGCGGGGCAGGGCCCATGAAGGAAGACAAAGGGAGAGTAGTCTCTCATTAAGCAGCACCCGCCCATCACAGCTAAATATGAGCTTGGCATAGAAAGATTTTCTGAGCTAAGGAAATTGTTCTCCAAACTGAACAAAATATTATCTTGAAGAATAGGTAGACTATATGGATGGAGATATATTAATAAGCCTTTCAGTGCTTCCTTACATTTACTACAGCCTGAACATGTAGCTAGGGTGCTTAGTATGTTTACATAGCCATCTCACTTATATTTATAAATATATCTGTAGAAATGTAGCTTGTTCTGTCTCTGCTTTACACCACAAGAATGTAAAACAGGGTATTTCCATTTTGGTTCAGGGAAGAGAATTTTGCTAAGTCAGTTAGTTGACGGGCTCATTAGGCAAATCCAAGCCTGACAGAGAACTCACTATGAGCTAGTTAATGCCTACGCTATATCATCTTCCACATCTAACCTAGTTTCTTCCTTTTTTTAAATTTACTTAAAATTTTTTTAGTGTTTTATTTTTTGAGGGGGGGGGGGCAGTGTGAGCAAGGGAGGGTCAGAGACAGAGGGAGACACAGAATACGAAGACAGACACCAAGCTCTGAGCTGTCAGCACAGAGCCCGACACGGGGCTCAAACCCACAAACCGTGAGATCATGACCTGAGCCAAAGTCAACCGACTGAGCCACCCAGGCACCCTAACCTAGTTTCTTCCTAAACTTTGATGAAGACATTCTTTCCTCCAAAACATTCCATTCCATCTTATTCAAAATATCTTTAGGGCTCCTAACTATTGCTTCAAGTTTTGTCTGAAAAGCATAGACATCTTACAGATTCTTTTCTCAAGTAGCAGCAAGCTAGAGATTCAGATGTGTTTATTTTTTATTGAGCTCTTTTCCATTGAACACAGAAGGTAAAACTTCCAGGTAACTTTTCTTGTCAAATGACAGGGCCTTCTTAATTGAGTCAAATCATAAAAAGTAATTTAAGTTCAGCCTCTCTGGTTCAAGTAATTTTTCTCCAGCCCCACCAGGTGATTTGACAAATGATTATTACTTCCCTCTGCCCAGTGAAATGTGAACAGCATATATAGCTTACCTCACTATAGGCGTTATACATCTTTCCTCTTTTTGGACGACTCATACTGTGTCTACCTATGCATGTGGTGCACCTGTGTGTGTGTGTGTGTGTGTGTGTGTGTGTGTGTGTTTAGATGGGGATGTGAGGTGAGAAGAGCACTAGCTTTTAAGGACATCTTTCAGAGTCCAACACTCCATCTCTTACCCCACCCCTGATGCCCTTTGATGATTTCCAGAAGTCGACAATAGCTTTCCAAGTTGTACACTTAGTTTACAATAGTGATCTTAACAGTCTGAGTTTTTCAGCTGCTCACAGGATACTGGTTCCCATTTTGATCTTCAGGTAAACTCAGTGCATTCTGGGTAAATTATCTATTTTTATGTCTTCTTTTTTCAAAAATCAGATTCCATATTTCCTTCCATAATTTCCAGCCTGCTATTTACTTTGGCTAGTGCTTCTCTTTAATTTTATTCTTTCTTACGATGTTTAATAAACAAGTCACAAAGATATAGCCATTGCCTTCTTTCAGAGAGTAGTCTCATCCTTCAGAAAGGCCCCTTTCATTTATTATATTATGGATTCATCACTCACTACAGGCTATATCCAAACTCACATTTCTAAGGAATAAGTTGTTTTTTTTTTTAAAAAAAATTATGTTTTTATTTTATTCTTGAGAGAGAGGCAGAGTGCAAGGGTGGCAGGGGCAGAGAGAGGGCGACACAGACTCTGAAGAAGGCTACACGCTCTGAGCTGTCAGTTTAGAGCCCAGCTCCGGGCTTGAACTCCCAGACTCCCAGAACATGACCTGAGCTGAAGTCAGATGCCCAACTGATTGAGCCACCCAGGGACCCCATAAGTTGTTTTAATATGCCATATAACTCTCATATAATAGTAAAGATTATTTGACATTTGCTATTTCATCTATTCAAGTAATATAAATATTGAGCGCTTCTTTCAGGAACAACCAGGTATTCTTTAATCAACTTGGAAGTTAACATAATATTGAATTCTGGAAACGATCTCAATTTTATATGATATCAGACTGATTAAAAATTGATTTGGAAACAGGGATTTGGTATGAGAACTCTTACTATCTAAATTTTAAAAATAACTTTTTAAGTACACTGGGTCAATTGAAGAAAGGCACTTCGAGGGAATGGCATTGAGAAATCATGAGAAGATTGGGACACCCGGGTGGATCAGTGGGTGAAGCATCTGACTCTCGACTGCAGCTCAGGTCACCATCTCCCGGTTTATGAGTTTGAGCCCTGCACTGGGCTCTGTGCTGACAGCACAGAGCCTGCTTGGGATCCTCTCCCCCGTCTCTCTCTGCCCTTCCCCCCTCAAAATAAATAAATACAATTTTTAATAAACTTGAAAAAATACATATTTTTAAAAAAGAAATCACCAGAAGGCAATAAGGAGGGCTATGATGAAGGATGAAGATGAAGGTAAAAAAGGTGGCAGAGCAGGATGGAACTGTGGGATGTTGAAAGGGCAGCCAAGATAAATGCTCCAAAGTAGCTCTCTTTGGAAACTGCAATGACCCTTCTTCCAAGGTTCAGATTAAGACACTTTTATCTAAGAGAAAGAATTGTAACTTCGGACTGTAGATCTTTGTTAGAAATCTGCTAAGAATTCATCTTTCCTCTCATTTCGGTTTCCCAAGAAGCACTCTACTTCACTGTTACAATTTGTTTTCTCCGGTCTCTTCCTTAGAGCAGTGAGATGAAAAGACAATGTCTTAGACCTGGAGTCCCATCTTCATTAGTACTTTGAGTGTCTTCATATAACTGAGGTAGCAAACTTTTCTTATAATTGGAATGGGGCCTAATCAGAGTTGACCGTGTGAGCAATTCTGCCTTCTAAGTTATTTGCGTTTGTGATTGTACCCAAAATTGTTGTAGGCCAAAATGCTGTGCTATGGTTAATAATAAAAATGTGGGGCGCCTGGGTGGCTTAGTCGGTTGAGCGTCCAGCTTTCGCTTAGGTCATGATCTCGCGGTTCGTGGGTTCGAGCCCCGTGTCGGGCTCTGTGCTGACTGCTCTGTGCTGACTGAAATTGGCCTGGAGCCAATTTCAGAGTCTGTGTCTCCCTCTCTCTCTGACCCTCCCTTGCTCGCGCTGTCTCTCTCTCTCTCTCAACTAGAAATAAATAAAAAATATTTTAAAAAATAATAAAAATGTGAGTATGAATATATAAATATTGTAAAGAACGTAAAAAATGGAAGGACAGAAAACCAAAATATTTTGTCAGCTTAAGGCTACAATAAGGTGACATATAGAAAGTATGAGTCTGGAGTGTGAAGGATCTATAAGGACTGGATGTAGCAGAGGATGGGTTGGAAGCAGTCCAAGGAAGCTGATCTCAGTGGAGAACGTAGAGGAAAATAAAAACGTTAGATCTAGAAGAATCTAGACAAGAACAATTAATGCCGTTTTCAAGTGACTTCCTAAATGCACTAATTAATTTTTTTCATTCCTTCTTTTAAGAACCAATAAGCTTGAGGAAATCGCTTTAATCTTTCATTGTAAAACAAGTTAAAGAAGAGAAGTTAGACTTAATGCTAAATTAATGACAGCAGGGGAGCCTGGGTGGCTCAGTTGGTTAAGTGTCTGACTTTGGCTCAGGTCATGATCTTACAGTTGGTGGGTTTGAGCCCCGTGTCAGGCTCTGTGCTGTCAGCTCAGAGACTTGAGCCTGCTTCAGATTCTGTCTTCTTCTCTCTCTGCCTTTTCCCTATTGATGATCTGTCTTTCTCTGTCTCTCAAAAATGAATAAATGTTAAAATTTAAACAAAATAAAATAAATTATACACAACTACTTTCCATCATTTTGGAGGTGGGGTAGTTTATCTGTTAACCTAAGTGGCTTAATTTACACACAATACCCACTCCTTGGAAAATGTGTTGGTAATAGGAAGTCAGAAACATTTGTTAAGAAAATAATTCATCATAGTCTAAGCAGGTTCCCCAAAGCATCAGTTTTGCCTTAGGATAGGGTCAGTAAGGGTTTAAAGTGGTAATGTTCCTTACAAGAGAAAAAGAATATTGGAAAAAGTATTAAAAGCAAGGGAAAAGAAGAGTTTCAGCAGATGGCCTGGTTTGTAACGGGAAAAGAGGTCAGGAGTAATATAGCATTCCATTTCAGTTCTAAGATGAAAAATACCTACATGGCAGAAAAGGTCTGTTCTTCTGATTCAGCCAAGAAGGTCAGGTCAAAACTTTATCTTTTAAAGAAATAGATCATGTAATTGGTTGTTGAAAGTAATTGAAAGTTGGCACAATTGGAGAGCCATTTCCCCTGAAGACTCACTCCTTTTAAATTGAGCAAATGTCAGAACCAGACATTAAAAAGCTAATGTTTGTCTTCTAATTTTCAAAGTCTTTACTGTGTGTGTTTCCTGTGGACTCGTGTACATGAACTTTCTTAGGTTTGTGTAAACGGTTCATACCAGGCTGCTTCTGACCACTGATCCCTTAAATGGAAGCAGCATTTCAGACATGATTAGTGGACTTCAAATAGAAGGAATCATTTGTAACTCTTTCAGACCCAACACCCTCCTTTTATAACAAGCATTCTTTGTGTACTAGTATCTGACTTTTGCTAATTATTTTAAACAAAATCTTTTTTTTTTAAATTTCTGAGAGAGAGAGAGAGAGAGAGAGAGAGAAATAGCATGAGCAGAGGAGGGCCAGAGAGGGGGAGACACAGAATCCACAACAGTCTCCAGGCTCTGAGCTAGGTGTCAGCACAGAGCCTGATGCGGAGCTTGAACCCACCAATCGTGAGATCATGACCTGAGCTGAAGTCAGACGTTCAACTGACTGAGCCACCCAGGCGCTCCACTCCCACTTTTTCCTTCGGGGGGGGGGGGGAAAAAAAGCATATCTATCTATAGGTGATAGAATGGATCACATGTCCTTTTTTTTTTTTAATGTTTTATTTATTTCTAGGAGAGAGAGAGAGAGATACAGCGTGAGCAGGGGAGAGTCAGAGAGAGAGGGAGTCACAGACTGAAACAGGCTCCAGGCTCTGAGCTGGCAGTCAGCACAGAGCCCGACGCGGGGCCCGAACCCAGGAACCGCGAGATCATGACCTAAGCGAAAGTCGGACGCTTAACCGACTAAGCCACCCAGGCGCCCTGATCACATGTCTTTTTTAAAGAACATTTGCATTGATATCACTTTGAGCTTTTCAGAAAAAAAAATTCGCCAATTATGACATTACCAATGTTTTGGGGAGAATAAAAGGAATTTTTGTTATTTCGGTTTTGGTTTTTCTCTTTTAAAGATCTAATTATACCATGTACAGGAATTTAAAAATTCAAGTACTACTAGAAGGCTTTCAACATAACCACATTGCACTCTGTATATCTTCCAGCTGCTCACTATCTACTCCTTACAGATAACTATTTTCAACTCATAGCTGTTTATTCTGGTATATACCTCCACATTAAGAAATAATATGTTTACATTATTATGTCTATTTTAGCTTTATTGCGGTATAATTGATGAACACAATTATATTTAAAGTGAACATCATGATGAATTGATGTGTATCTAGTGAAATGATTCCTCTATCTAGTTAATTAGCACATCCATCATCGCATATATTTATCTTTTCCTGTGTGTGTGAGAACATTTAAGTGCTACTCTCTTAAAATATTTCAATTTTACAATAGTGTTACTGACTATAGTCACCATGTTGCACATTAAATCTTCAGATTTTATTCATCTTAAAATATTCTTCATCTTAGGGCCGCCTGGGGGGCTCAGTCGGTTAAGTGACTCACTTCAGCTCAGGTTATGATCTCCTGGTTTGTGAATTTGAGCCCTGCCTCGGGCTCTGTGCTGATGGCTCAGAGCCTGGAGCCTCCTTTGCATTCTGTGTGTGTGTCTCTCTCTCTGCCCCTCCCCCACTTGTGCCTACTGTCTCTCTCAAAAGTAAATAAATAAGCTTAAAAGAATATTATTCATCATTATTCATTTATTTATCAAAAAAATTGTTAAGTATGAGTGGTGATGGATATTAACTAAACTTACTGTGGTGATCATTTTACACATACATATATATCAAACCACTATGTTGTACATTTAAAACTAATGCAATGTTATAGGTCAATTGTATCTCACTAAAAAGATGAAGTTTTTGTCAATTAAAAATTTTAATTTATATACAGTAAAATTAGCTTCTGTTTCAATGTATAGTTCTGAGTTTTAGTACCTGTATAGATTCACATAAGCATCATCACAATCAAGTCAAAGAACAGTTCCATCACACCAAAAAAGCCCCTCATCTTGAGCCATCCTCACCCACACCCTAATCTCTGAGAACCACTGATAGAGCTTTGCCTTTTCCAGAATGTCACATGAATAGAATCACAGAGCGTGTAATCTTTTGAGACTGGCTTCTGTAAATTCTTCACTCCGTTTTTACACATCTTGTGACAGCTTTTGTTCCAGATTATCTCTGAGGCCTTCGCTTTGATAATCTCAAGGCTGTTTGCTATAATGGAGGCAGGTGCTCCCTCGGAGGCAGACGGTAGATTCATTTATTGACCAGGATTGTAACGATCGTAAGGCAAACTATTGGGTAGGATTGCTTGAGGCCCCTTTATAAGACTGGGACTTTCTAAGGTGCAGCTCCTTTGCTGTGACAAAAAAAAAAAAAAAAAAAATCCACAGCTCCCTCTCTCTCTCTCTCTTTAACTTGGATCTGCCTTTGTGTCCATGGCTTAGGGGCTAGGGGAACTGATCTGAACATTCAGCCTATGCTACATGTGCTGCTGTGCTGTGGCTAATAAAGGCCTTTGTCTCTGTCCTAGGAGTCCCTTGTCTTCTGTCCCCGCCTATGAAACTGTGGTAGGCTAAATTGTTCCCTTGAGAGGAGGGTGAGACTTCAGACCCTACATAATTCTTGATGCTTCCTCCATTCGGCCCCATGTGTTCTGAATCACTATGTTATATGTACCAGTAGTGCATTGATTTCCTAGCCTGTCATAACAAAGTCCTACGAACTGGGTGGCTTAAAGCAATCAAAATTTAGGGGCATCTGGGTGGCTCAGTTGATTAAGAGTTCGACTTCACCTCAGGTCATGATCTTGCGGTCCATGGGTTTGAGCCCTGCGTCGGGCTCTCTTTTGTCAGCAAAGAGCCTCCTTCAGATCCTTGGTACCCATCTCTCTCTGCCCACCCCCCCAAATAAATAAGCATTAAAAATTTATTGTCTCCCAGTTCTTGGGGTTAGAAGTCTGAAATCAAGGTGTAGGCAAGGCGTTGCTCCCTCTGAAACTTGTAGGGGAATCTCTCTTTGCTTCTTCCTAGCTGTTGGTGGTTTGCAAGCAATCTGTGGGGTTCCTTGGCTCGCAGCTGCGTGACTCCAATCTCTGTCTTTGTCATCAGATGGCATTCTCCCTGTGTGTCCCTGTCTTCACATGGCCACCTTCTTATATGGGCACCAGTCATATTGGGTTAGGGGTTCAACCTACTTTAATATGACCTCGTCTTAATTAATCACATCTGCAACAATCCTATTTCTGAATACGGTCGCATTTTTAGGGACTAGGGGTTGGAGGGATTTCAACATACCCTTTGGGAAAGGGGACACAATTTAATCCATAACAAATAGTTCCTTTCCCTTTATTGCTAAGTGGTATTCCATTAAATTGGAGGTACCGCCTTTTGTTTATCTATTTGCCTGTTGAAGGACATTTGGGTTGCTGTTTCTAGGTTTCAGTAATTGTGAGTGATGCTGCTATAAACATTTGTGTCTGGAGTTTTGTGTGAATGTCGTGTTCATTTCTCTAAGGTAAATATCTAAGAGGGGATTGCTGGGTCAAAGGGTACCTTTCTCTGAAACTGCTAAACTTTTTAAGAAAATGTTTTCCAAAGTGGTTGCAATGTTTTGGATCTCCTAAGGTGATGTATGAGAGTTCCACTTGCCCTGCATCCTCACAAGAAGTTGTTGTTATCATTTTAAAAACTTTTGCTGAATGTGTGTTACCATTCAAACAGCCATACGGTGCTATCCCACGGTGACTTTAATTTATATTTCCCTCGTGACTCTTGATGTTGAACACCTTTTCACGTGTGCATTTGCCACCTATATATCTCGTTTAGTGTGATTGTTCACATCTTCTGCCCATTTTTTAATTGGTTTCTTTGTTTATTGTAGTATTTGGAGAGATTTGTATATATTCTGTATACAATCACTTGATAGAGAAATGATTTGAACACGTTTTCTCCCTTTTTTTTTTTTTTTTACAAATAGTTTATTGTCAAATTAGTTTCCACATAACACTCAGTGCTCATCCCCACAAGTGTCCTCCTCTATGCCCATCCCCCCTCCCCCCCACACCCATCAGTCCTCAGTTTTTGTCAGCATTCAAGAGTCTCTCATGGTTTGCCTCTCTCCCTTTCCCCCACCATTTCCGCCCTTCTTCTCCCCCTTGTTCCTCCGTCAAGTTCCTCCTAATCCTCCTATACGTGCAAACATATGATATTTGTCCTTCTCTGCCTGACTTATTTCTCCCAGACTACTGTCTACATTGCGTTTCATTTTCTTGATGCCTTGTGCAAAGTGAAGACATTGTAATTCTGACGAAGTTCAATGGATCATTTTTATTTTCTTGTATAGCTTTCTGTTTTTTGGTGTCGTATGTGTAAAATCTCTGACAAACCCAATGTCACAAAAATATTCTCCTGTGCTTTCATGTAAAGATTTTATATCTTGTGTTTTTAAATTAAAAAAAATTAAGTTTTGTTTTATTTTTGAGAGAAAGAGAGACACACTCACATGCATGTGCAAGTAGGGGAGGAGCAGAGAGAGAGAGGGAGACAGAGAATCCCCAGCAGGCTCTGCATGGTCATCACGGAGCCAGATGCAGGGCTTGAACTCATGAAACCATGAGTTTGGCTATTCTAGATCATTCTCCTTTCAATAGAGATTTTAAAATCAACTTGCCTATATCTAGAAGAAAATCATGCCAAGGTTTTGACTGGGATTGCATTAAACCTGTAGACTCATTTGAGAAGAATTGGTAATGTAAGTATATTAGGTTTTCAAATCCATGAACTCAGCATGTCTCTCCATTTATTGAAATCTCTTTGATTTACTTCCTTTGCATCTTATAGTTTTATAATTTTTGCTTTCAATTGTCATGCATATCTTAAATAAGATTCCAAAAGTTAAAAATACTTTAACCCCAAAAGTTATTGCTCCTCTATAAAATTCACTTAATAACTTTCCCTTTGCTATTTCTGCCAATCTTAAAATATTGTATCTTACACTTTGTCCAATCCTTATTAGGTCCCTGCATAGAAAGATAAACCTTAGCCAAACAAACAAACAAATAAACAAATGAAACCCTTCATAAGTATTATCCCTTTTCTTTGCTCCTTTAGATTTACTTTGACTCTACAAAGGTAGAGATTACATGACTGTGGTAAGAAAGAACTTCAGCTTTGCTTTATTTATAAGTTGTTTTGGCGGTATTTTCCAGTGGCCAGGTAGTGTTGTATTAGAAAGCTATGCCAGGAGCTGTATCTGGCCTTTGAAATCATGAAGACAGAAGCCAAAAGAAGAATGGTGTGAAAAGAAGCCTGGAAAAAGCTTGGGTCATTGATAACATGAAGCCACAGACCGAATCCTGGGGCCAAGTCCTTAATGCCCTTGTCAGTAACTGTCCGTGTTAGCATGGCTTCAGTACAGTTCATCAAGAATTTGGTTACTTGCAGCTGAAAGACCTCCTGCTACAAATAACTGATGTGGTCCCACTCTTGTCAAACATTCTCTGTACACCCCTACCCATCTCTTTTAACCACAGGAGTTGACATGATCACTATTTTTCTGGAGTTTCTCCTTTGCTTTTACTTTTTCTTCCAGGCTGAAGTGCCTTCCACTTTCCTCTCTAACTTCCCTCCTCTACCAGTTAACCCTCATAGGAAGGTTCCCATCAAATGTCATTTCTTCTAGGAGAATTTTCTGACTGCATGTACCTTCCCAACCCCGACCGCACTCACACAAACATCTACAGAATATTTATCGTAAGCACTCATGCGGTGCAGCATCTTACTGAATGCCACAATAAAAACTGAAGTTTATTGAGTGGTTATTATGTGCCGGCCACCAGGATAAGTACTTTCTTTGCTTTGTCCTTCTTAATCCCTATGGAAAGTTTAGGAATTAGTTACCCTTATTGCTCTAATTTTACCAAGAACAAATCAGGTTTAAAGAGGCTTTAGTAAGTTTCTTAAGGTCATACAGATTACCACTAAGAGGCAGAGCTATAAAAATTCCAGCCGAGGTCCAACTCCAGACTGGAACTCCTGTGGGGAACATTACATAGAAGTGAGCATGTGTGGCACGAAAACTTGCTTTATTTTCACTGTTGTTGCATCTCGTAAGAGGAGAGACTGTCCTGAATTTCATTGTCTTCTCTCTGCAGGCATGTGACTAGCACAGAGACGCGATGAAGGCACGAGTTGATCAAATGGCGGTCGTCCTCTCGGAGGGCGGGAACTCCCACGGCTTGCTCCCAGCGCAGCCTCAGGCCCCCCGCTGAGCTCTTCTTCTCTACAAAACACTTATCTTTATGAGCCTTTGGCCAACCCTGTCAGAACTGTGATAAGTTCATTCTCACTAAGGTCTTAGCAGTGGACAAAGGCTGTGTTTTCCTTCTCACATGTGTGTTTCTTAATAATGAACTTCTGGAGAAAGTGCTATTGAACCCGAAGGAATGGCTTTTCCATGGTAAGACTTCAAGTCCATAATGAGATTCTTGAAGATAAACTGTGCTTCAAGAAGCATTGTTTGAACAAATTATGGCAAACTGGTGGCTGTGGTGGGAGGACTGGTGTGCAAGCAGCAGTCTTTTCGATTCAAGGGCATTTCATTCTCTTCAGGACACGTGAGGCTTTTTTATTGATTCTTCATAGAGAAGCATCCGGACACTTTACCACCCTAATCTCCTTTCCTGGGTGAAGTATCATAAATTTAAAAGCGCCACTGCCTTCTCTCCATAACGTGTTTAGTAGCCAAGGTTAAGGTCTACACGAATACTTAACCAACTCCCATATTTCCTACTAAATTCATTAAGCAACTGTAAATGAAAATTAAATTCATCATACAGAATTCTCTGTAGCAACAATGGTAAAATACTTGTCCATACTAGATATTTGTTGAGTTGGAAATATAGGGCTGAATTTTCAATTTGCTATGGAAATAACGTAGGGCGTTGGCTCCTCAAACTTTCCCGATTATAAAAATCTTGGTGAATACTTATTAAAATATAGACTTCACTCCAGGCTCCAGAAGATACTCATTGAGAAACAGTGGGGCCTACCGAACTGGGTCAAGGGTTTCAGCCATTCTCCAATAAAGATTTGATACTTTGATTCTGGTGAGACCATGAAATGAAAAACATTTTTCTTGTTTCCCTACCTGCCCTTCTTCCAAAAAGTCATTATGGCAGCCACGGTTACATGCTGAGAAAACAAAGATAAGCACCAATTCTCACTGAAGAGTCAAAGACAATAAACTACTATACACAGTGTGTTAAGTGCTGTTAACTGGAGATAGGACAGGATACTAATGCGTTTAGAGAGGAGGAAATGCCTCGCCTGAGTAAGGCAAATTCAACCTCTGTAAAAGTGAGGTCACTCCACATAGATGATGTATGAATAAAGACTCAGAGGCTTAAAGAAATCTGGTGTTTTCTGAGCATTTTGAAATGTCTGCCATGGCTGAAGCTCAGGGTCAAGTTGGGGAAAGTGGGGGAAGACGAGGCTGGGGAGAGTCAGACTGTGAATAGCCTTACACACCACCTTGAAGAGGTTGGATTTAGTCTTGTAGACAAGACGGTGCTGTTGGGAAGAATCCTAGCTACACCCAGCACTTGGTACAAAATGACTCCAAAATATAAGTTGACAAGAGCGTCTTAGGTATGACTGGAGTTTCAGGTGACTTTGTTCAGAGCCAATATTCTACCACAGTCAGTTTGGTGCTTTGCTAATCTAGTGGGACGCTTCTCAGCTGACATCTCACAGAGAAGCATGATGTGCAAAAGAGAGAAAAAGGCTGCTTTGGCTGATGCGGGAAGCTCAGCCCCATGGCAGAGTTCCTGTAAACACAGAGTTCTAGGGAATGGGGTTGCGAATCAAAGATCTATACTTTTACGAGACTGAATAATTGAATGGGATTTAGAATCCTACTGTGGACGGGTCACTTTGATATTATCTTTGAAAACAGCTCCTTCAAGTATATCCAATATAGCTTCTTCCGTCCAGCATTGTGCAGAAGATGCTTGTGGTGCTGGATCGAGTCAGTCTAGGTATGAACATTTCCAGTGAAGGGGAGGCACCCACATTCTCCGGTAGTTTACTTTCTGCGAAAGCAGCCTCACTCATTAGCAACTTGTACTTTGTGACAAGTAGGCGTTTTTCTGATCTAAGCAAGGTCTTTTGGAATAACCAACCCAATAGTATAGCGATCATGTCAACTTCTGTTCACGTTCTAGGTTTCCTTAATCTTTGTTTAAAGCAGACCCTCTCCCCTGTTTGGGTCTCCACTCTCCTACATACATGCATTCCAATATGTTAATGTTGCCTCTTGAAAATGTGACCACCAGAAATAGATACAGGGTTTCTTTCCCTACTTCTTGCCTCCCATTGCTACATATGCATTTATAGAAAAGTGAATTTATCATGAAAGGGCCTCACCAGAGGCTTTTCTTGTTAATATTATCAATAAAATATATCAGGAAGGAATATCCAGGAAACAGAGTCAAAATGGCATTAAAAAGCATGTTAAGCCAGACACTGACATACTATTTGGTGGAATACTAACATTTAACATATGTTGTCCTGATTGCCACCTTTTGTGTGTGTGTGTGTGTGTGTGTGTGTGTGTGTAAAATACGAATCTAGAAGAATAGTGAGAGAACATAGTAGAGACTCGATGTTTGTTGAATGAATAAAGTGCAAAGCCACAGACAAATGGAAATGGTCATATCTTTAGTTCAGGGAGCTCAGATTTGTTGAACTCAAGGGGCCCTCCAAGTTTGAAGAAATGCAGGCAGTCAGGCAGGGAAAACTGAAAGGTCTCTGCTTCTTAACTAAGTGTGACAAGAGGAAGCCGGTGAGTCAGGTATGAAGTAGTCAAGGAAAAGTGGGAGACATTTTAGGAAGGCCATTCCCACTGTCCCTCCTGTGGTGCTGGCTTCACATCAGGGCCCTGGTTTCAAGGCAGAAGGTTGGATGGGTACTAAAGTTTATTATTTCACATGAAGGTGAGGAGGTGGGGGAGAAAGAAATGTTTCAGGACAAGATCACTCTGGGGACTTTAGCGTCACCATGACATTTTCTGGGCTGTTGATAGAAGATAGTTCCACCTTGATACTCTACCCTAAGGCATGCCACTTTCCATATACAGGGATGTTCCTCACCCCACCGCTTTGTTCCCCTCATTATCCCCTCTTAGTCTCCGAAGAGTTTTCTTTCTTCAAAAATATTTTAAAAGACTAAAAGTAGAGAATACTTTGGATAAGAAATATTGCCAACCTGGAGTCAGTCAAATCTAACTCCTGCTCCTTAAAAAGCTAGATGACCAGTCAGCACTGAGTTTGAACCTCTTGAAGTAAGTCACCTTAGGCGTGGGTGGAGGGGACAGGAGGTTGTTTCTGTGTGTGTGTGTGTGTGTGTGTGTTTGCACACGCGCACGTATGTGTGTATGTACAGCCAAAGGTCCGGTGGCATACATAACTCAACCAACAGTTTCTCCAAAAGTAAAGGAGAAAGCTCTAATCACTGATGATCTGGTAGTGGTATCCCTTTTGGGGAAATAACTTCAGTTCTACACTGGTTTCTTTGGTAGACTGAGCTATTCTGCAAAAATATACAGCGTTACTTTCCTAACTACTGACCAGAAAGACCAAGCAATACTCACATCAACTGCTTATTTTAATGTCAAATGTTTATTTCTATATGCCATAGTTGCCTCAGCACAATTGTAAAAGAAAGGAATCCCCCCAGATGAATTTTTTTTTCTTTTTTTTTTTTTTTTTGGGTCAGGATTTTTTCTCTGCAGTTATAAGAAAGAAAATAAACACCTCAGTATCAGAATTACCATTTCTTTCACATCGTTCTAATAGGCTGCATCTAAGTATTTTCCTTGGATGTCATTTTTTAAGGATGGAAATATATCCATAGGAAAACATGTTTGAAGTCATTAAAGTGAATTTGGGATAGTCTTTGTCAGAGAATATATCTAGAACATCTTTGTCACTAATTGCCATATTCTTAATTATTTAATGTCACAGGCATACTTTATTACATAAAACAAAGTGCACTGAAAATGAACAATGTTAGAAACAAACTGGAATCTGGTGTATCTTAAATCTTCGGGTGATTAGATATTAGCCGAAGCGCCGGTATACAAATTTCATATCCATACAAATGCAATTCTCTTCTGTGATGAAAAATGCACTTAGTTCTTTTTGCTTTAGCGGATAGGGCATCCAATACAACTGAACCAACCTGATAACAATTTTTGTTTTTTAAGGAAAAGGGATGCTCTGGTTTCTTGACTGGCTCCCACACTCAAGGGAGCCAGAAGATGGCATTTGCTCTTTTAAGTACATTTCTCTTGTCTGATTTGAGACACAATCCACCAAGATCTTACAGCGGAAGTAGGCGCCACACCTGAGATCACCAAGCCCTCAGAGTGGCCTGCGGGAGTACATCTGTGATGCATGGTGTGGGCCCAGCACCTAGAAGACAGCATGGTGGTTGTGAACTTGACTCCCTTCAGCAGACTCAGTGAAAGGATGAGAGTTCTTTAAGTTCATGCACATTTTATTGAGTAGTAATATAAAATGCTTTGTCTTTGTCATTGTTACAAGTGCATGCTTTGATTGCCAACATTTCAGAAGTCAAATTACAAAGGCAAGGCTTTAGGCTGTAGTGAATTACTTGGGCACTTATACAATTGTTAAAAAATATGAATGGACTCTTGTTGTTTTCAGAATGAACCAGTTGTAACCCGTAACTGATATACAAAGGGAAAAAAGTGAAAAAAGTACATATTTTGTGGCACATGACAGAACAGAACGAAAGAACTAAACCGTGATGACATTAAGTTACCATGCATTTAGAGTTTCACATGTAACTACAAACTTATTTAAATTTCACAAGGGTTGCTAAACATGCTAACCATCTATATGTGCATTGACAAGCTTATGTTAAAAACTTTTAAGAATACTCTCCCCTTTAGATTTTTCCAAAGCTTTTTTGATTACAAAATTTCAAAGGCATTAAGCATTTTAGAGAATATAAAGTACGCCAGTATACATACATTTCCAGTATATGTCAGACCACTAAGCGCATTACAGTCCCATACAGGCCGATACAGCCATTTTTTTTTTTTCTTAAAAAACATGCATAGGCAGATTTTTTTTTTTTTACAGAATATAGATGCTTTATCACTGTACTTAATATGGTGTCTTGTTCACTATACTTAAAAATGCACCACTCATAAATATTTAATTCGGCAAGCCACAACCAAGACTTGATTTATCAACAAAAAAAAAAACCCTAAATATAAACAGCAAAAAAAGATAGATGTAATTATTCCAGTTTTTTTAAAACTTAAAAGAAAAGAAATGATATTCATTGCTAAATTAATAAGATAAGTGTTATATGGAAAGAAGAGCATTCAAGCACACTAAAGAAACCTGAGGTAAGCATAATCTGTACAAAATTAAACTGTCCTTTTTGGCATTTTAACAAATTTGCAACATTCTTTTTTTTTTCTTTTTCTGTTTTTTTTTTAAGACTGCCTAATTCATTTTATAGCCATTGTCTGACAAGAGTAGCAAAACATTATCAATAAATAGTCCTTATTTAGTTTGTACATCATTTTGTTAAAAATGTTTGATGTCATCCATTTTTAGTGCTGCAACTGTAAACGTACAATAGAGTAAGAAATTAGACAAAGTTTTCGTGTCCAGTAACATAATAAAAGACCTTTCATTAACCTATCTAGAAGTCCCCAATGCAGTAGGAAAACATGTTCATTCCCCTAACATTGCAGTATATACTAGCGTTAGCTTTCTTTTTAAATTTTTTTCCTATAAGCATTTTTAAAAGGCATACCCCAAAGAGGTGTTTAATCACCACCTCTACCAAAATATAGTTTATTATCTCTCTCCCTCTTTTTTTAATGATAGTGTAAACTGAATCCAATTCCTGGCCCCCAGAGCAAATAAGCTACCGTCAGAGGCAAGAACACCCAACTGCTGATAGGCAGCAATCCCATCATGCCCTGCAGCTCAAAAAAAAAAAAAAAAAAGAAAGTGAACAGGAAGTGGTCACTGGATATTGCTGCTATTACTGCCATTGCTGTCCGTGCCGTTAGTCTCTGAGGCGAGAGCCTTGTTGATGGAGTTAAGGTTGGCGTCAGAGGGCATGGCGTCTCTGCGGGGTGGCATCCTCTCATTAATTCGGTCTAAGCCCTTGGCCTCCTCGAAGCTAGTGATCTTATGTTGTGGTGAAAATCCTTTGATGGCTAAACAGAAAATCATTAAAAAAAAAAAAAAAAAGAAAAGTTAGAGGTTAGCCGGAGGAAAGCAAAGGGCACAGCTTTGCATCAGGTGAGGTTAGAGATTTCGCAGTGAGTGAGGGGAATCCTTTAGTAGAGAACAAAATGACGGGACCTGAACACAACACAACAGACTCCTTACCATACCCGAAGATAACCAAAAGGTTTGAAAACAGCCAATGTCTCTTGCCAACCAAAATGTCCTCTTCAAGTTAGTAAAAGGTAAACATTTCTCTGGTCTTCGTGAGCGTTTAGATCAACGAAATGCGAAGTGGATATGTAAAGAAGAAAGTTGCTACCAGGGACAGGGATCTAGATTGAGCATCGGCTGGCCACGTCATTAAAATGATTATTGTATCAAACACCCTAACCTAGACAGACCGTTAACACAGCCTTACTTTTGCTATTCCACTGTGCTAGTCATGGCAAATGCAGTAGAGTCAGGCGAGCTAGGTCTCAAAGTCTAGTAGAGGCCTTTAGAGCGGAAGGTAAGAGGCTACAAGAGTAATTAACTTTGCCATCTCAGAATCCCAGAAAGACCTTCTTGGCAAACAACTCAATGGTGGCAATGAGGAAAAAAGAGAAATTATAAACTCCTGCTTCTCCAACTCAACTTTGGAAGCATGGTCAAGTGGGTGATAAAGTAAGAGAAACTCAGAAAAATCATGAGGACGAAGTAGAAAAACGTCATCTGCCCTTCAGCAGCAAAACAGGTCAAACTGATGTTCACCTGATATCCATTACTGCCTAAATCAAAGAAAAACCCTTTCTTAGTAGATCAATATAGATGTAAGTAAAGTTAACGGTTCAAGAATAAGGAGAAAATGCCTTTCAGAACTTTTAGCAAAAAGGACAGGATTGGTTTGGGCCCTTTTCAGTGAAAATGTGGATTCTCAAGAGGGAGTGTGGATATTTGACTTTTTTCATTAACCCTTAGTGTACTCCCAACATAGACAAGGCATTTGTGCAAGAAACTTAAGGATTTCAACAGCAGGTGCACAAACCAACCAGTGAGTTAAAAATAAAGTACATAATTGGGCAACCAATGACATCGGTTTGCTTTACTTCCTGCGATGGGCAAGCCAGATATTGAAGGGCCAATCACCAGTGCTGAATTGGGCTGTATCTTCATAGCTGATCAAGGACAATCTCATGGTACCTTTATCCTCCCCACCTTATTTGAGGGGAGGGGGGGGAAGGAAAGCAGTTTCAAGTTGAAACTTTGCCCGCCATTTCTACCCAAAGGTGCAGTGCCTTTTATTAGTATGATGAGATTCTTCAAAGATATACACAGTTGCTTCCAAACTCATTACATGACAAGAAACAGTGTATCACCCCTCTGCACTTTAAAGGTTAGCAAAATGGTGATTAGTCAGTTATGAGAGGAAGAAGATGGGGAAATGGGGAAAGACCAAGGCCCAAAGCAAAGCTTCTTAATTCTTCTCTAAATCGATAATAAATTGCAAAATAATAGAGGCTTCTAATGAGCACCCACCCTGAAAATGCAATTATTTTGAGGGACAGAATAGTGGCACAGAGGTATTCTATTCGTTTTCTAAACCACTGTGAATATCATTTCATCGTAATGAATAAATAAAAAGTTTGTTAACGTGATAATTTGTGAAGCGATCTTACTAATTTCAATGGCAAACGAGGAAGCTCTAGGTTTGAAAAGCCAATAGGGTGAGAGCGTAGACATTGAGAATCTAGCTAGAACGATGGATGTGTCCGGAATGGGGCTCCATCTTTGATCAAACTGTCTACCCTGGTACCGAAGAATGTGCTCTGCTGTAGTTGCTGGTCAGACAATGGGTATTAGCAATTTACATTGGTAGTATACTTAACACGACACAGAGTCACAGAAACCACAGAAAACAGCCAAACTATCCACAAGAATGCACACTGCAGATTAGAATTTGCCAAGAGGAATAGAGAATTCCCACATAAATAGCAGTCGATTCACTGCTATTTAGGAAGCAGTTGTATTTTCTCTTACAGTGCTGTCATTTCTCCTACTGTATCCAAATCATATGCAAATTCCACAGTCTAAAGTGGCACTTTTCACATCATTATCAAAGGACCATACACACACAATTTTGGGAAAAATAAAACGTGATCTTGCAAGAACAAAATACAACTGAAGAATTTTGTTTTAAAGGGGAACTTCAAATTATTCTTTTTAAAAAAATTTCCAGAGGATATGGTGGGGATAATATTAGACAGTATTCTGATACACAGTTCTCTCATACCTATGTATTTTTTAAGCCCTTGATTCAAAAGTAGTTTCTAGAGGGTCAATGCTGTAGTCCTTGAGTAGTGCTAGGGCACAGTGGGTGACGTATATACAGTTCTGGATTTCCCCGACGGCACCTAGCGCAGTGCCTGACTCAAAGCAGACAGAGAACAGTCCACTGAGTGAGGACTGGACTGTCACTGTTCTTGTAATGGCCATTGCCACAGCCACTGGGTAGCTCTGAACTCTTTATAGCATCTTGCTGGTGCTAACTGTCCTACAAATACCAGTAGGTCAAAATTTGTAAGACTCTCAGAACTCTTTATCTCATGCACGACTGTCTCGTGCTGGAATATTTCTTAGAGACATAAATTATGTTGAACTACAACAAAGCACTATTCAAATGAACACTTTTTTTTTTTTTTGCTAGAAACTTCTGAAGACTAGAATTAATAAAGCTATTATTCTCTCCTTTTTCAGTGCTGACTGAAAATGATTTGAGGGAGGGACATGGTTCAACTCAAAGAATATTATTTTATACGATAGTTGTCAAAACAGAAGCTACAACCCCCACCCCACATCGTTCAAGATATATAATCCTTTGGTTTTCTGTGATTATACTAGGTTCGTTGTATACGAAGTCAAACATAGCTTTAAGGGAAAAAATAAACAAACAAACAAGCCATAAAAGGACATTTTCCCCTTTAAAGCAAGAACATGTTGGTTAATACTGAGCCACAACTGTTAGCCCAACACCCACACACTCTGTACAAGCTACAGCAAAAAATAAAATAATAAAATAATAAAAAAAATGAATACACCCAGCAGAGCCCTTATCTGTTGCAGATACAACAGAAAGGGGACTGGCCAATTTACCTTCATCAGCCTCAATAGCCTCAACAGTAGCTGAAGAGAAGAAAGGGGGTGCAAAATGAATGAGAAAAATGAGCAGAGGATTTTTAATTCTAAGAACAAATCAGTGACGTTCAAGGGAGCTCAGAGTATTAATGCTCCTGTAAGTGCTGGATTCTGGCACAGACAATAAAACAGAAACGGTATAAAGAAAGAAAAACCACAACAAAAGTGAGCTTATTTTATGAGCTGGATACACCTATCTGAGTGAACTGAGTTTTGTTTAATAAATGACAAAATGATGAACCCTTGAGGAACACAGGACAGTTTTATTTAGATGGAATCGATAAGGGACGAGGTTACTCTAACATGTACATCTGACACAGAAAGGACAATAAAACCACTGCTATCCCTGGTGATCTAAGATTTTAAAATGCCAGACATAATAGCAGACCTCGAAACAGTGTCATAACATTGGTGGCGTAATTCACACTATTCAGTATTAAGTGGTGCGATTCCTAGTGTGGTGCAAAGGTAGAGTGTGTGTCTGTGGGTGTCTGTGTGTGTGTGTGAATTTAGAGGAAGAATCAAATCAATGCATCTGACTTGATAGTGTATCTAACTCTTCAAAGACCAACACCAAGTGTGTCTGGAGCAGTGAGGGAGAAGGAGAAATGGAGGCAATGAAGTATAGAGTCCAGGGTCCCTTTGCCAGGCTACCCAACTGAAAATAAGTTTTCTTTACTGGAATACCATCTTTGGAAATGAAATTCCTGAAATGCTATAATCAAGTGGTAACATGTCAGTTGCAGTAAGAATTCTATCAGCATTTTAAAGAAGAGGCAGTCTAAATACTAAAACCTCAGCAAATTTCAGAGGCTAAAAGCCCATTGCTTTATCAGCAATTTTTGTAATAAGGTTAGCATCTGTATTCTCACTAGTCCAGGTGTATGAGCCTTTCCATGTTATTAAGGCTAGCTGATATTTCCCTAATTAAGTGCTAAGATGCAAAACTTCTCTGGTAACTCCAAAATGTTTAATATTAAAATTCTACCTCTTGACTTTAATTTGCATATCTCTTATAATTTAAAGTTGCAAGACTAGAGCAACCGCCAAACGAGCACTATAATTTCCTTACAGTGCCTTCTGATCCCTTAAGGTGAAAATGTAAAATGTTTGCCACCATGGAGAAAAGCTAAACAGTAAAGCTTTAAGCAGTTTCTTCTTTTTGACAATTTGAAATCCCAACAGTGGATTCTGAAATCATTTTAATGTATGTGCTTTAAAATCCATACTGAGTTTTCAAGTTCTCAGGACTAACGGGGTTCCAACCCTTGGGTCTAGTCTATGTGTATGCGTTTGTGTGTGTGAGAGCTCCACACAGAACAACTCACACCAATGGATTTAACAGAACGTAACAGAAAAGGAAACTGAATAATCTAAGTAAACATACAAGTGAAAAATCTAGAAACAAAACAAAGAATTCTAAGAACTTAAGTAACTGAAGTTCAAACGTAAAGCAAAAAATCTGGAACCACACCAGCACCAACATATCAGAAATATGCACTGCCCATTATTAAGTGTTTCCTTTCAAAGCAAATGTGGCCCACAGTTTCTGACAATACACCTGCTGTGCCTTAAAATGTGCTTATCAGAAACTAAGCAGATTTCAGTCAATTAGGTAGCTGTGTTTTATGCATATAAATGATTCATTTATGTTCATTTGTTAAAAAGCATGTTTGTTTTGGTGGGAGAAGTTTTTTTTTTAAGTCATTAAAATTATCTTTAGATATAAATCAAGAGGAAATGTACTTCGATGTATTTTCCTATCTTCATTTACAAATTTGTTCCTTTTGTGGGAACTAAGATGTTGATTTTGGAATAAATTCATATGAAAATAAAATTACAGTGATGTTGAACATGACTCTATGTAGAAGGTGTGCCTAAATCAAGTAACCAACCATAAGAATACTTTCATCTTCTACACTAAGGGATAGAGGTAGAAAAAAAAAACAAAAAAAAAAACAAACAAAAAAAAACAAAGCACACACACACAAAAAGAAGATTCAGGAAAAGATATGGAAAATTAAGCAAGAGGCTGAGATTAGTTTTTAAAATGTTATAGCATATTTCTGTTTTATTGACTTTTATTCATTGATTTAAAGTCTAATCTAATAGTAAATTTTCATAAAGTATCATTAAAATTGGACTCTAATTAAAGGTAGCATTAGTTAAAATAGCAAGACAAAATTAACAAACGGAAAAGAAAATATATCAACTGTGCTGTCTGATTTGGTGGCCACTAGTCACATACGGCTATTGAAAGCAAATTAATAAAAATTAGCTAAAGTTTAAAAAATCTGTTTCAGTTTCTTGGTTTGGACTAGCTATGTTTGAACTGCCTGATAGCCATGTTACCAGTGGCCCCTGCACAGATACAGAATTTCCATCATCACAAAAATGTCTACTGGACAGCAAACATTTTAATTAAAAAAAAACTATCTTAAAGGAAATGTTTTCATTCTCTTCCAAAAATAAACTGTGGTTCTACTCAGTCTCTTAAGTTCTGGATGGAGAAATCAGAGAACAGACACTTACGACTCCCAATATCTATTCAAGCAGGTGACGAAATCGCCCTTTTAAATGTTCTTCCATTCTCCACTAGAATCTAGACCATAACGGATGTGTATTTATGTGAGTGTTTATTTTTTTCAATCAGACAGCTAACCAGAACATTTAGCAAAAGCGTCATAAAAAAATCCTTTTTAGCAACGTAACGGCTCCAAGCTGTCCACGCTATCAGGCGTGTAGACAACCAAAGTGAGTCATCTCCAGGTGGGGGCTGACTATGCGGTTAGGGTGTACGTGGGTGGATGGTGGGCAGCGGAGGAACCCGCATTCCTGTGAAGAGGGAAGCTATTCTGTCGGACACGACTGGTCAAACTGATGTGGGGTTTCAGCCCTTCTTCCCGCTGAGAAGAACTGAAGACCAAGGCCGAGCTTAAATGGAGGAACGAATCAGGCTAAAAACACCGCGGACAGAGATGCCCGGGCACACAGTCCTACCCGATACCAACGCGTCTGCTTACCGCTTTGCAGTGTCTGCTTCCCTCCAGAAAGCACTCCGCTGGGGAGCATGCCGGTGGGAGTCAAGCCTTTCAGTGTTAGCACGCTCTCACTCTCTTCTCTGGAAAGGGACAAGGGGAGAGAAGACATTAGCTTTTGTTTTCTTTTCAAAAGGAAGAAAAGACATGCAGAGGGGCAGGAGATGCATAGTAGAACTCAAATCTAGGCTCTCTGGATTTTTATTTTCCTTAAAACATAGTATATATGTATTTTTAAATGTTTCTTTTTGAGAGAGAGAGCAAGCAGGGGAAAGGCAGAGGGAGAGGGAGACAGAATTCCAAGTAGGCTCCATGTTGTCAGCACAGAACCTGAGGTGGCGCTTGAACTCACGGACGGATGGTGAGATGATGACATGAGCCACTGTCAAGAGTCAGACGCTTAACTGACTGAGCCACTCAGGAGCTCCTAAACATAGTATATTTTTATACAATCATATAAAAGTAATGTTATGCCAATGAATAGTTGCTCTGATAGAGTTTATAATTACACGCTCGTGCAGGTTCAACCTTTTCTGAGTCCTAAATTTACATTTTGTAAGCAGGTGTCAGGATACAGAGTGTTTGCTGGGCACCCTTTGTTGATACTGTAAATATGTTAAAAATGAGCTATGGAGAGTTTGGAGGTAAATTTTCCAGCCAAGGCTCAGCAGAAGTTAAGTGGGACTGACTTTTCTTGAGAGAGAAGACCAAAGAGTAAATATGAGAGATTTTAAAAACTCCATGGTTTATGGATTAGGGCACGAGCAGTTACATTCAGGGGCTATTAAGTAATTTTGACATCATATCATAAGCACAAATAATGACAACCAGACAGTGAAGCAACTGGTAACGTTTCTCACCATTTCTGTTCAACAGTCTCTTTCCCCACTGATTTGCTAATATAACATTGTATTACTCATTGTGACAACTGTTTTACAGTCTTATGTACATCATCATTTCAATTATATTATTAGTCACAGCACTATTATTCACTTTGATTTATTAATAAATCATAATGATTAAATAACCATGAAATGGGAATAAGCTCATATCTTTCCACATAGAAGAAATCCTACATAATCAGAAAAAAATGTTATAATATATATATATACTTACATATATAGGCATAATGTTTACAATATGTATAACTACCAATGCCACATTTTTATGAAGATGTCTAACATGACCCAAACAGACTTCTGTTTTTTTTTTTACGTTTATTTTGAGAGAGAGAGAGCGAGCAAGCAGGGGAGGGGCAGAGAGAGAGGAAGAGAGAATCCAAAGCAGCTCAGAGTCCTATGTGGGGCTCCATCCCAGGAACTGTAAGATCATGATCTGAGCCAAAATCAAGAATCAGATGCTCAACTGACCAAACCACCCAGGTACCCTCCCCTCCCCCCAACAGAATTCAAAACATTATTCCCCAAAACTGCTACTTCGGCAGGCTTTCTTCAACTTCATCTTTTAGTTAAGCTTAACACATTGCCCCTTCACTCCTATCCTCTCTCTATCTACCACCCTGCATCTCCACTCAATCAGCCAACTTTGGGGGCTCACTGTATTGCCAGCATCTTGCCACTTCTCTTTTAAGACAGCTTTATTGAGTATAATTAACATCCCACATTATTCATCCATTTAAAGCATGTGATGTAATCAATTGTTTTTAGTGTATTCGCAGAGTTGTGAAACAATCACCATAAGCAATTTTAAAATATTTTCATCACCGCCAAAAGAAATTCCCCCAGTATCTGCAAGGTTCACTACCTCCTTGCCTTCGAATCTCTGCTCAATCATCACCCTCTAAGTGAGGATTTCCTTTAGAAGCTACTTAAGATAATATTCACCTTCTATTGTCCCTACCTTTCCTTAATTTTATTTTATTAAAGCACATATCACCCCTGAAAAACTATACAGTTTATTTTCTCTTGTTTTTTTTTTTTTAAGTATCTAGACCAGAATAGCACAGTATATAGTCCACATTCAAAAAAACATTTATGAAAAGAATGAGTAAAAGGAAGACAGAATGAAGAATGGCAGTGTTATCCACGTTTTAGATTTCTATATCCTTTACTGCAGTGTGCTTAGAAATACGAGGTTTGAGATGTTTACAAATCATTGTTTACCCTCATACAGGTATTGCAACCTTTTCAAGCTTCTGCTGTCAAATGAATAGAGGTCACATAAAGAAGAAATATCTTAAATGCTAATATATGGATTTGGAAATTGGGAGTATCTCTACATAAATGAACATACTGGAGCACCTGGGTGGCTCAGCTGGGTGAGTGTCAGACTCTTGATTTTTGCTCTGGTCACGATCTAATATATCCTGAGATTGAGCTCCATGTCAGGTGCTACGCTGACAGCATGAAGCCTGCTTGAGATTATCTTTCTCCCTCCTTTTTTCCCTCTCTGCTTGTGTGTGCATGCGCTCACTCTCTCTCTCAATAAATCAACATTTAAAAAATTAAAAAGAGAAATGAACTTTCTTTTTCTTTGCATTCATATTCAAAATCAGGCCTCTTGTACCACCATTCTCATTCATTCATTACATGTTAAAACTTTGAGCTTCACAAATTCCTTTTAGTTTGTCTCTTCCTTTGTATCTTTCTTCCTATGGCTTAATTTGCTCGGATTATTTCAATAGCTTCCAAAATGTCCTCCGTGACATCAATTAGTCATCATGTTAACCAGTCTTCACACTGCCATTAACATGTAATACCTAAACAAGGGTCAGAGCATGCCTCTCATCCTCTGAAAACTTATACCACCAGACCCTCACTGCTTCCACACAGAATATTAAATACTTTATCATGCTATTCAAGGTTGTGTCGAGGATCTGGACTTAAATACATTTTCAGGTCCACTTTTCACTAGATTCCTCACCTACCTTCATGTCTTACCACCCAGCTCTTTTGAATACTTAGAATTCACTGACCATATTGTTCAAGTCAGACACTCAGTAGCACTGCTCACTAACTGAGTTTGGACACCTTGCCTCGCTTGCAAATTTGCCATGTGGATTACTGTCACATGCAAGCGCCATGAGCCATGGCACCTGGCCCTTAGCAAGTGCCCATAAAATGTTGCTCTTAGGAACACGTGACTTATGTTCTTGATGACTTCTCAGCCTCCAGGCATGCCTTTACCACAATTCACCACCTAATGGAATCCAGCCTCTCCTTCCTGGTACTCCTTCACTGTCAGCCTCTTCATGAACATTTTTTTTTTCAGGGAACAGAAGAGCTCCCTGGAGCCCCCCGTTCTCTTCCATAGCAGAGCATCTCTTCATGTATTTAGAACACGTGTCATTGTCGTATGTAAGTTTGTTGTCAACATGTCTGTCATTCCGATTTGGTATTTGGTGTGCCTAACTCAGTATATTGTACACATTTAATACTCAATATTATTTACTAAGCTTTCTCGGGCTATGACCTCCCTTGCATTCTGCAGATTTAGTATAGATGCGTTTAATATAGGAAAACCATAAAATAAACCTTGTTTATATTTTCTGTCAATGTGTGCTATCTTAGTCAAGTCACTGATCATTACTGGGTGCAAATGGATCATTTCTCAGATGAGAATAATTAGAGTTTATGCATCCACTGGCAGTGGCTGGAGGGCCTTGCAGTTTTAAGATGTACCTATGATTCTCCAGCATGGCCCCTCCCACTTTCATGTGGTTTGAAGACTAACAGAGAGGGAAACCAAATTTTTATATTAAGAAAGGCTTCTCCAAGTGAAATATACTTTCACTTGGAACTTTTGGAGCTGTTTACTTCTCCTCACAGAGACTTCAGGTAATAAAAATAAAATAATGTTTCTTTGTAAATCTGAGGCATAATAAACAAGGAATTGATAAAAAAGAAGTAGTAGTTGAGCTTATGACCGTCACACGGTCTCTTGCCCCCAGCGGGCACTTTTCCAGCCACATAGATCTCCTTGCTGGTCCTTCAAAGTGCTGGTTTCTATCTAAGAATCTTTGCACTTTTGCCTTAAACATCTTTACTTCCGTATCTTCATGAAGGTCACCCCCCACTTACCACTCAAATGCTACTATTCAGAAAGTTCTTTGTTGGCCACATACTGAAAGCAGTGCCTCATCTCCCACTTGCTATCCCCCTGTATTGTTTTTTTTCCTTCAAGGTGCCTGATCAGTGCTTTAAGTTTTAACGTACTTATGACTGAATGAATGAGTCCTGATAATTCTGTCAGGGATAGAAAGCATTAGAGCAGAGGCAGCCTCATTTGTTAGGCTGTGAGGAGCAACGATACTCGATTTTCAGCTTTAACAGGACTTTTCAGGATTTGGCTGGCTGACGCAGAGCTATTGTTGACTTTGATTTGGTGTTTTAAGAAAGGCTGATACTGCTTTTCATCTTTCTCATGGCTCCCTGCTATTGGCATCGAGCTGTTTAGTTATCCTTTAGTGACTCTATCAGGAGTACACTAGAAATAGCCAGAGGAGAAATCAAAAGGGCCCATGTAGCTACTCTAGGAGGAAGAAGTGAGACAAAATTTGGCAAAAATTAGGTTATGAACCATATAAGATGGAAATGGACTATTTCTCAAGGTATTCCTATTTATCCTTATAAGTGAGTAACTGCGAATTGACCATATACTCCTCACGTATAATCATGTCATATTTCACAGCAATTTTTTTGAAGAGAAGTGTAAGTTACTTTGTTTTACCTAACAGTAGATAACAGAATTTAAATTTAAGAAAAGTGGAGTTAATTCTCTCTAGGGAAATACTTGTTTTCTAATGCAGGATTAAGAATAACATGATTCATGATCTATTTAAAAAATAACTACTACAGGTGAATTTTAACATTAAATAGCTGTTTTTTCTTTCCATGATTTATTAGAATAACATATGTTCACATGAACCAGCTCGATGGTAAACATTCATTTCCCAGAAATCTACTGAAATGTACCCGATAAATTCATCTTTTACCACAGAGCCAGAATGAAAACTAAAATGAATTATAACAGGTTTCCTATGTCACTACAAGTTCAACCTATTGTGTTTTAAAGTCCAGCAGCAAACAGGATGATAAAACAGGAAGTAGTCCAGTTAGCAGCTTTCTCTATAGAAATAATTTAGTATACTTCAGTGTGACTAAGAGAGTAAGGAATGAACAATTCCATTTAAAAGAAAAAAAACCTAAGAAAAAGTAAATATTTTCTAGTAAAATATTTAAGTTATCAGGTTAAAGTATCAGAATGCTTATGAAGTGACACATGAGCACATTCAAAACAGAAATACAGGTACAATGATCCCACCTGAGAACTGAGAACACTCGGGCCATTTTGCCTATTGCTCGGATCTTGTTCCTTATCACCTCCTTCCGGGCTGCGGCTGTTGCGCCTGTATTTTAAAACAGAGAATTAAGTAGTCAGTGGCCTTTACCTCATTGTAATTATCTTACAAATTTAAATATATAACCAACTATAGTAAGCCAAGCCATCCCTCCCCCAACCACATGGATTTATCTGTGAATTAATTTTATTTTACTTTATCTTTGTAAGCTTATTTATTTATTTTTGAGAGGGAGAAGAGGCAGAGAGAAGGAGAGAAACACAATCTCAAGCAGGCTCCACACTGCCAGCACAGAGCCTGATGTGGAGCTTGAACTCATGGATGGTGAGAGCATGACCTGAGCCAAAAATTAAAAGTCAGACACTTAATTGAGCTACCCACGTGCCCTCTGTGAATTAGTTTTTAAAACTTATACATTTGGCCATTAATACTTGGATGTGGCTCTTGAGAGGTCCCCAAAATGTGAAGAGCAACTTTTGAGATTTCCAAGGGGAGGTGGGTAAAAGGCTGAAAAAATCACGGAGCTGACAGGTTAGGTTCCTACCCTTCTCTTCTAATTGAGTTCCCTTCTCTTGTGTTTATACAGAGAGAGCATGTATTGGCAGGAAGAATCAAGTGAGTCACTAGGATTTTCTACTCATTTCTGGAACTCCATGCTGGGAAGACTACTTTAGGAAACTGTCCTTTTGAAAGTTCTCCCTTGAAGTGATCATACCAGGAAGTTTCAACTCCCTGAGTTCCCTGAAGCATCATGTTTGTTATTTAATGGCCATAAAACATTTGTTTAAGCACCTGATACTCTTTGACCTTCTGTTGGTTCCCATGTTCTAGAGGGAAAAATGGAAAACTACTGAATTGGATTTAATGAGAGATGGTGGCACATGGTTTGTATTTTAGTACTTACGTAAAAAAGTTACATATAGGCCTGTCTGAGAAACTTTAACCACTTATTCTATTTTCCAAATGAAAAAAAAAAATCAATCTGCCTAGGTTATTATTACTATAAATACTTTTATTATGTTTTAAAATAATACTAATATGGTCTTTAGTGAATCTAGTTGTTGTTGTTGTTGTTAAATTCCACAAGCATGTTTGGAGAAGTGCAAATCACAGGAAAACATCTCTCATAAGATTTTTATAATCCAAGGTAAAGGGGCTGAGGTACCATTTTATCTATTATATGGGCCTTTATAGAAAATGTTAACCCAAGAAGATTGTTTTTCTAGTTCTGCTGCCATGAACAGAAATACAACAACAGTCTTCTTGGATAACATCAGAAGGTTCCTCATCCAAATGAACAGTTTAACTTGTTTAGAGACTGCAGGTCTTGGGTGATCACTGGTGTAAGTTTTCGTCTTTTTTTTTTTTTTTTTTAATTTATTTCTAGAGAGAGAGAGAGAGAGACAGCGTGAGCAGGGGAGGGTGAGAGAGAGAGGGAGTCACAGACTGAAACAGGCTCCAGGCTCCAAGCTGGCAGTCAGCACAGAGCCCGACACGGGGCTCGAACCCACGAACCGCGAGATTGTGACCTAAGCGAAAGTCGGACGCTTAACCGACTAAGCCACCCAGGCGCCCCAAGTTTTCGTCTTTTAATCTGAGATAAGGACAAGCTTTTTGACCGTTCTGGAAGGAAAGATTTCTCCTTTTTCTCTTAGAGGGTTTTAAAGAATGTGATCTGGAATCTTTTGCATAGTTTGATGACAGTCAAACAATGAATCACCACACTAATATTTCTATAAGAAAGAAAACTCACATCAAAACACACACCAGTTTGAACTGCCTGGAGGAAAAAACCTCTGCTTTTCTCTCATCCCCAAGGAAAATGAACACCTAATGGGCCACTTTCTTCTCCTGAGTGAGTCAGTTTGGCAGAAGTGATGTTCACACACACCCATCTCACTACCCATGAGTGTTCCTCAGAAGATCTGTACCAGCCAGTTGGCTTCTTCACTTTGTCTCCCTGACCTGAAGCCTTCAAGAAGCCCATGTATCAGGCTTTCTCTTGCAGCATTCACACCATGGTAGGCCTCTCCCAACATGCTGATTGGCAAGTCTTACTGTTGCCAGCTATTCTGCCCGTGAACGAGTGGAGAAAACCATTCTCCAATCCAGTCTTTCTAATGATAAAGTGAAACCATGGATGCTCCTTCACTAGGCTCCTTGAATTATACTCTGTTGTCCAGAACATTTGAGGAGAAGATAGGATGTGTGCTGGATCCCTGCCTCAAACTTTATCCTGGGTTTCTAACATTATGTATTATCTATGATTTGTAACTATCGTTCTTTAGACAGTAAATCTTGTTCTGGAGACCATCGAAAAGTCTAAGTTTCTGTGCCTGCACTGTAGATAATTTATGTTCAAGAGGCTGCTAAAGAACTTTAGTTAAGAAAAGAAAAAAAGTGGGATGGCAATTTGTCTCCGTAAGGCTTTTTGTTATATGTATTTTTTCAGTTACATTCTGCTTTCAGCCTAATACTGCTATTTCCACTCCACATTAACTATTTCCAGTCTGTTTGACCCAGTGCACCCAGAGGTCATGATGCGTTAAGTGAGGGAAAAGATTCTGACCCTCTCCGACACACGGTATGGCCCGATCACAAAATCCATCCACCAGACACAAAGAATGTAAACGGTGAGTGAGCTCCAAAAGTGGCAACTATCCTTAGAAGCACAGTAAGAAAAGCAGCAAGAGGGACTGTTTAGAAATAAAATTGTACATATTTGAGAGAAATGAGAAAGGGAAAACAGAAAACAAAATAAGTGAAAACTGTAGAAGTATAATCTCCCAGAAAAACTTCAATAAAGGCCTTATAAAAACCATAAGCAGGCCAAAGACAAGCAGGACACTAAGTTGGAAAGGGTGGGAAATAAATTATACAGAGCCATCCTCTTTAGCTCAGTATTAGTGGATTCTCAGAAAAATGCTCAACTAAATGCTGAATTTTAAATGTAAAATGAAGGTTCTGATAGAGCCTGTTTACCATTCCTTATTTATTTCAGATCACTTACCGGAGAGCATGTAACCGGTATGCTATTTCATGCATTCACAGTCGTGCTCCTAACAAATGGTGATTCACAGCGTGTTACAGCACTTCTCTTTCTCTTTGTTTTCTCTTTATTTATATTCAAGCTATTTAACAATGCAGTGTAGTCTTGACTTCAGGAGGAGCAACCAGTGATTTCTCTCTTACACATGACACCCAGTGCTCATCCTGAAAAGTGCCCTCCTGATTGCCCATCACCCATTTAATCCATCCCCCCACTCAATTTTCTTAATGAAGGAATGCTGTCTCTTTTTAAATTTCTCAATAACACAGATAAGGAAAAAAGTTTACCACTCCTTTTATAAAGTTAGAACATATTTACCCCCCAAAATAAAAAATAGCCTAATCATAAACAGCATAAAGAGACGTATTAAATGAGTATCTCTTGAAGTTTTATCCTGGGGATTGCCTTCAATATTTTCCGAATACTGAAAATCAAAATTAAACTAATGCCAAACTTTGATAACCTCGCAAAAATTTAAAATACTTAAACAGGGGCACCTGGGTGGCTTGGTCGTTTAAGCATCTATCTGCCTCTTGATTTCAGCTCAGGTCATGATCTCACAATGGTGAGCCTGTTTCAGATTTTCTCTTTCTCTCTTGCTCTCTGCCCTGCCCTCTGCTTGTGCATGTGTTCTCTCTCAAAATAAAAAAATAAACATTGTAAAAATAAAATACTCAAATAAAATAGATGAGCTAATATGTAATTGAACTTAATGGGGCTGAGAATAGCAGGGAAAATTAAGTTCAAATAAAAAAATCTTTGTATATTTAGTATTGTTATTCCTGATTTTTGGTATTTTCCAAATTCAGAGTCCCAAAATGTGCTATCAGCACAGAGCCTGCTTGGGATTCTATCTGCCTCTCCCTCCTCCCTCTCTTTCTGTCTCAAAATAAATAAATCAACTTCAAAAAAAGAATATGACATTTTAACTTGAAAGTTTAAAACTGAAAGGAACATTTTATATGTTTAAAAAATTGGTCATTTTAACTAAAATTTTATTTTGCATTTCTATTCTAACAATTATCACTTCTATTTTGAGCATCTCTTTCTCTACAACTTCTACCTTTTAATCTTCTTTTATGCCTGGGGTATTATGCGACTGTATCCAGAATCTAGGCAATCCCGCACACTCAATTTTCCTCAAAGTGGAAGGGACTAATGTATAGACCAAGGGGATCTTTAAAGACTTGCTTTCTTTTTCTTTAAATTTTTAAAAATGTTTATTTAGGTTTTTTCTTTTGAGAGAAACACAGAGTGTGGGCGGGGTAAGGTCAGAGACGGAGGGAGACACAGAATCCAAAGCAGGCTCCAGGCTCTGAGCTAGCTGTCAGCAAAGAGCCTGACACGGGGCTCAAACCCACGAACTGTGAGATCATGACCTGAGCCGGAGTCAGCCTCCTAACCAAATGAGCCACCCAGGCGCCCCTAAAGACTTATTTTCAACATGTGTCCTTTCTGAACTTAACTTGCTGACTTAAGTTTTAAAGGCATCCATGCCAAGCGGCTTGCGGAGTGAGTGCTGCATCCCCGCAAGGTGGACTTCAGCTTCTAAGGGGACAGGGACATGGCAGCAGTATCACTGTGATGAGGGGCAAGTGCTAGGGTGAAGAGAGATTCCTACCACAGGGGACACCCCCCACACATCACAGATGCTCCACATCTGGCTCACAGCTCCCACCCATTGAGCTCCTACAGCAACTTCCTCAGTGTTCACTGATTTAGAGAATGTGGGAAGTGCTGGATAGAATACAATTATTACTCAAATCATGTAATGTTTTACTCACCAGTGTTCTGGTGAGTCTCTCCCATATAACCTGCCATGTGTTAACCGCCAGCAACAGAAATATGGATTAAGCATGATCTGTGCTTTAGGAAATCAATGAACGATGACAACAGAGTGTGACAAATAGATTGTTAGTAGCAGTGGTGTGCCCGAGCTGGCTTGTGTCCACTAGTGAGGGTAGAGCTGGCTTGTGTCCACTAGTGAGGGTAGATGGAGCACATCTCTTCTTAACTCCATGCTGGTAGCCTGACATCAGCGACAGGGAAGAGGATTTATACTATGGAATGCTACACATGCCACAAACTAGGGCCATTTTCCCTCTGTAGGAAGGTTGATGAACATGTACCAGCACACCACTGAAAGTAGGTGTTAGTTGTCTGGAGGCCCAAGAAGAAAAGTTCACTAAAATCATGACAGTTGAAGGATCTTGTGGGACAAGTAAAAATGAAAGAATGAGGAGAACTGGGTCTTCTCCAGAGAAGGAAGACAATTTTCAAACTTTTGGAGGCTGCAACAATCCATTTTGTGTTGTGTTGAATGGTGGGGGGTGGAGGGGGAGGTCTGGCATGAATGGAGCTGGGCATGCAGGGGTGAGGCAAGGTGAGAGGAGAAGCACGGGCCCCCTGGGCCAACCTGTAAAGGTGAGCACATGGAAGCACATGCAGACAAGAAGTTTACATATTAGCACCTTTGTAGTAGCGATTAACGGAACTTACTTTGTCACTTATCTACCAAAAAAAGAAATAAAGAGATGAACTGATGGAGAGGTAGATATGTGACAAAGCAAATACCAGTAAAACCTTGGGGTCTGTGAGCATAATTCGTTCCAGAAACATGTTTGTAATCCAACGCACTTTTATATCAAAGTAAATTTCAAGAACCACTGGCTCAGTTGTGATCAGGTGAAGTTCGGCGTCACGGACCACTCGTATTGCAAGCCATTGCTCGTTTATCAAGTTAAAAATTTATTAGAAATGTTTACTCAAATCAGAGGACTCTAGATGCTGGAGAAGATGTGGAGAAATGGGCACCCTCCTACACTGTTGGTGGGAATGTAAACTGGTACAGCCCCTCTGGAAAACAGTGGGGAGATTCCTCAAAAAATTAACAATAGAACTCCCCTCTGACCTAGCAATAGCACTGCTAGGAATTTACCCAAGGGATATAGGAGTGTTGATGCATAGGAGCACATGTACCCCAATGTTCATAGCAGCACTCTCAACAATAGCCAAAACATGGAAAGAGCCTAAGTGCCCATCAACGGACGAATGGATCAAAAAGATGTGGTTCATCTATACCATGGAATACTACATGGCAATGAGAAAGAATGAAATCTGGCCATGTGTAGCAACATGGATGGACCTTGAGGGTGTTATACTGAGCGAAATAAGTCAGGCAGAGGAGAACTACTATATGTTTGCACGTATAGGAGGATTAGGAGGAACTTAACAGAAGACCATGGGGAGAGGAAGCAGAAAAATAGTGGGGGAGAGGGAGGGAGGCAAACCATGAAAGACTCTCAAATGCTGAGAATAAACTGAGGGTTGATGGGGATGGGGGAGAGGAGAAGGGGGGTGACGGGCATGGAGGAGGGCAATTATGGGGATGAGCACTGGGTGTTGTATGGAAACCAACTTGACAATAAACTATTAAAAAAAAAAAAGAAATGTTTGCTCGTCTTGCGGAACACTCACTGGACAAGTTACTCGCAATCCAAGGTTTTACGGTATAATGAAATCTTAATGGTGGAAGGGATGTGATGAGTACATGGATATTGACCATACAATTGTTTCAACATTCTTATAGCTTAAAACATTTCATAATAAAAAGCCAAAAAAAAAAAAAAAACCCCACTATATTTGGAAGAAGCTTGGTTTAGAGGGAAAAGGGAGCAGCTTTGAGAAAAGCGGTGTCTCCATCCCGCCCATTGTGTTTCATGGGGGATGGGTGAGCTTGCCAATGGAAGCAATAAAGAAAAGTTCTCAGAGCAGCTACATGCAACCCGTCCCTTCTCCAATCAGCTCCAAGAGAAAATTGGCCTGGTAGAGTTTTGCTTTATATGCCCAATCCAACACAATCTAACTGCTTTTTGTACTTTGTAAGAAATGAAGATGATGAGGTACATAAAATTTTATACTCAAATATCTCATAAACCAGGAGTATTTTCCTATTATTAGAATGTGAAAAAGCTCCTTCTCATAAAAAGCAGGACAAAGTGAGGTGTTCACTCATGTCAACAGTACCAGAAATTCTCCACTTTGTTATTATATGGGCCTCAGTTTTTTATTATTATTTAGGTTTCAAAAGTGTGCATATTTACTAACATTTTGCACTTTTTTGAGAGGAAAGATATTTTAAGAACTATATATTACTAGTAGGCTTTAAATCTGTAACTTTTTAATTTAGATTCTAAGAAACTAATAAAGTATCCAAATTTGTTAAAATTTAACAAAGTTTCTCTCTTTAGGAAGTGAATTCTATTTGAAAGTAAAATTTTTATCATGTTTCATTATTATTAAGTAGAGTTTAGATGTATGCCCCAGATATTATTTTTCATCAAATAGAGCAATTATTGAATTTGAATAAAGGCTATTGATGGAATGAAGCATAAGATGTTGAGATAAAAAAATACCTTATACTGTGTTATATTAAAAACAAAAACTAGTTAGGTTTTCATCCCAAATCAGCACCTTTGAAATACAAGATATAAAACAAGAAGAGTCTTCAGATGCCTCTAAAAACCTTGCATAACTGTTTCTTTGTTTTTCATTTTTTTTTTTTTTACAGATGAATATGAAACTATAAGTACACAGAAGATCTTATTTAGGAGAATACATGGCCCACATTGGCACCCATAAAGCTAGGAAGCCAAACCATGTGATATAATCCCTAAACATTATTCTTCCTTGTCTTTTCTTTCCCTGACCTAGTTTACCAATAACAAACCTTGAACTACCATATGCCAACAAAGTGATGCTATCTATAAGTTACTTAGACATCCACTAGCTTTTGCCCTTGGCCATGAGTGTGACAAGGGCTTTACGACATCTTCCTACACGATGTCAGGCATTTCAGTCCTTAGATTTAGGAACAGCACCATAAGCACTGAGTAATTGTGTTCACTCTGATGGACTGACTTTAAAACTGTAACTTTCACATTTTTTTTTTTACTCATGCGTGTACATAAGAATATCCTCCAAAGTATACTATTCCCACCTCCAAATATTAAATAGTTATAAATACATTGTCAACATTGCCATTTTAAAATGAAATGACTCTATTATAGTTCTTTTTACTGATGACATATAAATATCACAGCAATTTCATACCACCCTCATCCATTTAAAGAAAAAAAAAATCCACAAACGAGATACTCATTGATACTTAGAAATCTTACACGTGTCCTTTTTTCCTTTGAAATTGTATTTCCATTTCTCTAATTCTAATCTAGTGAATTGCATATCTATACTGTAAAATATTTTTATAACTGCCTTGTGCTTCATCAAAAACATGTTTCCAAGTCTAAATTAAAGGTATTTTTAAGACATTTTCTGACACAATGAAGCCTTAAGTGTTCACAAATACCTTTGGAATCAATATCACAACTAGTAGTAGTACATAATTGAGCTAGATAACACAACTCTATGATAAATATTTATAAATATTTAAAAAGCACAGAAATACAACTTTATTGGAATGCATCCCTTAATGACAAGGATGGGAGGTGGTTACACTGCTTTGACTAAGGATACTTCCGGGATGTCTGGGTGGCTCAGTTGGTTAAGCGTTGGACTTCAGCTCAGGTCATGAGCTCACGGTTTGTGAGTTCGAGCCCTGTGTCAGGCAGAGCCTGGAGCCTGCTTTGGCTCTGTTTCTCCCTTGTTCTCTCTTCCTCCCCAGCTTGCACTCTGTCTCTCTCTCTCAAAAATAAACGCTAAAAACTTTTTTAAAAAAGGATACTTCCTAGACGCAGAGTTTTTCCAGCATCTCTCTGTTGTACACCAGTACTAAACATCTCAAGGTGAGGTTTATAGTGATTGTGTCTTGGGAGACCTATGCCTTGCTATTAAATTGGGAGGAGGCCAATTGAGAAAGAAGAGGTGGAAAAGGAGAAGCCGCATAGAGGCCTGCAGCTTTCAGCTCAGGTGAGTTTTAGAAAAGAGGACATATGGACACTGAGAACTGGAAAATGGCTTCCCTTACAACTCCCCTTGCAACATCCTTGGTTAACGCCAATAGTACAAATATTCCAGCCTGAAGACTGAGATTACTGTTTCCAGAGTTGAGAGCTGCTGAAAGATCTCCTTGACTAGCCATAGCTTGAAAGTCTGCGTTGCTCGACCATTCTTTGGACTAGTCTCAAGAGACTGTTTGGGCGCCGGCCTTCACAAATGGCAGTACGCATGCCTATTCCATTAGGCAGGAAGACACATTCAGGATCCTACATTTAAAAAATTCCTGTAAAACCTCCTTTTTTTGAAGGTCATAACCTAAAATGCTTGGAACACCTTTTTAGCTTGATTTTAATTCTACCATATTACACATCCAGAGGTAGTAAAATTGGGATATAATGGCTACTTACTTCCAGCCACTCCAAACCACATATTCTGAATTTTCCGCTATGTTTTTTGAGTTCAATGAAAATCTCAGCATGTGATAGCAGCTGCAATAGTGTGATATTTGGCATAAGACTATTCTGTCTTGTAGCCCATTTTGAAAGTGACAGAAGATCCTTTAGATGATATTTTGTTAAATAAAAAGTCTCTCCTGTGTCATGGATTTTAAGAAAGGCCAGGACAGCCTAGACTGTTTTTCCCCCACTTCTCTTGTCATAAAACATAAATGAGTAATTTGGATAGGAAATCTTAAAAAGATACAGACTACTCCCAAATGTCAAGTAACTGTCATTGTTTGGTTATCCTACGTAATTAAAAGTTACTTCTGTTTACAAGCTTTAATTTGATTCTGTGGACTTTTGTTCTCTGAGACACTGTGTTCCATCTGCTCAGTGACTCCTCAGCAGAGCCACAGAAATTGGCTCTCAGGCATAATTCTAACTTGGGTAAAAATTAAAGACCTCAAAATAGACCAGAGAGCTTCCGTTGATTTTTCAAGAAATTATCACATATTCAAACTATGCCTGACAAAGAACATTTGAGTTTGTTTATATTTACCAAAGTAGAACCTAAGAGCATGTTAAATCCTAGTTGGATTGACCCCTAATCATGACAGAAACACATCAGTTTTCTAAACTGACAACTGAAAATCAAAGCAAAATGGGGGCACTTGGGTGCCTTGGCTGACTGTCCAACACTTGATTTTGACTCAGGTCATGATCTCACCATCATGAGATTAAGCCCCTCGTTGGGCTTTGCAATAGGTGGAGAGCCTGCTTAAGATTTGCTCTCTCTCTCTCTCTTTTTCTTTCTGCCCCTTCCCCACTTGTACACTCTTTCTCTCTCTTAAAATAAAAAAATTAAAAAAAAAACACTTTAAAAAAGAAAATAAAAGCAAAATGAAACAAAATAACAAATGTTAATAGTTCAGACTTACTGTCTACGGGAGAAACAATCATAATGTCTGGGTATTTAATCTACCAAGGATTATTCTGGGTAGGTGAGTGTGGAAGAGTTCAAAAAGATATCTATTAAGGACCTAATTATGCATACATGCTAAATGCTGAAAGGATGCATTCAGACCAGAACTTAATTCTGTACCCTTATGGATTTATAAATTTATCAAATGCTAGGACTATATTTAAATGTGATCTCTGAAATTATACAAATTAAAGGGGGGAAATGGACAGAGTAAAGTATTATGTTTCACTGTCCCATGTCATAATGCTAGCTAGAAAGGTAACTGGGCACCATCTGATAGTACAATAAAAAACGCAGGCTGAGATCAGTAAGGCGACTTCTTGGTCTGACAGCGGAGGACCCTGAGGCACAAGAATGTATTGAGCTTATCTGAAACAAAGCCACTCAGAGGTCTTCTGATGCTATTTATTCAAGACCTTAGTGGGTATTATGTCAGTACATGGAGGGTGCGGTGAGGTTTTGCCCAAGAAGAAGAAATAAAGAAAGGAGCATTAGGTTCTGGCCAATGATCAGGGCACAGGCTCGCACAGGCAAAGTAAACATTTAAGACTTTAAGATCACCTAAAGATATTATTCTCTTATCGGAGGAAGGGGATACGCCAATCAAAAAGCTACCGAAGCAGAGTAAGGAAGAGAATCTGAGGCAAATATCTGAGCTGTCTAGAGAAGTACTGTCCATGGAGCAAAGGTCTTCCAGTGTCTTGTCCCTATAAAGGCTTCAGATTATAAAATAGCTGGCTCATTCATTTCTTTCAGGGCCTGAAGAAATTGGCATGTGGCAGGTAGAACAGAACCGTGGTGAGGAACTTATGCTCTGGAGTAAAAGGCCTGGAGTTTCAGCTCCTCAATGCACTAGCTGTTCTTTCCTGGACAGATGACTAGGTTTCGACACGTCCATATTCCTCATCTATAAAGTGAGGAATGTTCAAAGTCCTTTATTTGCATTTTTCCACATAATCTTAACAACAATCTCATGAGGAAGTACTATCAGTTTCCATTGTCCTCAGAATGATTCTAAGGAACAGAAATGGTTTGCTTAAGGTCAACCACTGGAAAGTGCTGACCCAGAGACAAAATTTATTAACATAGTGGATTGTTTGATTTACTTCATGGGAGGGTGGAAGAATTAAGTAAGTAATGGGTTCACTCGCTCTTAACATTCAACAAACACACGTGTCACATACTGTGCTACCTGCTAAAGATTTTTGGTACATGATAAGTACTCAAAAATGTTTGCTATTTTAACTGGTGCAGCCACTCTGGAAAACAGTATGGCGGTTCCTCAAAACATTAAAAATCATATGAGTCCAATCATATGAGGACTTTAACATACAAAACAGATAAACATAAGGGAAGGGAAGCACAAATAATATAAAACAGGGAGGGGGACAAAACATAAGAGACTCTTAAATATGAAGAACAAACGATGTTGCTGGAGATGTTGTAGGAGGAGGGATGGGCTAAGTGGGTAAGGGACATTAAGGAATCTACTCCTGAAATCATTGTTGTACCATATGCTAACTAACTTGGATGTAAACTTAAAAAAATAATAAAAAAATAAATAAAAATACAAACTACTAAAAAAAGTCTTTGCTATTATTGTTAACAAGGAAATGCTTGTGCAGAGGTGGATGTTCTAGTTCTTCTAAAATTCACACTTCTTGCTGTAAAGTAAAAAAATAAAAAATGATTGTGTGAATCTCCTTAATATCAGGCTCCCTAAATTGAGGCCTCACTTGTGTTTTGTGCCAACCAGGCTAAAGGCTGTGCCCCTAGTGGCTAGTGGCATATTCACTAGGGGACAATGCTAGCAGACAGGATGTTGCTGGCTTCTTTTTCAGTAAAAAAAAAAAAAAAAGGAACATTTCAAAACAGTGGGCTAGATTTCTATTTCTGTGGAGGTCTGAGAAAAAGTAGGAGAAAAGTTTTATGGCTTCTCATAAGTAAAGAGTAAAGAGGAAGGAATAACACAGCTTTTTACAAGAGTGAAAACAAGTGACACTCATAGAAAAATATTTTTAAAATCTAGATTTTCTGAGCACCTATTTAACTTTTTCATCGAGCCCTTACACTCGCCATCAGAGATCAAATAATTACCATCAAGAGAATGTTTGACAAACATTGGGCTCCCAACAACTCTGTCTGCAGCAGTTTCATCAACTAATAATTATTCTCACATAAGTACAATCTTCAGACTGACAACCTGGACCTATAATATGCCTTCGTACAAAGAGAATCATGAATGCTCTGGCAAAAACAGAAGAATAATTATCTTATTTTCTCCTGGCATCAACTTTCAGCAAGCTTACATTACCACTATAGTCCCCTCCATGAAGAATACCTCTTTCACAAGTCAATTACTTGAACCTTGTTTATGAGAAGTGATGTTTTTCTAAAATGTAGACACATGTATACACTAAATTTTTGCCTTTGTTGAGGACAAAGAGCTGCCTACTTCAATGCTTTTCAAATAAAGTATAGATTAGGGTTTATACAGCACACATTTATTTCCCTTCTAATGATGCAATGCAGATTTCTTTCTCAAATACATTTGACTGAAGGGTATGCTTAGATATGCAATAGCTAATGTGTAGTGTAAGTTGACCAATGTCACCAGTAGTTTAAGAAAGGCTCAAATGCTACAAAAAGTAATGATTTTTAAACCTGTGTAAAAATACTGTATATGTGGAACATACATGTGTCTATGGAAATATAGCATAAAATTCCAAAGCATTATTTTACTGTGAGCATAGTATTCTAGCCAATGGTGGACTTTAGCCAATCAATTAGCTGTCACAAGGATATGGCTGTTTTTTCAATTTACTTTGTTCTGCAAAGTCTGTGTTTCTACATAATGTGAAAATCCTATTAGGTAAAAAAGAAAATCATTGTGCAAAACCATGGTAGTACAACAGGAAGAGAAAGCAGTGCTTTCAATGTCTGTGTTACTCTATCTTTTTAATTAGCAACTTAAAGGATTTGAATTTTGCAATCAAATATGATAAGCTAGACTTGATGATACTGATTATAATATGATGGCTAACCAGGCACCTTGTATGACAGTCAAGGCCCTAAAACATCAATAGCCATAAATATGATGGGAGTTTCTATCCTACTACCTACTAAATCCCTGTGTATTTTTTAGACATGTTTTAATTTAAATGATACACTCGTTATAACTATTTGTTTCCTTTTTATGGCATAACCATGATTTTTAAAAAAGCAGTTACCTGTAATATAAATGGGACAGAGTACAAAGGATAAATTTAGAGTGACAAAAATGATTTATCTTCTAAATTACATACCAAAATATTACATAATTGGAAAAAAGAGAACACTAAATTGGAAGGTAATTAACAAAAGGCTCAAAAAAAATGACAAATCCTTTTACAAAATATTGAGTAATTTTTGTTTCTATATGTTTTCTTTTACTTTCTTCAATTATATCATTCAAACTCAGATATTATAGAAAGATAAGAGAAAACTGGTAAAATAAAACCCATCTTTGCATATAATTTGCTGATAAACTTAGATGGATTTCTCACATGGTCATACTTCCTAAAGCTGTAAAATACATAAAGAGATTTTCTTTTCCTTGTCAGAAGTAGAAAACAAGAAAGATGTCCTTTAAGTTTTTCTTTAGTTATCAAATGTTTTGTCTCTAGTCATGTTCCTTCCCTCAACCTTTTTAAAAAAATGTTTATTTATATTTCAGAGAGAGAGAGAAAGGGAAAAAGAGAGAGAATGAGCAGTAGACAGGCAGAGAGAGAGGGAGACAGATTCCAAAGCAGACTCTTGGCTCTGAGCTGTCAGCACAGAGCCTGATGTGGGGCCGGGACCCACAAACCTGAGCTGATCATGACCTGAGCTAAAGTCGGACACTTAACCGACTGAGCCACCCAGGTGCCCCAACCCTTTCAATCCTCTGTAAGACAACATATTTTAAGTTGGTTTCTTGCTGACAAAGACTCTGATCTCAATGAAGGCAGAAACCATGTGTTTGCCTGTCATTGAATACACAGAAAAAGATATTCCGTGAAGAAATACTTTTACAGAGAAATAAAAATAAAAAATAAAATGAAAATATAACATGATATGAAAATTGAGGTACTTTGCACTTTAATTTTTGGCCTTTTGCCAATGATTTCTATTTTCTTTTCTAGCTATCATAAATACCACAGCTAACATAAACACCTCTTTTCAATAATCTGATATTTGACAATCAAAGTTATGTCCTAATATTTCACTTTTTGGCCAGACTTACATCTCAAAGTAATTTTTCTGCATTTGGTGCAAATGTTTTTTAACAGCTGCTGCCCAAACTGCTACACAATCCTGGTTCTTTTAACTTGACTATTCCCTTTCTCCTTTGCTCCTTTGTCTTTTTTCTCTAGCTTCATCAAGAAGGGTTAATTTAAGGGATGCCTGGGTGGCTCCATCAGTTAAGTGTCTGATTCTTGACTTCAGCACAAGTCACGATCTTACGGTTTGTGGGATCAAGCCCTGCATCAGGCTCCATGCTGACAGCACAGAGCCTGCTTGGGATTCTCTCTCTCTCTCTCTCTCTGTCCCTCCCCTGCTTGTGCTCCCACATACTCTCTCTCTTTCTCAAAATAAATAAACATTAAAAAAAAGAAGGTTAATTTTAAGAATCAGTCTTCAATTTTCTGATAGTTCCTTTCACATCAGCCACTTTGGAGGCCGATTTCACTCTTAATAGATTCAGTCATGACTTTTAATTCCAAGCGTCTGTCACCAGCTCAGATTTTGTTCCCACTTTCCAGGACTCCACTTCCAAATTCCACTTGGACATTTCCAGAGTTATGTGTGTCACTTTTACTCGAAGTCATTTTCTCCTCAAACTGTGAGTTTTTCTATAAATATTCTCATCTTCCTGGACACCTAGCTTGAAGCCACCCAAATCAACTTTTCTTTCCTTTGCCCCCCTGATTGCATAGTGTAAGTCCCTGGATAGCTCTTTGGAATAGCTCCCTTTAGATTTTATTCTTAACACCATCTTTGTTCGGATATGGTCACCTCAACTTTCAGATACATTATGAAGTTCCTGCATTATATTCCTACTTAGTCTTTGTTCAGTTTGCAAGCATTTTTCCAAGCTCATCGACTGCAGGTTATGTGTCGATGCTGACAGAACAAGAATCCTATCCCCACTGTGTTCCCTGGGAGCTATTTATTTATTTACTATATCAAAATGTTTCCATTTTATATTAAAGCTTACATCCCCCCCCAAAAAAAACCTGTCCACTATTATAGGACATACAACTTTTTTTTTTCAAATTGGAAACCTGAAATATAGGATGTTAAAATGAGATGCACAGAAATGACAATAATTGCAGCCATAAGAAAAACTCTAAGTTAATGATTCTTAGTGTGTGTGCCATTGCCAGATGCACAAAGAAGAGGGGAGTTTTTAAGATGGAATTCATCTCAAATGTTCATTATGGCAATTAAATACAGTTTTAAATGAAAATAATAAAAATCAAACCTTTTTAGAGGTACTCCTCAGGCACCAATAAAATGCCATGTCAGACCCACAAATTCCCAATGTTACACTTTCAAAGCTGGCTTTTTAAAGCTAGACAGAAGGAAGCCGGAAGACCCTCTGGAACTCATGATATTAGATATCAAGAATTATCTAATAATTCAAAGCAGATGATGGGAGATAATTTTGTTGTATACAATTTAGATGGTTTTGTAGAGGCATGCAAAAAACTTCTCTGATCCCATATTCAGTGACTGGCCTGTGGTTAACATTAGGATAAGGCAAAAATGTGGATAAAGGATAAGAGTTTCACCATGTGGTTTGCTCTTTAGATGAAAGCAGAGACATAAATTCTAATTTAATATTAAGTCTTTCCAGTGCAGCCTAAAACTATATTTGGCTTGAAATGTCTTAGTTTTATTATTATTTTTCTTTCCCTCCTGATTCTACAGGATTTCAGTTTCACCTTCACGATTTTTCCTTGTTAGCCAGATTATCATAGTTTCAAACATACTTTGTGTCTATGTGCATGTATACATGTATACACACATACACATATATATGTGTGATCTCAGAGTCTAAGATTTTAGGACCTAAAAGAAAGTTCCAAATAAATAAATATTTCTAACTCATGAAACTGTCATTAGGCTTCTAATGCTTATCACTATTCCAGATGTCCTTGTTGTCATAATGAATAATAAAGAAACCTCTGAAATGATGCAGATTGCTTGATTTCTGTCAGCCTTTCCCCCCATTTTGGGGTCACTTACTAATCCATGGTCTGAAGTGAGTCTTCTTCATTAATGAGAGTTAACTACAAATAAAATCTGTCTACTTGGATTTCTTTCTTCTGTAAAATGTGCTGGTGAATAACAACCCCAAATTGAAACCAGCCTATAATTTTTATCATCCCAAATCAGAAGTAGAAACAGGAAACAAAGACCCCAATACATATAAATTAGATCCTCAAAAGACATTCATTGGTATTAGACTGTTTCAAAACTTTATCAGATAATAGAAATTTTGTATTTTATTTTCATCATAAAAGAGCCTGAGACCAATTTAAAATAGCAACTTTGTTCTGGATAGAGTATCAAATTCCTTTATTTGTAGGGCAGAAGCTAAGGAGGAGAGATTCAGGACATGATTTCTACTCAGAAAAACTAGAACCAGAGGATTTACTGCCTGCTCTGATACACCAACATTTTTAACATGACATAACTTCTTGGGGGTAAACTAAGATAAAAGGAATAGAGCAAAACTGTTTTATGTGCAGTTTATTTGACTCTCATGGCCAAATAGTGCAAAAAAAAAAAATCTCCTTCATTTTGCAGTATATTTACAGAGAACAAACTATATTCTGTTTAAGTGCTGTTTTGTTAACAACAAAAACAAAAGGCATAATGCTGTTTCAAAGAAAAAGATTTCAAGTGTTGTAATCACAGGTTGTAGAAAGTTCAAGAGTATGAGGACAAGGCACACATTATTAGTTTGAATCCAGGCTCTGTTACTTCATTAGCTTTGTGACCTTCAGCTTTAACCTCACCTCATCCAGTATCCAGCATTCATACATAAAACAAGGATAATCCTAGCACCTACATCCATAGACTGTTCTGAGGTGGAGATAGTATTAATCACCTAGTAAACATATATGTGATAATTAAGAATTGAATGACAGTTAATAATTACAATTTTCTGTTGGTCCAAAGGGTAAACTTCAGTGAAGAGTTAATACCTGTAAAGGGTTTGGAATAATGTCTGAGACATAAATAGTAAAGAGGAGCTGAGAGAATCTGAAGGAAAAACAGAATCAATCCCATACCTTTCATTCCTCTAGGAAATGAGAAGAGTCCCTATCTGCTATAGACTTTATAGACACTAAGAGGTCGACCCAAGAAAGTAAAAAGATAGTCATGGATTGTGGAGGTATCATTACTACCTGTGACTTTTCAGTTGATGTTGCATATGGAACAAAATATTAACAACTTAATAAATAATTCATGGAGAGATTCCATATGCCTCCATCCCCCACCCTTAGAATAAGCAGCCATTATAAGGAAGAGGTTCAGGTAAGTTCTTTGATGGCTTCTGATTCCTGCTTTCCCAATCTCTGTAGCCAACAAGCTTAGGAGGCTGGTAGGTAGAGCAGAGGGCCAGGCTCCAGAGAGAGACAGACTGCAGGCCACATGCAGGAGGGGCTGAGAAGAATTAGAAACTTTATCCTGACGTTGAAAATAATAGTGCCCCCATCACTCCAAAAAAATATAAATTTCAATGTACATTCTCAATAAACTGTAGTCTCAGAGAGTCAAAGAGTTCTGGAAACTTTTATAAGTTGTTTCTGAGCACCTCTGAAGAAATTCATAGCCTTTGCATCATGTTACAGTAAGCAATAAAGAACATTTCTGATTGTTTACTTCAATATATATATATACATATATATATGTGTATATACACATATATATGTCCTAAGTTAAACATACCTTTTACAAAAATGTTTATTTATTTTGAGAGGAAGAGAGAGAGAGAGAGATCGAGAAGGAGAAAAGCAGAGAGAGAGAGGGGGAGACAGAGAATGCCAAGCAGGCTCTGTGCTGTCAGTTCAGAGCCTGACAGGGGGCTCGATTCCACGAGCCATAAGATCATGACTTAAGCCAGAAACCAAGAGTTGGATGCTTAACCAACTGAGCCATCCCGGTACCCCAAACATACTTTTAATTAATGTTTTTATTTCTTTAGATTTAAGCATACTAGAGTCAGATTTCAGTGGTCTGCTTAAAAACAAACAAACAAAAATTTCTAAATGCCTTGAAAAAAGACATGCCCTCCTATAACTGGAATTAACATGATTAAAAACAAATTCTGATGAGTAAGAGACTGATGAGTGGAAGAAATTATTTTAAAAGCAGAGTAAGCCACAAAATATATCCTTTCATGTAAGAGACTGAGATGGTGGGTAAAGAGAACTCACCGTTAGTGAAGTAAACACTAGTGAGTTAGTCTTGGTAATGGTTAGCTGTTAAGGAAACACACGTACTGTTGAAATGTACAGGCATTTTGGCTACAATACCTGGTGCATAGTAGGTGCTCAATATAGGTATGTTGAGTGAATGCATTAATATATAATTATAAACCTATGCAGGTCTACCTATTCTGTATATTATACTTTTATTATATTGTCTATAATTATTGGCCAATGAACTTGACTACAATGGAGATTTGTTAACAAAGGCATATCACCTTATTAATGTTAATTAATCTTTCTCTTGAGGAATAAAAGGAACATAAAGACAGCTGTTGTAAAATGTTTGTTGATTTTTAAGATACCCCCAGAGGTATTCTTCCTTTAGAAAAAAAGTCTCTGTCATGATGAAAATATTATCTCTTAAATGATATCACTAACTCTGGAAGAGTTAATAGTAGCAAACTGTGGCTATAACATATGAAGCATCTAGAATCTGGAAAAAGCAAAAAATATCCATTGAATTCCTGGATATTTAAAAATATATCAATATATTTACTGAAGTAAGTTCTTACAGCTATTCTTTAACTAATTCTAACATAGTAGAAGTTTAGGCATATGTTATACAATATATTTTATATTCTATTCTATATATATAATTTTCTCTCCTTCCTTATATTATAGATGCCCTTGAAATATGACATACGACTGAAGAAAACTATATGGAGACAAACAAGCAATGAAGATCGGATAAGTTATAGAGGGGAGAAAAACTATGAGATGATAGGAACAATTGTACACTTCACATTTATCTAAATATATAGACTCTATCCATATGAGTGTATGAATACTTTTATTTTATTTTTGCCTGCAACATTAGGTATTTTGCATTTGTAGATGTGACCTGCATTAATCCAAGTAAACATTAAGTCATGTTGTTTAGCTTCTAACTTTCAGAAAGGGCCACATTCACCTTTCATTTGACTTAAATGCAATTTTTAAAGGTAAACATGCCATCAATGTAAACTTCCACGATATCTAGTTTCTGCCACCACCTTCACTCTTCATTTTATACTCTGTCTCATCCTATAGATACTATTTGTTTATGCATCAGCCTCTCTATCACACTGGGACTACGAAGCCACAGGTCTCTCTTCTATCTTGGAATCCTGAGTGTCCTACACAGACTAGGTATTTATTCCATGTTTATGGAAGTGGTTTCCTCTCGCACTTTCCTCTCCAACTGCATTTTTGTTAATTTCCATTCATTTTGGGGTACTACTGTAAGATCTACAGTGACTTTTTTCTCTCCATCTTTCACCTGATGGATCTTTGTTTCTTTTCTTCTTCTTTTTTTAAATGTTTATTTCTGAGTGAGAGAGACAGAGAGAAAATGGGACAGGGGAAGAAAGAGAGGGAAACACAGAATCCGAAGGAGGCTCCAGACTCTGGGCTTTCAGCATAGAGCCTGATGTGGGGCTTGAACCCACAAACCACAAGATCATGATCTGAGCTGAAGTTGGATGCTCATCCTACTGAGCCACCCAAGCACTCCTGATCTTTGTTTCTTGTAGAGAAAGTATACTCTTCAAGGGTAATTGAATACCCAACAGTATCTTAAACAATAATACAAAAGGCACATAGCTTATTCATTACTTATTATAGATGTGAAAAATTATTTGTATTAACATGAATACCAACCTATTAATGTGTAAATATATTTTTTATCATAAACATCAAAATTTGTATAACTGACAGGAACAACTTCATTAAAGGCACTTTTAGAAGCTACTCATTAAATGGAAATGTCTGCTAAAGGATTACTTTTTTAAAAAAATTTTTATTAAGGAGTGAAAAAAGTCACTTAGCAATGTGAGCTATGGAAAGATGGTCATTAAAACAGCTCACTATTCAACAAAGTTTTCAGAGTCATGGAAAATTTCTCTCATGGTGTGTGTGTGTGTGTGTGTGTGTGTGTGTGTGTGTGTATTTCTTCAAAGCAAACAGAAAATATAATATCTTCCATTCTCAACTGTATGTTATAATTTAACATAATCAAAATCTTAGAAATCTTAGAAACATATTCCTTGGGTTCCCTCTGAGACACCAAGTAATCATTACCTGGCAAATAGCATTGGTACAAAAACTCAAGCCTCTTACCATCAAATCCATCTTCTTCTGACCCTAGTTCATCATCTGAGCAGATGTTGAGGACATTTACCAGCATTTCAGTCACTAAAAAGGAAAAGAATAAAAATTTAAAAGTCCAGATTTTCAATTATAACCTTAATTATTACTCTGGCATTATTAACGAGCAAGCTTAGCATTTCTTACCTCTACTGTATATAGAATCTCCTGCAAAGCACTTTTTATAAAATCCTGATCGTAAAAGATAACCAGCTTGGTGATTCTACAGACTTTCTGTATATAAAAGTATTATCTCATGCCTATGAAATGGTATGGTAACATTTAACTAGTTATAGGTCAACAGACAATGCACAAATCAAATATGTGGTTGTGAATATACTATACATCTATGAAGGAGGAAATGGTTACTTTTGAATTTTTATTTGTTTGTACAATGATGCTATTAGATCTAGACCACATTGCAACCATCTGTTTTGCAGGGACTAAGTGAATGCTAAATCTCTCTCTCTCTCTCTCTCTTTTTTTAAATTCTTTTAATGCCCCCAGAGAACCCAGCACAGTGATGGGCATGTGGTTTTGTCTGATAAAAAATTGTTGATATATTTGAAGTAGTTTTGAGGATACTAGCTTTAAATTTTTTCTTTTTTAAAAATTTTTAAATGTTTTTATTTATTTCTGGAGCGCAGGCTCCAGGCTCTGAGCTGTCAGCACAGAGTCCAACGCAGGGCTCAAACCCACGAACAGTGAGATCATGACCTGAGCTGAAGTTGGACACTTAACCGACTGAGCCACCCAGGCACCCCTAAATTTTATTTTCAAAAAGCCTTTATAAATAAAGCTTAAGTTTAAGAAGACATTTAGTTGAGTAGATTTATTGCAATAAGATTGCATAAAAGTGTTGTCACAGAAATTAGTACCGCATTACTTTTACACTAAGGTGCATGCTATATCATTTAACCATTTCTAAAATTAGGTTGGGTTTGGTCATGAAGGTGAAAAGAAACTTGCCTACTATTTCTTCAAGAGCTACTTTTTAAAACCAATGTTCTTTTAGAGTGGATATGATAAAGAGTAAAACATCAATGTAGCCAATATTAATCCACAGCTTCCATTTAATTATCAAAAGTGGATTATGTATGCAAATATACTGATAGGTTCTTTTATAACAGATGCTCAAAATCTGAATATTTACTGGAAACAACCCAGCTGAAGGGTGTTCAAAGGGCTCCCAGTAGTTGTCAGGATTCACACTGCTTCCGTTTCCAGGGAAGACAACAGAGAACAGTAACACATGCTGTGTTCTGATCAGTGTGGGAAAGTGGCGACATGGAGTAGTGCTGGGAACACTTATCAGACTATTACAATTTACTTTTGACTTATTTTGTATCCAAAAGAAAAAGGTCTTCACTGACAAATCATAACTTCATGATTTAATCATGCTAGGGCATTTAGAGAAAAAAACCCCACATGTATTATAAGAAAATAAATATTATATTAGTATATCATACATATTTATTAATATGAAAACATATTTAAAAAAATAAATATTTCAGCTGAAAAATATTTTAGCTTTTCTCTAAAACCTCCCTATGGGGGTTCTGAAATATGTGCAAACTCTTACCTTTATTCTGATGCCTATTTACCTTCTCTGGTGATGTGTCATATCATGCCTGAGTTATGACCCAGTCTACCCCGGTTAACCCTCCTGAACTAAATGTTTAAGCCCAGTGAGTGCAGGACTTCTCTTGAAACTTTTGTTGAGGTTTGGGTCAGAATATAAAACAAAACAAAGGGAGAAGGAAGGAAGGAAGGAACGGAGGAAGGAAGGAAGGAAGGAAGGAAGGAAGGAAGGAAGGAAGGGGAGAAGGAAGTAATAAAGGAAGGAAGAAAGGAATGAAGGAAGGAAAGGAAGGAAAGGAAGGCAAACCAATTTTTTTCAAAAACTGCACAAGTTAATAGTTAATAACTTTTTAAATGTAAATTCGTCTCATCTTGTAACACACTAATGGTCGCCATATTTGTAAAGAAGTATTTTTTGTTGTTGGATATATGGTCTTTCCAATTATTATAGCCATAAGTCATTATCATACAGTGATTATTATCAACATCACAAATGTGAGAAAAAAAATAACTATCTTAACCTTTTAATGTGACAGGTAGTTTATAATAAAGAAAATAGCATTTGAATGAATATAAAAGGGTACAAAAGAGAAAAAGTAGCCATTATAGCTTGAAACCAGTTATAACTATATATCTGTTATTTTTCAAAGAGTTGTAGTATTCCAGTGAGATCACATAAATTCTAATATTTCTCATAGCTTTTGTTTCCCTCTATTTCACTCATTGTATTTTATTAACAGGATACACTGTGACATAGTTTCAAAGCATTTCTCTCATGTTGCTTGTGAATTTTATTGGTCAGGCCAAAGTATTTCTCTGTTTTATGGTAAAATAGTCCACATCTCCTCCCCTTCCTTCCCATATCACTGCAGGATTCCACAACACACCTTTTTCTCCAACAAATGGCAGGGACCAAGTGAAAACATCCATGAAATTTGGAAGCCAGTATGGGTGTGGAGAACAGTTGAATTGCCTGATGTTCATGACATTGTTCTCATACTTCAATACTGCAGCTGAAAACAACAAAAACAAGGACATTAGATTCACGTGCACATATTTCTGCTTCTTAGTTGATCAAGAAAATTCAACTGTGTGATGTTAGGTCCAAAATATCAAGGAAAGTAGCTTAATCAGTCATGAATGTTTACACTACTCAGGAATTAAACTATAGTCAATATAATACGTAATTGCACGATATATGAATGCTTAATATGAAATGGCATTACAATTTGGCAAACATTTATATAAAATAGCTAATCAAATGTCTATCAGGAATTGGTCAAGCTCCTCCTACAGCCAAGAATATTCTAGTCTTATTTAACAGTTGATGACCCTAATAAAGTGGTATTGCTAGATTAGTTTGACAATTTAATAATCTCCTCAAATACCTGAACAGAATTTACTTCTATGTTTTCAAAGAAAGCACACACTTTCCATTAGGATTCACAATAGTTGTACAGGGTAGTTGAAATTAGATTGTATTCTTGACTTAATAAAATGAAATGCTTGGATTGGATCCTACATAAAATAATATATTGGTATCTGACTTCACCCATGATTTCTGAAAAGGAGTCACCATCTATGACTTAGAAAAATGATTCCATCCTTTTTACTCTTTGTACAGTGTCTGTAAGTTAGAGACACAGTCACATAGAAAGCTACAGTTGCTGAGGTCCTAAGAGCATTGCCGGTCTCACTTCTAACCAGATTCAGAAATTCATTCCAAAGCAGTCCTGATACAAGTTTAGCAGTGTTCTGTGATACCTTTCCTCCCTCCCTTTCCTCCCTCTTTCCTTCCTTTCTTCCTTTCTTTCTTTCTTTTCCTTCCTTCCTTCCTTCCTTCCTTCCTTCTTTCTCTCTCTTTCTCCCTTCCCTTCCTTTCCTTCCCTCCCTTTTCTTTCTTTCTTTCTTTCTTTCTTTCTTTCTTTCTTTCTTTCTTTCTTTCTTTCTTTCTTTCTTTCTTTCTTTCTTTTCTTTTTTTTTCTTTTCTTTCTCTTTCCTTTTCTTCCCCTCCCTCCCTCTCTCTCTCTCTCTCTCTCTCTCTCTCTTTCTTTCTTTCTTTAAGATTTCATTTTTGGGTCTCCTGGGTGTTTCTGTTGGTTAAGCATCTGACTCTTGATTTCAGCTCAGGTCATGATCTCACAGTTCATGGAATTGAGCCCCACAGCGGGCTCTGCACTGACAGTGCAAAGCCTGCTTGGGATTCTCTCTCCCTCTCTCTCTGCCCCCCCCCCCCAACTCATACTCTTTCTATCAAAATACATAAATAAACTTAAAAAAGAAAACTTCATTTTGAAGTAATCTCTATACCCAACATGGGGCTCAAAATTATAACCCCATGATCAGGAATCTCATGCTCTACCAACTGAGCCAGCCATGCACCACTCTGTGAGTACTTTCAATTTAGGAAGAGCTACTTGTTTTCATGGCATCATCTATTCTTTGGATAGATGATATATACGCCTAACTTCTGTATCTTTAAGGACAAGTACCACACAATGGGCCTTATATTTCTTTGTGCCTCACATACTACCTTCTCAGTATAGATGCTCAGAAGCTAAGGATTCATTTTCATATTTCTCTTACAATTTTTTTAAAGAAAATTCTGCCTAATTCCTTTGGCTCTTCTTCATATGAGATGGCTTTTAGTGCCTTTTCTTCTTCCTGCTCATCTTTATTCTGGATGCATGCCACATTGGCAATTCCCCTGAAAGTGTGGTCCAGAATGAATATAATTTTTTTTAGTGGGTTTAACCAATGCAGAATATGAGAATATATATGGATACTATATATATCTATATATATTTCTCTCTATATCTATATATAATATTGCAGCCTAATAATATGTTGATGTTGTCAGCAGCTTGCAGTTAACTAAAATCATGCTTGAGAACAGTATGGTCTTTGCTTTGAAACATATTTCCGGCTCACCAGCACAGTCCCAGGGAACAGAATCAGACACTTTGGGGACAAGAAATGCAGATAGTGCAGTCATTGATATGAAGGAAATTAATCTCTTCTTCCCACAGAATGCTGAATCCTGCATATATTTCTATAACCCCATTCTTTAAATTATCTTATCATTTATATTTTTGTCCTAAGACCCTTGACTTAAGGATACATTCATATAGTAGTAAAGCCATCCAAAATGAAAAAAAAAAAATTGGCAAATTACCATACCAATATTTCTGATCTGCCAGATGGAAAAGGTGAAGTATTTCCCACCTTTGCTAAGTACTATCTGAATACTGGCTCCATTTTAAAGGTCTTTACTATTTTTGGATACAGCATATTCATAGGAGGAGTGTGTCCTCATGTCTTCAAAAGATCTTTAAGGTTCTAATCTTCCTGAAGAGTAATTTCTCCTGTAAGATCCACCTGATTTTTAGTTGGCATTAGATTGGTACATCATGCAACCAGCAACTAGCAGACTGGACTCATATTTAAACTCAGCTTTTGCTGACATCAAACCCATCATCCCCTCTCCACCAGTCCCTCTGTTTCTTATAAATTATAAATGGATGAATTCTAGTCTTAGCTGTTAGACTAACTTAACTTTGAGTATAGTATTCATAATTAAAGACATTTTAGCTTTTGCCAAAGTACATATTTGAGAAAAATGAAATATGATGAAAATTTACAAGTGAGGGTATGGCTTGCTCAATAGATAACACAGAGGTTTTATTTTGTAGCTGGTGAGATAAAGCATTTATTCATTCGACGCTGACTCAATATAATTTATCTGAGTGCCTACCGATAAAACAGAAATTTTTCCAGATTTTTGTTTGCTGAAAGCAGAAATAATAAATTTTCACAGTAGCTACATTTACTAAGCATCTGCTATATATCAGGCATTATATTTGGTCCTTTACAAAACGTAATCACAAATCTTTACAATATCCCTCAAAAGTAGTTCTTATCATTTGTGTTTCGAAAATAAGAAGAGAGGTTATTTGCCCAAGGTCACACTTAAGAAGCAGTTAAATTCAGTTCTGGCCTGAATCTAAATTCCCTGATCTTTCTAGTATTCCATGATATTCTCACTCAAACTGCATAAACCATTCAATGTCTGCCAAGTTTTGGACACAGATTCTCCTTCCACATTTATTCTTTGTAAAAAAACAACAGTGGACTGGTAAGCCAGGAGCCCAGACTGCTAGATGGTATGTCATCACAAGACCCGAGGCCACTTAAAGTCTTTTTAGGTCTCAATTACCTCACCTAACTTCATGGATTTATCTAGATAATTTATATGACCACTTCCAGATTTGAATGATAACAAACTTCTGGAACAAAGACCTCATCATTATGCTATGATTAATATTCTTAGTAATTCTAGAGACTATTTTATAGAACATTTTTCTACTTTTCTATAGATAAAAGGAGAACTTAAAAATACAAATACAATATGTATTCTTTTTTTTTCAGCAACGTAAAGTATTCATGCAAAGATACTTCCTGAATAACCTCACATTAATAAGTTACTCATATATTTTTGTTTTTTGTAATACATATATATACCACAAAAGTACATGAAAAAAACCCTTAAACCAAAACAGTCCCAAATATCTACAGTCACGAAATTCACAGTTAACATTTCATCTTCCACCTCCCACATCCACCCCTGCCACCTGCCTCTAACTGTCACTGGAATTACAAAACTCAACTAGAGCCCTAACAGTGTGCTACTGTTCTCTGAAGTACTTGAAAGACATTTGTCTCCAGTGCAATATAAATAATACAAATGGTTGTGCTTCAAGAATCACTCGAGACCAACTCCTGAGACCTTGTCTGAGAAATAGGGAAAGAACAAAGTCTACCATCAAGAAATCCCACCATTCTACCGGCAATTATATATGACCTCCTGTCATTCAACAATTGCATCAGAGGCCTGCAGAGAGACGATGACATATGTACAGGCCACGTTATTAACCAAATTCAGAACAGACTAGACAGTCTAGAGACAAGTGCTCTTCTTTTGCGGTTGTGCTTGGGAAAAATAGCCAGAAAAAAAATTGGTATAATGGAAAGAATACTAATTTCCGTGAATCTCGAGGCCTGATTGCCTGTTCTTTCTCTGATGTCAAAATTATGGCCTTAAAGTTATGCAATTACTTGGTCTAATAATTTTTATAGCACCTGTAGTAATTATACAAACATGTAAGCCAGGCTATGTACCAGATATAAAATCAGTAATCAAGGGACAGCTCCTACTTGAAAATAGGGAATGGCCACTTGACCTCTTTTATTTCTAATGACACGATTAGGTACCCCAAATAGACTGAAACCCAAGGAATAGAACCCATTCCTCTGTCTACCATATGATGCATAAAATGCTAGGTCATATCCAGATCTGTAAATTAAAGGGTTCTCTCCTACTTTAAAATTTGAGATTTCGATGACACACAGAAACTTGTATTTCATAAGAACTTAGTAACATTTCTCAACACCTTCTTTATCGTTGCCATCACCAGGGAGGATGATGATAGGACAATGAGTAAAATGAAAAAAAAAAAAAAGAAAAAAAAAAAAGAAAGAACGAAATATCCAGAGAGAGCTTCTAATTTAAGAGATGTTATCAAAATATTGCTAGCAAGGGGCATTAAAACCAAAGGCTCAACACACTTCAAGTGCATTTCAAGAACACAAAGCTCCTTTTCTGAAAGTCTTTAGGTTAGTAATGTAACACTCCCAAAATACCTCACACAGGCTTTCTCAACATTATGAGGGCTGTTTGCAATAGAGGGGAGAGGGGTCAAAAGAATGGAAATAATTCTAATAACATTTTTCATCTCCTTAGCTCTAATTGGCCATGCACTCCCATCTTAAAAAGATGGGACAGAGGGACAGAAAAGAGACAGGTGAAAAGAAAGCAAATGGCAGCACTCCAGAATCATAATCCATCCAGAAATAGAAAAAAAAAATAGTGTAATAAACCCAGGATTTTTTTTCCTTTCAGTTCTGTCACTTGTAGATGTTAGATACCCCAGCAGGAAAACTACCATCATGTTCTTTTGGCAAAGTCCTACCATTCCAGAAGGAGACATGATGGCTTGATGGATAAAATTCTTGAAATTGGACCTATACATTCATAATGTCCTTTGCCAATATTTTAAGATTATGCTGTATGCTGCACAAAAGGGTATATTTGATTCTAGGAGAGATGCTGTACATTTTTAAAAATTGTATTTTCCCATAAGGATTATCATTTTAAGGTATAATCTTCTTTTAAGATTTTGTGAAGACATATCTATATATCTCTTAGAGATATATAGAGATATATGCATATATGTGGATATATATACACACACATATATGCATAGTTTTTGTAGTTCAAATTATAGCATTTATAAGCACAATCTTGGTGATTTCTTCCATTTTGAAACCTGACTTCTAAGTCCTGCGTCCTTTTTATTTTTCCTTCAATGTCCTGTACTTGCCCAGTGTATTTTGTTTTAAAAAGATTCTTTTTATTATTACTAGTGACTTAGTTTTGGAAATTTACTAATTCATGAGGATTACTGTATTTGGTGAGCAAGGACTACACTCATAACTCACTTTTACTTTATAGTTCATAAGATTGAGCAGAAAGTAAGTGTTCAAGTCATTTATGAAGACATATTTCAAGTCTTCATTTTTAGATCATTTTAAGGTCATTTTGTCATAATGATGCTCTTCAGTCTGGGTTTCTTTAGAAATTTAATGTTTAAACTGCCTGATTCAGTACTTCACAGGCCAATTCTCAGTAACTTCCATGTAATGACTAAATTTCACCAACCTGAAATATTGTATCATTAATAAATACAAACAGTAGGTATATATAGTTTCCCTGAAGCTGTGAGCTAAGGATTTTGTGTTTATCAAGATATACACATGTGTTACTATACACAATCCCCTTGTCCACCCATCTAGCCCCTGCTTGCTTCCCCTTCCTTGCACATGCATCCTTCATGGCAAAGTCTTGTTAACTTTGCTACAAGTGTCCTATCAACAATTTGGATGATGGTATCTTACTTACATGGAGGAAAGAGACCATGCCAGATATATCTATGAAATAATACAAGCCAATTTTATGATTATATGTGCATGTGTGTGTTACATGTTTCTCTTTTTGATCTTGCATCAGTAAAGTTTGAACCAGCTCATTATTTAACTATAGAAATTCGGGTGAAGTCAATGGAAGATAATGGAAGGGATGAAGAAGGCAAAGATCTCTCTTTTTTTTTTTAGTGCTTTGTACCATACCTTGGCACATGGTTGATGTTTAATAATGTCGGTCGAAGAAGAGATCTAAGGAAAGGAAATAGAGAAAGGAAGGACAAGATGGAGAAAGACAGGAAGGACAGAAAGAAGGCAAGCAGGCAAAGAAAAAGTAAAAACTTTTTCAAAAACATAAAACATATAACTCCTCAGGACTCTAAATGTGTAGCTAACCACACATGAACAGTCTGAAGGGCACATGTTGGAATTTAGGAGAAAGATAAAATGTCACTTTAGATGCTAAACTCCATTTTAAAATTGTAAAAGAGTCTCTCAAATAGACAAGAATGGACATAACATTGGCTCTGCCCCATTATAACTGTGTAAACTTCCACAAATATTTCTCTTTACCTCCTAAACTTGTAAAATAGGAATAATTACTATTATTTTCAAAGTATGACATTCAAATAAAATAACACATGTGATTAATAATCATGATAATACAGAATCACAAAAATATTTGGCAACTAGAAATATAAAGTATCAAAATGCAGTTTCAAATTCTTCAAGGACGGGTTGGCCAGTTATTGTTAACACTTTTCCATTTTATAATTCCCACCTAAAGTATCACATCTAAATAATAACATCCAGAGTCTGGGCCAAACACTGATCCTTGGAAGTAGCCCAAGTCCAGTGAAACACAGAATTATATCTAACATTACAATTTCACACAGAGAATTAGAATTTCTTTGATTCAATATTTTTTGCTAAGTCAATAAGAACTAGATATGAATTCTTACCCAGTTTTACCTTTAACTTCTAATCTGCATTATTATAATGCTAAAATAAGATTTATGCAACCTTAGTAAATGAGAGAGAGAAAGAGGTTAAGCTGAGGCTTTGTACGCTGGAGAAGATAGCGTGGATATAGTAAACAGTGTGCCCATGCCTGGCTACCCTTCAATTAAGTCAATATGTATCAGCTCCAAGTGCATAACAAGTGTACCTTGGGGGGAGGTACCTTGAAAACTGGTGGTATCTGTATGCTACCATAAAACACCCTTTTCACCGTCAACATCAACGTTGCACTTGGTAGCATGCCCTGAGCTATAGCTTGCAAAGTTCTAGGTTGTTCCTTGTCACTGAGTTAATATTAAACCCACACACTTGACGTTTTCTGCAGAAAGTCATTATTGCTTGCAGACTTTTTGATATTGTCAGGGTAAAGTCTCTTGCAGAGCTAGAATTTCTAGATAATGAATAGCAAGTGATAAACCATTCCCTGGTGTCTTCAACATGAAGTAGATGGTCCCTGCTTTTTCTCCTACGAAATGCTTTACAAAGAATTCAATTTCGAGAGAATCTTCTAACTGTCTGTCAGAAAATGCGATACGACACCTCAGGATGCATCCCCCAGATGGTCTTGTTCAACTGGCAGCAGTAGAGGCTGCCGATGAACCTGTGTGGAGGACATAGCATTGTTCCAGATCCTGTCTTCATCCCCATTAAAGGCCTTGTATAACTTGGAGAGCTAACGCCTTCAATTCTATGGGCAGCACTTTGTGAAAAGCAAGGATTATCTCATTCATTGAGTTATTACTTAAAGAAATTCCACAATTACTTGACCGCCAAAATTTATAATTATGCAGCAGTGATGGTTACAAAATCAAGAAGTTCACTTGTTATAGCAAAGAGACAGAGTGTGCACTCAATTAAAATATATACTCAGGGTAATTCTTAGATATTCAATCTTGATAGGTTTTCTATTTTACCCACCATCCCATTAATTAAATGTTTAAATGTAAGCAAGTTGACAACTAGACTAAAACTAATCTCTTTAGAAAGTGGCCTCCAGCAATGACACTTTGACAGTGGAGCTGAATGTACAAAAAGCAAAAGTCTAAGCGCCTCAGGGACACATTTTAAAGAGTGAAATTAATTATTTATTTTAGAATAACATAAAAGATACCCCTCTCTTTTAATAATGTATATATTTGAATGTATAACGTTCATGTAATTTTAAAGGGAAAATAAATGACTCTTCATTCCAAAAGCTTTTTTTTCTTATTGAAAAACAGTCAGTCACCTACGCATAGTGGAACTATAAGTTGAATAGGGAATTCAGTGCAAACATTGCCCCGAGTGCTTTCAAATAACAAAGCTGACCTAGAAGACAGAGGTTAACTTCCAAACCCTGGAGTCAGAGTGCTGAGTTTCAATCTTAGTGCTATTCGCTGATCAGAATATGAACCGTGGGGAAAGCAGGGATCCCCTTCTGTGCCCTAGTTTTTCATCAATAAAATCAAGATTAGAATGTAATGCACAGAGTATTGAAAGACTAAATGAATTTACACATGGAAACTTAGAGCAGGTTCTGGAACAAGATAAATGTTCTATTCTATTATTATTATTATTCTTAATCATTTGCTACTTGCGTGAATAAAGAAAATAGCATTTGTGTACATGCTCTCTCAACTGCCCAACTGAAAGGAAATATTTACATTTACTAAATATATTATTACCAACCTAAGAATTTAAAGAAAATATATCAAAGTTGTAGCAAAGTGACAGTGATCATGATAGTGGTGTAAGAAAGTATAATCATAGTTAGATTAATTCCATATATTAAAGAGCAAAGGCAGTGAAAAGAGATATTCTGCCAAAACTTCTCTGCAGTTAATATTATCCATTCATCTCAGAGAGGTTATTTCTCTGAGAACTAATCAAAAGTTCCTACCCAAAAGTAGCCTTAAATGTGTACATAAATCTGTTTTCTCTACTTCATACTGACAATACAAAAAGTTAATGCCAAAAGTTTTCTTCATGTTTTCTTCTTTGCTCCTTCATAAGTTTGTAGATTTCGTACCATTTTTTGGTAGACTGTCCTAGGTTTAACAACCATAATAAAGAAATTATCTTTCCATTGTGTGTGATTCAATACTCATTGGGATAAAGAATAAAAGTGTTTATTAAATAAATGAAGGAATTACTATTTTTCATAGGAGTTAGTTTACTTATTGTTTTCCTTTAGTAACAACAAGAAAAACACTGGGGCTATAATTTTTTAGCAAATATCAAATAACAAAATGCTACCGTGAATGTGTATTTATGTTTCCTATATTGAAAACAGTGATCTGAGCAAACAGTTGCTCAAGACCAATTAAGAGGATCTTTAGATTTGATATGATAGCAGGAAAAAAGCAAGAGCTAGGAAAACTGTTGCCATTGAACAAAATCTCTGGACTAATTTTATCTAACTTACAAAGCACTAGTGATCATGTTTATGCCTGTGGTTACAAAGACTCAAACTATGTTTAAAAATGTTTATGTCAATGCTAAAGATTATTCCCATGGTTAAGATCAGCCTCAAACTCTAAAGAAATGGCTTCTTGCTTACAAAATATAGGCAATTTTGTAGGGAAGTAATCTTTTTGGCATACTGTGAAGAAAGAGGCTAAAATGCCATCTTAGGGTTACCTGCGCATGAATTTTACTCCATTCTAGAGACCACCCCCCACCCCCTGTTTCCTTTTTCCACCCTGGATAAGGACCTGAGATCTAGTTGACTCTGCACTTGGTTCCTGAACCGGGTAGAGACAACCTGTCACCAAGTTTGTGCACATGATTCCTGAATGCTGAAACAAGGTCCTGCTGTGATGGAACTGTGCTACAGTACAGGAATGAGGTTCCTAGTACCTGGTGGCCCACGGTACTGACAGTGTCACTGAGGGCTGAGTGCTGCAGCTAGACGTCAAGGGCGTAGGGCAAGCTGGCCTCAGAGAGCTTGCATTTGCTCCTGCATGTCCACATCATGACTGCCAATAAGATTCTTACCTTGGTTTTTTTATATTAGCAATTCCTTCCTCTCTTTACAATGGTATGTCAAGCTGTAAATTATCTTTTATTTATAAATGGTATCCTTCTGAAGTCCCTGACTACTTTTTGAAGGAAAATATTTGAGGATATTGACTCTGCCAAGTGTCGGCAGGGCTAAAATGCTTTTTAAAAGCAATTCTGTCAATTTGTCTCGTTTAAAAAGTCAAATCATCATAATACATTTTCTTCCCAGTCAAAAAGGGTAGACTCTTGCATTTTAGCAAATGATGCTTTTCTTGTCTTATCCTTGAGACCCAATTTTGCACCTCTCTCTCCCTTAACCTACTTTAATACTGAAATGATTTTTTTTTTCCTTGCAGTCATTTTTAATCTCAGGTCTAAATCGCTATATTAGTTTGGTTGCCATTTAGACTTTTATTCTCAAATCCAAAAGACATTTAATTTAATACATTTTATTTGATTACTTAATTTTACTGTGAGTAGCTTTTCCTAGAGCTGAGTTATATACCCCTCGAATGTATATTTGTTATGTCTCAATATCCCTATCATATATCATCCACCCATCTGCCCCTGCACCCATATGACAACTCGTCTGGACCATAGAGAACAGGTGCCACATGGCAACCTTGTATAATTTACTTTAGATTTTTCTGATGCACAGGTATACCACTAGAGAGATAAAGGACTTAACTGTTTATGTCAACATTTAAGACACATTTTTCCAGAGGTTTGTTATAGTTTTTGGTCAAACTGAGTTGTTTAAAGCAGAGCTCACATGTACCACTGTATTTCTTCATACAGACAGATGTTACTAAGATTGTTTGAAGGTCACTTTTGTCAGTTAAGCTTATTATTATTCTTTGGTCTCCATGGACTAATTTCCACTTTCAATTAATACCACTTTTTTTTTTTGGAGTATTTTCCAAGTATATTTGAATAATTTTTGATGGAATTCTTTTATTTAATATCTACCTCACTACCAAATTATAAACCCCACTTGGTGAAGACAATTTCCTTCTTGTTTATTTTATACTCCCAGCACCTAGCATGGTGCTAGGTATACAGTAAGTTCTCAATAAAGATTTGTTGCATTGGTGAGTGAATGAGGTTGAAGTCATTTTTACAGGCGGCATATTTTTGTTTTAGTTTTTTTTAAATTTATTTTGAGAGAAAGAGAGAGAGGAGAGAGAGAGAGAGAGAGTTAATGGAAGAGAGGGAAGGAGAAAGAAAGAATCCCAAGCAGGCTCTGCACAGTCAATGCACAGCCTGGTTTGGGTATCAAACTCAAGAACCATGAAATCATGACCTGAGCTAAAATCAAGAGTCTTACATTTAACAAACTGAGCCCAGGTGGCATATCATTTTAAAAGGAAGAAGGAGGAAGAGAAGGAATTGGGGAGGAGGAGGAGGAGGAGGAAGGGGGAGAGGGAGGAGAAGGAGAAGGGGACAGACAAGCAGCAGCAGCAGCAGCAGTAGCTATGTGCATGTGTCCTTACTACAGTTTTCTTCTGTTTGGTGTATTTGGGTAATTATGAAATTGCTTTACCCTCAGGGCTACAGATTGAGAAAAACAATCCAAATGTGCAAAGTGCCTTGCAAATGTTTAGCTTCAATCTGGAAAGGGTATCAGAACTGCTTACAACAGTAATTTAAAGTGAGATGGAGTTCTGTGGGTCAGCACTGGTAGCGTACCTTTGAGCACTGTCTTGCTATTTGATTCCCAGAAAGAAAATGCATCATTCAATGCAACTGTTGAAGGCCTCCCACGTACCAGGCTACTGGGCTTTACAATGTGTATCAACAAGCCCCTGCTTCAAACTAATTATAATCTGATTGGGAAGTTACAGGAATGCTAACTATAGGAAAAGCTAACTAGGGAAGAAAAATAGATGGTGAGGACAAGGGCAAATGCTTGGTATTTCAGGCATTCAGAGAAGCACTACCAACAGAAGTCCCCATAGAAATGGACTGGTGGGTCTAGGCCATTTAGATGAGCAGAGAAGAGGGAGACACGAATTTTAAATGGGAAAAAAAAAAGTTACGTGGCCAAAGACATGGTGGAAGGGACAGCCAGATGTTTTCAGAACAATGACCAGAACAGTGTGTTCAGAACACAGAGAGAAGCCGAGATGGGTTTCAAAGGTAAATCACGCCATCAAGTGAAACTAAGTAAGAGGCTGAGGAGGCCTGTACCATCTATCAGTCTCCCTGAAGCCACTGACAGGTGGTATAATGATAGAAACATAAAAAATTCAATGATGATAATATCTTAATACCGCACCACATTTTGTTTCAAAGCAATTCCATCTATTATTCACCAAAGAAATTTTTTCTCATTTTGTAGAGATGTCACTGCATATCAATAAATGTAAATGAGCTAGCGGTTTAATGGCAGGGCTGTGATTCAAATCTACATCTTTTGCCCTGGCTTGTTACAAAAGCAAGCAGGAGTTGTCAGAGCCAGAAAAACAGAGGCCGGGGGAGGGGCGAGTTGGTCCCTGGGTTACTGCAGACCAGAATGGACAAGCACCACATGAATGAGTGTGGGCTACCCCAAATGGATGGGCCATTTACAGTCCTCATCACTTCCGGAAAGCCGGAAGTACGAACTTACATACGAACTTCTAATCGGGAACTGACTGACATTTAAACGTGAAGCTGATCGCGCATCTTTTACCGGTTTGAAGATGGCAGAGTAAACCTCTTTTCCCCACCAGTTCATTTTGTTAAAGAGCATTCCTGATGCTTTAATTTGTAGGCGCTTAAAAATCAAATCGTACTGTAACTATTGGGTTATAACTCCAGAGCATTTTCTGGTCATCTGTTTCTAAGAATCAAATGGTTAATGTAGAGATTCATCACTACCTTTCCATTGATTATGTTTTTGAAGGGGCTTGCAACCCAGTTTTCTTGTACTGCTGTTTAAAATTCTCGTTACCATTTATTTTATTCAAATCCAGTAATCCTCACTTCAGCCGTGAATAACTGACTCCTACTCCACATACTGAACACGGTGTTAGCATAATAGCTTTAAAATGCTTCAGAGATTTTACACAAAAGTCTTTTGAAATTATGCTCAAACTGAAGAATGTATCTTTTTTCTTCCTATCAGTTTATCTTTTTCTCTCCCAGAAGAATTTTTTTATGAAAAGGTTTCTAAAATGAAATGCTTCTCTCCCTTTCCTAAGAGACTGTGATCTATCCTAAACACAAGAGAACACAGTGAAAGAACAACAAAACCTCAAAGATAGCAACAGATCGATGTCTATTGTTTTTTTAATGTTTGTCTATTTTTGAGAGAGAGAGAGAGAGTGTGAGCAGGGGAGGGGCAGAGAGACAGAGGGAGACACAGAATCGGACAGAGGCTCCAGACTCTGAGCTCTCAGCACAGAGCCTGATGCTGGGCTTGAACCCGGGACTGGTGCGATGGTGACCTGAGCTGAAGTCAGACGCTAAACGGACTGAGCCACCCAGCACCCCATTACATTGGTACCTGTTAAATCAGAACTCTTGACAAAGAAGCAATGTGTACCCCGTGGGAGAAATAGTCATTGGTCTCAAGCAAAACAGATACCCAACATTTTGATGAGTAGAAAAAGTCTAAGTCTGTTTCATATGAAGTGAAATCCCAATCTGCTTCTTCTTCGTCTTTTTTTTTTTTTTTTTTTTTTTTACTATTTTAACTCTTCGTCAATTCTTTAAAAAAAATTTTAAGTGTTGCCCATGCTACTTGGTAATTCATCTGTCAAAAATATCCTTTGTTTGGGTGCTGCTTTCACCAGGTGAAATAGAAAAAAAAAAAAACATTTTGATGCCACAAGAATAAAAACCTAAGTGTACACATTGTATATACTTTTAGGAAATAATAGGATCATGGCGGGACATGCAAGATGTCCTACGGAGTTCCTGCCTCCCTTGCAGATACCTCAAGGAAATTCTCTAGTATTAGAATCCACCTCCAATCCAAGGGAATGAAATCTTACTGGTTTTATACAGAAGACTTTTAGGATTGAGATTTTGTCTGGCAAAAAAAAAAAAAACAAAAAAGAAAAAGAAAAAAAAAATTGCTGCCTAAAAAAGTTTCAAAATCACCGGTCTTGACATTATTTTTTTTCCTTTTTCCAATCAAATGGGAACCATTCCTTATACCCAGGTCACATTTTGCCTTAAACAAGGCCTTCTCTGACCATTCAAGAAAATCATTCTTGTCGAATGTACTTATTTAACTCTCTTAGTTTTACTTAATGACACCGCATCTTGTATTTTTATTCAGTTACCCACAAGTCTTACTTTGTCCACTGGCTTACAGTCCTTGGCACACCAAGAGCATATTTCATTTTATTATGTATATTTCATGCCACAGAATACTAAGGACAGGTCCTGTTTTCTAGAAATTAGGCAACTAGGAAAGAGGGGGCAACTCTCCCTTGTCCGGGACCATCCATGGTTGTGACAGAAACTTCACCGTACCTTCTGATAACTTCACTCCGTGGCCCCAGAGGAGGGCCCACCACAGTCAAAATGGCAGCGTAAGAGACTGTGGTGTGGCCATCCCACCCAAAAGGCATGTCTCTCTGGGCTATGAGGGTGGGGGCCAGGGGCCGGAGAGTCACGTGCTCCACCTATAGGACAGCACAGATGTGTGTGTGTGAGGGGAGGCAAGGATCTCAGAAGACCAACCTCAGATATGCTGCATAAATATGTAGACCAATGCCAACTATAGTTATTGGCTCTTTCACATTTTATCCTCCATTCTGTCACACCTGTACCACTTCCTATCATTTCTGAATAAAGAAATTACCTTAATAAAGAAAGATAATGTGTCCTTGCTCCTCCTCTCTTTCCCATAGTCAGTAAATAATGCCCTCTTGTTTCCTGGCCTCTTGTAGGCACACAAGGTATGGAGTTTCACAAAGGAAGTAGAGGATGCTAAACCAGAAGATAAGGGTTTGACTCCATTTCATCAAGACCTAATTGAGTGACCTGGGGCAAGGCAATTTAGCCAGAGCTCACTCTGTATATGAAAAGGGGGTGGGGCTAATATTTACTTTTAAGCTTAATTCATTTTTTTAAATATAAATGAATAAGCACTTGCCTAGCACAGTATCTGACTCATGGTAGGTATTCAATAAATGCAATTTGAGTTTGAATTTCAAGCTATAGTTCCTTTTGCTTATTTTTCTTGATCCTTTAGGTGCACAATCACACTATTCTCATTTAAATCCATATCCTTTTTAAGCGGCATGATTTTGGATTGCTTTCAATTATGTCTTTTAAATCTCCGTACCTACCAGACCAGTTTACTATAGACCCTGCTGTACATTAGAATCTCTCGGAGAATTGTTAAAAAATAACAGTACGTGAGCTCCACATCCAATCAACCGAACCTGTAACTCTGAAGATAATCACAAAATTCGCATCCAACGTTAAATGAAAAAGCAAGGGGAAAAAGAATGGCTAACAATGCTTCATTAAAACCAAGCCCAAGTAAAAAGCTTAAGAATTACTGCACAAAGTATGTAAGAGTGCGAGAGGGATCTCAATCCACTTACCTTTGTTATTGTATACATCTAAATAATTTGGTGCTGAAAAAATTGTAATTAGAGAAGGGAAGCCTGTTGTTTGGCTTTTCCTGTACATGCGATACCTAAAAACAACAAACACAAGTTAAAACAAGGCTATTATGAAAAAAATGATATCAAATTATAGACTTAGCAATAGAAAATTAAAGTTATGTTTTATCACTCCAAGAGAACTCAATTACATAACACAAAACAACATTTTCTCTATAACGTCTGTTTTACACAGACATCAATTCATCTTAAGGTTGACAATGAAACATGTACCATTTCCGAGGAGGCCTTTCCTGAATTTAACAGACTGAGGGGAAGGGTGGAATTCAATGCAAAGTCATAATTCACTCCCGTGTGTTCAACAGAGATGACAAAGGTTACTTATTGCATGAAGATATCCCGCACCTCCCATGTTTTTGAGAAGTTTACCAACATTTTTGACATGAGACTAAATAAGCAGAGTAATATATGAATCTTTACCACTAATAACCAAGCTGATTATTCTATTTATTTACAATATCAGCAATATTCTGTTACAGTCTTGACTAAGTGATTTGCTTTTCAAAGAATGGTTAAATCTATGGGTTTTACATAATGAAAGTTGTTTCTATTTTAGAATATCTTTATTAACCAGTCTCTTCTGGGGTCTGCAGGTCAAAGATTATTGTCTCAGCAGGGTAATATTTAATGAATCAATAATGAAACAGAACATCTGTAAGATCTTTGGGAATAAACTGACAATCCAGTTGCTTTTGTTCTACTTAGATAAAAATAGGATTCCAGTTCTCAAATAATTAAAAAAACATACAGGAAACTCTGGCTCTTTTCCATTAAGGTAGTATACGTCATGACTTCTATGTAATAGATTTTAGTAATATCAGCTTAGAAAAATTAATAAAGCACAAAACAAAATGTTATCATTCCTTGGGTATTTTGTGTCAGTTATTTCTGGCTGAATAACCATGCCTAGTTTTAATTGGGTACTAAAGGGACCTCAAATAGTATCTTCAGATAAATGAATAACCTCCTGAAAATTTATAATTTTAAAAATATTTTGATACTACTTTCCCCAGAAGAAAATATCTTCTTAAAAATCTTTTGAAATGTTCTGGAAGTATTTATTCTGCATATCCAACTAAACTTCACTGGGAGGGAAGAAAAGTCAGAATGTGAAAGATAATAACACTCTCTCAACCTTGACATTATAAATGACTGGCTATGCCTACTTGACAACAAATAAAAACAAAGAAATTAGACGTAATCTCAGTTTTCCCCAATAAATCAATCAAATGCTCATTATGAACAAATATACTAATTGATTTTAACTGATGCATTTTAAAAAATATTTTCACATAAGCAGATGATTTTCGGTCTGTAGTGGGAATAACATAAAGCTGCCTAAAATTCTCAGTTGGGATAGTTGGTCAAAAGAGTATGGTGACACCGCTGCCTCGAAAAGTAAAAAAACAAAAAACAAAAAACAAAAAACCCCAAACACACACACACACAAAAACAAAAAAGAACTTATTTGAAGACCTGATTGGTTAGGTATATCAATAGGTTATGTCAAAGTTCAGCTATGACATAATAGTACAGGATCCAATACTAAATTGTTGGATCAGTTCATACCTGTTGATTATTGCTTGAAAAGAGCTAATTTTGAAAGGAACCTGGGATCTGCCTTGATTTGGGATCATCGGGCATGGGTTTACTTCAGAATGCAGGCATCTCTGTTCCTAATTTCAGCACACAGATTACAATACTAAGTGATCCTCTCTTCCAAAAAATTCAGAATATGAAGTAATGAGGTTAAGCATTTAAAGGCAATCAATACCTTCAGTGGGGCCTACTGAGAAGGGCCCTGGACTTCGAATGCTTTTCATTATGCCATTTTCTCGCGAACACAGATTTCATGCTCTATCAAACTGAATATCTGAGGTTTCTTAGTTTTCTAAGCCCTTATCATTGGTCTACCAAATACACTAATGATTATACTAAATTTGGACCCTAAGTTTTAAAATTTACTCTTACAAAATCATGTTATACACTTCTTAGTTAGAATATAGGATTTTCTCCCTCATTTAAATGCCTCCGCTTTTGTCCTATAAAACTTCACAGGGGTCAGGAATGATATTCTTTAAACAAGAGTATACCGTGCAATATCTGTTAAATATTTATATGTAATTCTCATTCACATTGCCAACCAAAACTGAAAAGTTGCTGGTAATTTATTCACTGGACTGTGGGAAGCGCAGGAACGGAAAGGGCTTAAGAAAGCCAGCTGAAAATTTTACATGTTCAAGCTAAAAATGGAGGCGCTTTAAAGAAGACTTTATAACACATTTACAACCCATTTACAACTCATTCCCCAGGATCCTGCCCTATCTGTGTCATCAGAAGACAATTTGAAGATCTAGTTGCTTCAGGGAGAGGGCCTAGCAAAAGGGACCCTCCATAGCCTGAACAAAGTGAGGAAGCCCAGAGGCAATGCATGGTTTCCATAAACCCACAAAACTACTCACCCTGCATCTTGGGCTTCATGGGCTCGGAGTATAGATAACAAGTTATTGTGCTGTAAGAATTCACATACAGCTGGGTAACTGCCAGAGACAAAAAGAAAAGAGAAAGAAGCATCTGTTATGAAATCATCCAGTGTAGCACATTTATCTGTAACATCCCAACCTGTGCGATTTGATCAAGCAAAATGAAACATACATCATTCATGAAACAGGCCTCTTGGCTCTCAGGACAGGTTTTTTGTTTGTTTTTTGTCATCCTTCCCCCCCACCCCCACCCCGCCCCCATTGGCAGAAAAACACCTGCAGCTCTACTTTCTACTTAATGAGAGAGGACTGGAGATGTGTGAACTGGACAAAGAATACAGACCATTATATAAGGGCATTAGAAAAATGTCCACTCATAGAGAAAATCAGTATCATCAAGTCTACATTGAAACACAGGTGAACAGAAGCATCAAGATAACATGAGAATAGAATTTAAAACATAAACCTCAATTTTCTCAAAGTTAGCACTATTTGTATCTGGATGCACATGTGTGCTTGAGGACTCTACAGAAAGACTGAGTTAAGGAGTAGGAGAGAATGAGTCTTCTGGAAACTGAGTTATCAACTCACTGATGAGTACTTTAATCGATATATCCTTCAAAATCTAAACACAATTATGAATTTCACAGGTTTTAAACTGTGTACTTGAAATATGATCAACAGAACTGTATCTTAAGACTTCTAGCTTATCTTGACTTAATAAAAACATTAAATATATAATCAAGATGATTTTGTCTTTTAAGGAAGGAAGTCTCTAAACCAAAGATGCGAACATTATTAAAAATGAAATTCAAATGATAAACTAAACTTGTAAAACTCTTTGCAAGCACTTTGTCTCTAAGAATTTTTAATGAGATAGATGTATGTCATAAAAATGAATAAATTTTAGATATTTCAAATAAAAGGACAGGAAATCAATGCTCATTTTAATATAAACAAACTGCCGATGCCCACTAGAACTTAAACTACATACACTATAAGAAACTACTCAGCAATTGGGGCGCCTGGGTGGCTCAGTCGGTTAAGCATCCAACTTCGACTCAGGTCATGATCTCATGGTTCGTGGGTTCAAGCCCCACATCAGGGTCTGTGCTGACAGCTCAGAGCCTGGAGCCTGTTTCAGATTCTGTGTCACCCTCTCTCTATGACCCTCCCCTGCTCATGCTGTCTCTCTCTCTCTCTCTCAAAAACAAACATTAAAAAAATATTTTTTAAAAAGAAACTACTCAGCAATTATAAAAATAGTACTTTGAAGAAATACTAAATAGTACATGTCACTCAAATCATTTATTATAAAGAGAAGATGAAAACAGTTTCTATATGAAGGCTTTTATAAGAATTCCCTGCTCAAAAGGGAAAAAAGATACCATTAATATGGCATACCACTGAAGAGATGCTGATTATGAAAAGGATTCAGTTCTTTGCAAAACTGCGATCTGAAATAAAAAAATAGTCATGAGGTGCCTGGGTAGTTCACTAGGTTAAGCATACAACTTTGGCTCAGGTCATGACTTCATAGTCTGTGAGTTTGAATCCCGTGTTAGGCTCTGGCCTAACAGATCAGAACCCGGAGCTGCTTTGGATTCTGTCTCTTTCTCTCTCTCTCCCCCCTCCCCTGCTCGTGCTCTGTGTCTCTTTCTCTCAAAAATAAATAAACATTAAAAAAAAAAGTCTTGGTGCTTTGCACACATTTATGTGCACTTTTGAGCACATGTATGTGTGTTCTAGAATACTTCAGCAATTTGTTAAGAAGAGTAAAAGAAGAGAGCTTCATGAGGCCTTCTCTTCCTAGTTGTCCCAGATCAGGTCAGTAAATGAATGTGAATGCAGCCATGGGTTACACGGTAACCTACAAACTGGAGAAGATGGCCCAGAGTGTCCCCAGGGAAATGTATCTGTATGGTATCTAAGTCAAGAGTTGACTAACACATGTCTTCAAAGACTTTTGTTCTACCTTAGGAGACAGTGAGTATACAACCTTTCCAGACGAGTGTGTCAAGAAAAGAAACCCTAACTGCTGAGACACGGGTGGGTCTTTCAACGATAGCACATATATTTGTAAATTTTTAGCCATAAAGTGCCAGCCACGGGATGACAGAGTAGGGTGGCACTCCATAAATGTTCCTTCCCTATCTCCTGAAGTCATTTTGGTTTCTTGTGCCCTTGAAATATTTCTTTAGAAAGATAATTTATTGCCTGTTGTACCACTGTTAAGACAGAGGGTGTTTGTCTAGGTCTGTCATGTTTTGTCCTTGGGCAAATGGCTTGGCAGCACTTTTTAAATTTATGCTTTCCCTCTGTTAGAACCCACACTAGTCTTATGAAAGCATCATTTTAATATATTTTCTTCATGCTAAGTTTGATACCCTTCTGTGTTTAAGGTTTCCCCCATGGAAATATATGTCTGATTTCTAACGGTAATCTGAAGAAAACAAAATTAACCTTGCAGCAATCTGCTAGGTTAATAGCATTAAGTGAGGAACACGTGTATTATTACTTGGAAGGCACTCATTTTGAAGAAAATCACTAGAAGTTTAAAGGCATACATAATCAATTACTCAAACATTCTACGAATTAGAAACATTTTTCGAAATAAACTTAGAAAATACTTGGCTATCATCAAGAGTCCCATTATTGGTCAACTGTCTGTCTGGGAGACATTAAGTCTTTAATAATATTAGGTGGCGAAAAAACCACAAGACTTCACAACATTTTTATGCTTTTTAATGGAGATGATAAACCGAAAAGCATTCAAGCTAAACAGAACTAAAGAGGATATGTTATGAATGATAGAGTCAAAGATTCACTGGTGATTTGTTCATTTATTAGATGGAACAACCCCTAATCCCTGTATTAGGCACCGGGAGAGGTGCTCTGGTAAGTGTAAGATGTGGTTTCTGTCTTGAGGGTATTTATTATCTAGGTAGGAGAGTAAAGCATGTATTGACATTATGAAACAAGAAAGCAAGCATTTGGGTCTGGGGAGAATTTTTCCAAAAATATCTATCTCATGTTAGATCTTTTGGTTTTCTTTGTTTTGTTTTCTTTGCATTAATGAGGTAACGCTTCTGTGTTTTGTGCCCAACAAGGAGAGAGAGCCCTTTTTCTCCCAGGCTGGTCAGCTCAAGCAAGGGCCGATGCCTCGTTTTTAGCAGAGGGCCAGTTTGATCTCAGTCTCACTCACAGACCTCCATGGGGCACCCCTGTCAGGCAACGCTTGTATGCTTTTGTCAAGCCCAGTGTCCTGGACACATCTCGAAATAAGACTTAATGCAAAGATCTGGGAAGGGCAGTGATACTTTCAGCTTTGCGATCTCCATTTACCAGCATGCATGCATGCACTGCTGTGTTAGGGGAAGTTGTACTCTCTAGAAATGCTTTTTTTTTCCCTTTTCACTTGGAACATGATTATTCCTTAAGCACTAGAGAATACATTTCTCTGAGTAGAAAAGGGGGTGGAAATTTCCATGGAATAGTGGGAATCCTTAGATCCGGGTTTTTATTCCAATTTCTTGTGTGGACTCTGGAAAATTGCTGAACCTCTTTGAGCCTGAATTACCTCATTTGTAAAAATGCAGACAGTAGCACTTCTACCACAAACTTAAGATAAAGACCAAATGAGTTAGCAATATATGTAAATTCTCTAGTCCAGGGCCTGGATGGACAGTGGTAGACCCGTAACAACTCTGAATTTTCTCTCCACCACCACAGTGTGGAAGACAGAATGCATCATGGAATGTAAGTCAGCAAGTCTCAATTCTAGTAGCAGCTGTTGTGTAAAAGCAAGCTACAGGCCTAACATGGCATCCCTTAGGCCAAGTCACTAAAGTGGGGCTTAATACTAAGGGAAGTTTCAACCTCCCCCCAAAGTGTAAATTTTAACTGGTCAGTCAGGGATTTTCTGAGTGGCACTAGTGAGGTAATCTGTCACATGGGCCCTCTGCCTCAACCAAAAGAAGATGAGGTAATGGTCATAAGACACCCTGGCCCTCCCGTAAGGGCAAGTGACTGGCCTGAAACAAGACTTTTTTTTGCTAATAACTCCTTGCCCCACACTCCTTCCTATAAAAGCCTTCCATTTTTGTACAGCCCCTCAGAGCCCCTCTACTTGCTAGAGGCGTGTTGCCTGGTTCATGAATCCTTTTAGAAAGCCAATTAGATCTTTAAACTCAATCCATTGAATTTTTTCTTTTACACTGTTAAATTTATTAGTTGTGACTTGTGTCAGATCTTAAAAGCAGTGACGTCTGGGGAATACTGGATAGGAAAGGGGTTAAAATGAGAGAGGGAGAGGGGTGGACACAGACTGAGGAGGAACAAAGGTAAAGAAGGTAGAAAAGACAAATGTGAGAAATGGTAGAAAAACTATTTTGGCATTAGAGAAAATAGCCACTATTAGACTCCTTCTGTTGATTCTCTTACTTTTTTTCCTTCCAATATGAAGCTATATTTTAGACCTTGAATTAAACCTTACATGTTTGTCTCTTTAACTAAAATATAGCCAGATGACATTATTATTATTTATTAAATATTAATTTATTTTGAGAGAGAGAGAATATGAGTGGGGGAGGTGCAGAGAAAGAGAGAGGGAGAGGCAGAATCCCAAGCAGGTTTTGTGCTGACAGCACAGAGCCTGATGTGTGAGTCAAACCCACGAACTGTAGGATCATGACTTGAGCCCACACTTAACCGACTGAGCCACTCAGGCTTCCCTACCAGCAGACATTATCAAAAGGCTTTTATATGCTTTTATGTCTTCATTTATACTTTCCTTGAGTATTTTTAACTTCTGGAAAAGCCCACTGTTCTGCGAAGCCCTCACTAAATTATCACTGGTGAACCTTCCCCTCAAACCCAGCTCATCCTCAGGTGTGCACAGAACTGTGGCATCTCCCATGCACCCGTAATGTATGTGTCTAAGAGCATTCGTCATGTGGTGGTGTCCATTACATTTACTATCCACCAATAGTGAATGCCTTAAGAGACGGATATGAGTTTTAAATCTGTCTTTATTGTCCTAAATTTAAGCAGCAATCTGTCAGCTTCTTGGAGCCCATATTCAATTGCTGGAGTAGCCTCAACAGGCCAGCCTCGCAGGTGAGAGATGCCAAGGGTGTCTTTCCCTCATCAGGTTCAGCAAAGCAGAGGCACGTAGCCTGCAACACTTTGCTAAGGGATTGGGAGAAAGCCTCTCCCTGCCGCCCTTGGCGTCCTTCCCTTCTCTCAGGCCAGTAGTAAGGGAGACCTCAGCCCAACTGCCAAGTTCCTCCTCTGCTTCTGAGGGCCGGGCAATAAGTCCTTAGCCTCAGGGTGTCCTGGCATCAGCAGGATGCTGTCAGGCTTATCTTTCCCCAGAACTTGCCATGTCTTTGTTTTGCTTTGTTTTCTTTTCTTTTCCCCAGGGTTCTTCAGGTAATTTCATTTTCCCCACTAGGTATCAAGTCTGGAAGGGCGCCAACTCTTCCTGCCAGAACTTTACCTGAGCCTGAGTCCTCACTTGCACCTGGCTGCGGGCGGGCTCAGGAGCAGGGAACAATTTTCATTTAAGGCAACATTTTATTGAAACTTAACATCTATACAGAAAAATGCTGCCCAAGTCAGAAGATTACAAATGGATGATCTTCCCCTTGTAAGTAGCACTCAGGCCAAGGCGCAGAACATTACTTGAAACCCACCCACTCTTCATATGTCCTTCGAATCACTCTCACCTCATCGCGAAGGGTGACGGCCACCCTGGCTTTGAACACTATAGATTAGCATTCTGTAATGTTCACCTCTTATTCAATCTTGTCATTGGGAATGCACTCTAGTGTGGCTTCATCTGCTAACATCCCTGTGATACTCACCCCTGTCATTATGTGCAGCTTTGGTTAACTCATTCTCATTCGCTGATTTTAGGTGTAGACATATACTACAATTTATTACTCATTCTGTTAAATAGACATTTAACAGAAGAGAACATTTAACAGAAGAAGAATGGTGGCTTCCATTTCTTGGCTATTATGAATACTGTTGCTGTGAACAGTCTTTTGGGTGCACATGTGTACACATTTCCAGTGGATATAAAAATAAAAGTAGAATATTTTAGTTATATGAATACTCAGCTTTAGTGTAGACTAAAGCAGCTAACTGTGATTTGGGATGAGTGGTAAAATGGGACCACTCAGATGGTAATCTTTCTACATGTGTTCTATTTCATCATATTTTCTTTTTTTTAAGTTTATTTACTGATTTTGAGAGAAAAGAGAGAAAGTGGGGGAGGGGGAGAGGGAGAGAGAGAATCCCAAGCAGGCTCCACACTGACAGCACAGAGCCCAATTTGAGGCTTGAACTCACAACCATGAGATCATGACCTGAGCCAAAACCAAGTCAGAGGCTTAACAGATTGAGCCACCCAAGCACCCCCATCATATTTTCATAAACACCACTTTTCTCACCAACAGAGAGCCTCTCCAAATGACTGGTCGGATATGTCCTATTCATCCTTTAAAACTCAGATCTAGTAACACTTCCATCATATATTGTCCCTTAAACTCCAATCCACCTCTGTTTGGGCTAGGCCCCCAACTGTGTGTGTGTGTGTGTGTGTGTGTGTGCGTGCGTGTGTGCGTGTGATAATCTCTACATTCCTTATAGTACTACTCACCTTGTCTTTATTTGTCATAGCTTATAGGTCTCTGCCACTCAAAGGCACTGTCGCTCAAAGGCAGGTACTCTAAGTATCTATAAAACCTCACAGAAGGTATATATAATAGGTGCTCAACTATTTGCTTGTTAAATAACTCCATGATCAAATAAGTTCTCAAAAGAATGCCCATTAAGGAAACCATAGGATTTCGAGAGGGAGTAGGAAAGATGCTGTGAAATTCAGGTGTGATTTTAACAAACTAAAAATGAAAGTCTGAACTCCACGTGAGAAGAAGGGAAGGCAGGGTGGTCTACATGCTGGTGACATTTTTAAGAAAGGGTCAATAAGATGTGATGACTGGTTGGTGGTGATTTCAATGCAAAAAAGAAAAAAAAAAGCAGAGATCTTTGCTCGTCTGCGTGACTGTTAGTAGAACTGTTAATGGAAACAGCGAAACCAGGAGGAATCTCCCGTGGGGAAGTAAATAATAATACTTTTTGAGTATTATTCAATACTTGAAAATACTATTCAAGCAAGGTGAGTTAAGGTGAGAATGAGACATCTAAGATAAAGCTTCCAGCTGCCACTTAGTAGTAGAGGAGTCCAGCTCATGAATATAAACAGATGAAGGAGCTAGATTTGGAAATCAAACCACAGAGTTTACAGTTTACAGTGAAGCTAAGAGAACACGTGAACTTCTGGGTGGTGGGGAGGGGTAGAGTGAAGAAAAAAAATGTGGAAAGCAAGAGGAAGACCAAGGTGGGCAGCAGCAGAGGCAGGGTTCTACTAGATCAGTTAGAGGAGAATCAGGACATGTGAGGAGGAAGAACTGGGCGATTTCTAGGTGGAAGCGGCTGGCCAGAGTGTCTACTGCAAGAAGAGAAGGTGGGCTGTGCGAGGGGAGAAGACAGGCTGCTGATCTGTGATTAAGAGCCCAGCAGTGATTTGAGTGAGTCGCAATTTGCAGCTTCAGAAACACTTTTAAAATGGCTGTTAAGATGTTCTTTAAGTCTCAGAGTTTAGAGGAACTTCAGAACGTCTGACTGAACTCACTCCTTTCGAAGGAAGCCAGACCTAGAACACAAAGCTTATGTGATTCATCCAAGACAGACGTGCAAACTGCCAACCTGAGTGCCAAATCTAGCTGACAGCTTTGTTTGGTCTATGTGACAATGAAATTTTTACCTCCAATCTGTCAGGATACTCACACATTTTTTACAGGGTAAATCTTGGTGTGTTTCAAGGATCACAGGTACTTGCCTGGACATTATAGGCATCTGAGTTTGCAAACTCTGCTTTAAGGTTACAAAGATAATGGTAGCACCTGGGGAAAAGCAGAGGCTTCCTTCCCCTGGGCCCCGTGGTCTCTCTAACTCACGGTGGCATGAATGCATGCTTACTGATGTGTTTGTCTATAGACTTCATTTTACTGAAATCATGGCCCAGACATTATGTCAGATGAGGCACTGTGTGGTAGAGCAGATTCTACATAAACGTGTAAAATAAAACTGGGAGCTGCTGATCAAAATGACTGCCAATGACTCCAACAGGTAATTGTCACCAAGTTTCTCTACCACATTTATCACTCCCTTGTACCCCTCTAGATCAGCTTTATAAACCACGCCCACAGAAGATGCCTTCCCGCCTCCGAGGTAATTGAAGACAAAAGAATCAAAAAGCTTTAGGAGAAAGAAAGAGTCCTTTTTCTCTTCCGCAGATAAAGGAGAATCCAGATTGCTTTGCCTTTGCCAGAGTCCATAGGCTGTGGGTTTAGATATTCAGCATTTGTCATGGCTACAGATATTATAGAACCCTCTAATGAGAGGACTTAAACAATCATTTTGTTGAGAACAAAAGTGTGAAAACATGCATAATCCTCTAATTATCTAGTTGATGGACTTTATCTCTGATGTAAACACATCTGTTTCTACACTGACAAGACAAAAATGCCATAACTTTACGTAAGTTCAGCACAGACTTTACTTAGAAGACTATTTGAACAGCTGACTTCGAAAACCAATGGATGGATGTTATACTATGAATGAAAGAAAGATTAATACGACACGCCTCAATATCAAAGTCAAGAGGCTGGGATTTTATTTGCTATTGTATTATTGAATCACAGCTCAGTGGTATCAAGTAAGTAAGTTAAACTCTCACAGTATAATTAAGGGATTTGACACCAGATTTTAAAAATCGAAAAATTGGCTCTGACATATTTCAACAATATTTATCTTTTTCACTAAAACTTTTAGCATATTTAATAAAAGATCACTTCCAAATTAACTGATTCCTAAAGAGGAACTTTAGGCTTTGCAGAAGTATTTTACCACCTTTCTTTATGTCACCCAAGGATAGACTCATTAGACGTGGTGCCCAAATTTCCAAATCATGGAAATGAATTGTGACCTTCCTGATAAATAAGCTCAGAACAAACCTCTTTCTTAATATTTGTAACAAAAAGTATCCTGCGAAGGATGCTTTACAGTGTACAAGACCAGTTCACAAGCTTACCTCTCAATCACTTCAACAGGTGAAGAAAAGGAAATCTTTTCCCCCATAAGGAAAACTTGAGGTATGGAACAAAATTTGCCACCACTGAACAGACTCTGATCACTGTTATGTGGAAGGATGCTATCTGCTGAGTCTCCAGACAGAAGATATGTGCAGCTGTTTGAGTTCTCCTAAGCGGTCCCATCTGCTTACCTTCCAGGGCTGGCATCGAGCATACACTTCAGTGCACATCACATTTGGTCTCTAAGTTTTGTTTTGTTTTAAGACTGTGTATTATAGAATTTAACATTTCTGATTTCTCTGTAACCTCCTTCTCCTGTCTCTCTGGCTGCTGTCACATAAACCATATATCCGATGCTAAGAGAACCTCGTGTAGCTGAGGGTAGTCAAAAGCAGAGACCACAACGGAGGTGAAATGTCAGGGAAATCACGAGGACCAAAAAATCCAGCTGTGTTGCCGATTTCTCTCCGAGTACTCTGGAATGTTACAAAATGGGCAAATCCTCCTATACTGGCAAATATAAAAATTATCATAACAATCTTTCAAAGTGGCTTGTCAAAGTGCTTGCAAAGTAACCCTTTCATTTATCCTTGTTTCGTAGAGAAGTGCTGTAAACATCATAAACAAATCAGACACACGAGCTGATAAAGGAGAACATTTATGAACCAGATGTGCTCCAGAAGGTGAGCACCCGTCCTCACCTGTAGAAGTATGAACACCCCCTGACTGTGTTGTGAGTGAAATGTTCCTGAGTCTTCTCATTTCCAAAATCCTCCAGGGGGTCTGACCACAGGATATCACACATAGGTCCATAAGCAGGTGGTTCTTTGAATCGGTCTAACTAAGAAAAATAGAAAACAGAGAGCAAAATACTAATCTTTGGACGCTTGGAATCCAGAAAATAGAAGTGTTTTCACAGTCCCTGACTTCCTCCCCAGCACAGGGCCTGGTGAACTGCCCTCTCCCTGTCTTCCTGTTGGCTTGTCTGGCTTCCTGCCTCCCCCTCTGTCCACATTTCATCTCTCTCCAGTTTGTCCTCTTTCTTTCTGACAAGCTTGTTCACGTCTGCCTTCATCTTCCTTTTCCTCTCCCTCTTGTCTCCTTAGTTCACACTCTCTGCTCCTTTTTCTCTGTCTCCTGGTTTGCTTTTTATTTTTTCTTTCTCTCTTCCTTACTTATTTGATCTATCAGGGTATTTTAGTCAGCACCAGTTGATGCAACTCCAGGTTTCATTTCTTGAGGAAGAGCTTTTATTTTGTTTTACCTTTGGGCAAATCTCTATTACTACCTCCGTTAAACTGTGATTTAGAAATCTGGATGGAGAACAACTTAATGGTTTTTATATTTCACAATACGACTTTGCGAACAAACAGCTTTCACTTCAAGAGCGGCCATTTGTTATATGACATTCTGGATAGTCACTATTAGGAGCTATCTACATTTTGAATTAAAGTACAAGCCAGCTGTAGTTTATCTTTGTAGGTACAAACCAAGAGGAATGATAACCAGTAAAATAAACCCAAATTTAGCTGGTCATTCTTCAGCTCATAGTTCTAAGCTTTATAGTTTTACCAAAGCCCTCATATGAAATCCATTTTCCAGCTATAAATGTTTAGCAAGGTCATATTTCAATTTTAAAAAGGTGTATTTAGAAAGTAAGAGCAATATAATAACTGGAAATGACATCTCACCAACAATTTTATAACAGTATCACTTTCCTGTAGTTTATTCTGATTTAACTGCAATTAGAGAATCTTTGGTGAAGTTAGCAGATATTATACAGTCTCTTGAAAAAAAAGCATAAAACAGCTAAGAAAACCTATTAAAAACTGATATTCTTCATACTCAATACTTTAATATTTTTTCAAAAACCCACAGGGAAAGGGGAATATATAAGCTTGGCAGCCAATCACATTCTTTCTCCTGAGACATAAAAGGTGATGTAAATAATGGTTTTGCTATACACCATTTTTTACTAATATCTAAAAGGAATGAAGCAATATCTCACGTTTTCAACACTCAATGAAAAACTTCAATAAGCCAAGACCTACCATATTTCAACTATTATGTTATCCATAAAATATTCATTGCAAATTTAGACTTGTTTAAGAGACTTAAATAATTTATGCTTTTGGAACAATTCATCCAAGAAAAATAAGGCTTATAAAAACACAGAATTTCTTTCTAAGAAAGAAGAACTTATTACAGGGGTAGAACAGCAAAGGAGAGGAGTCTTTCTGATTACTATGAATTCCCAGCTAAAGTTTTGATAAAGCAACCAGAATACAGAATTTATTCTGGAAAAGTTACAAAGTGCATTCTAAAATGAATACCATCAACACTAAGAAGAAATAATTACTAAATTAATTAAGTAAAGTTAAGTGTGGTGAAAACTCTAACTGACATAGTGCAAAATGGAAAGCTAAAAATCATTTTATGGCTAACATTAGAGCTTAATCACATATATGAACACTGAACAGAATATTCAGTGAAACATGCTGGAAGGTAAGTTTTGGGGATAGTGGGTGATAGCTTTAAATTTTACTTAACTTATGAAAAGAAGTTTAGTTAATATTGCAAAGAGTCTACCTGATTAAAGAACCCATGCAGAAAGTGAACCACTCTCTCCTTGAATTCCATGATTACAATTAAGTGGCATGTTTTTATCACATTTTAAACAGAGAGGAAATACCAACACTCTGTGTTGATTAAACGACGGTCTCTTCCACTACATGAAAGGATCTCATATTATCTCATATTACTATGTATTCTCAAGAAAAAGATACTTCCATATTCAATGTAACTAATCTTTTGCTGGCTAAAACAACCATTAATGGCCAATGTTAAGTAAAAAAATACCTCAAAAAAATCAACTTTCACTTCATCACTCAATACAATCAATGGAATATCATCATTGCCTTTGTTAGATTGTTATTTTAAAGCTTTAAGCTGTGAAAATAGTAGATTTTCAAAAAAATGATGATATAGACACATTGTAAAGGTCAAGCTGTGATTTTTCCTAAGAGCAAAGCAACATTTTCTAGCTATAATATACTATGAATATACAATGGGTTGCTTAAAACAAGCCAAAGGGAAATGAAAAGGCATATATTTTTTGGCAATCACATATTATACATTTCAATGACACGCCACAGGGTAAAATAAACCCTGAGGTTTTCGAGATAAAAACTCTTCCAAGTATAAATATATTTCTCTTTCTAAATTAAAGTGAATACAAACAAGAGATTCATGATACCTTTAAATCATTTTAATTCAAAAGGATAAAGTTAGCGAAAAGGACAGAGGAATCAATGTCTTCTATTTATTAATGAAGCATGCAGAATGATGAGACTTGGAAATAACAGAACTTACTTTTCTGATATCATCTAAAGTGTTAATCTCTGGAGACAAACCGCCATGTACACACAGGAACTGTTGGTTCATCAGGGCAGCCAGGGGCAGGCAGTCAAAGGCATCCATGCAGGCATCATATACGCGTTCTGAATACTTTATTTTACCTTTTAAAACATGATTTAAAAACAAAGACTTGACTCTCAGGATTTCCTAGCTAGGATCATTTCACTGAAATAAGTTTTTAATGTTTCCTTCCTAGAATCAGACTATTAGCCCAAAACTACACATCGCAAAGTTCTGAAACGTGATTAAAGAAGATGTTGTGAAGACGTATTATCACAGGTTTTCCCCACTATGGGAAAGTGTAGTGTTCCTATGAAACCTTGTGTAAGCTGCAATGGTGTAAAACAAAGAAGTGATTATCATTAATTCACATAGAAACATTTTTGAGCGTTCCCAGATACAAAAAATAACCTCTTAGGCTTTTCTGATATCTTAAGGCACTACTTATAACAGATGCACAAAATAAACAGAGATAAAGCACAGAGGCTCGCAGACACAGTTCCAAGCTGTGGCGGCTTGATGGTGAGGTGCTGAGTGTAGTTTCTGGGGAAGGGGCTTTGCAGGGCCACTCATTGCTCAGGGAGAGCACTGCCTCTAAAACTGCTCGCTGCACGTATGACATTGAGCCCTATTTTTGTTTTTCACCTTTCTTCCTAAAAGCAAAAATTCTTGGGTTTCTTTTGGGTAGCAATAACAAGTACTACTGTAAGTCTTTCATAAAAGCTAAGTGACACAAGACACACTTTCAAAAGGCAGAGAATACCTGTCTTGATCTTTACATCTGCTGTCTTAAATTTTTGTTGTTCATCCATATTTTAAGTTTTTAGTAACTTTTTATACAGCAGAAGAGAGAGCTTTTGTATATAGCCTCACTATTCTTCTGCAGATATAGCTCAAAATTATACATACAAACAAGTAGGAGACCAACAGAAGCGTGGCCATGAAGCTGGCTAATTTTTCTGAATGATCTTACAGAAGAGGAGATGGTGAGAAATTTCCTAAAGTTATTTATGTATCATTGCACATTGCTATTCCCTTGCTGACTTATGTCTAATGTTTTGAGAGAAGTCTCTGTACTCCATTGAAAATGAGCCTAAATGACAGAAATTTGTTTCGCTAGACAGCAGGGAAAATTAGAGAGGAGGAAAATAAAATTTATACAAAGTAGTCCTCACTCCTAGTATTTATGTCTAAAGGACGACGTCATCTTTAATTTGGTCAAATCCACTAGAGGCTAGTAAATCTATTGAGTCCAAAGAGAAGCACAGTTGAATTTGCCCTCCATCTGTTTTGCTTGAGTGATTTGAGGTGAATGGGTAAAATTATTTCCTCAAATAGTAGTAGTCTGGCTTTTAAAGAAAAAAAAAACAAAACAACCTAAGTTAATCATTGTTTCATTGGACAAATTACATCAAATATTAATTCAAAAATTTAGGTCATTTTATAAAGAATTTAGAATTTAAAAAGAAATTCTGAATTCTCTTCATGATCCATGCTTAGAAAGAGGTAAGGAATAACATAAAATACAATAGTGTCGTTTTTTAAGTTTTTGACTTTTAAGCAGTGGATCATACTATGTGCGGGTTAAAATGTGTGGGTTAAAATGATGATTTAGCACATATGGTGTTAAAGGAAGAAGCTTGAAGGATACTTACATTCTTGTTTAAATGTGAAATACTCTGTTAGATGTCTACATTCATGATTTCCACGAAGTAAAAACAGTGTTTTGGGGTAAAGAATTTTCAAGGCCCACAAATACAGCACACACTGAAAAAATAAGAATAACATAAAAATAAATATTTCCCTGTTATACTTAGGCATCCCATTGCTCACATAGCAGGAAGACATGAACCAACGTGCTACTGTGACCGAAGTCCCCAAAAGGCTGGGCCTTATTAAGGAGGATATTAAAAATCAAACAGAAAACATTAGTATAAAGCCAAGGCTCATCTATGCCTAAAATACATACATACACTGGCAATCTATATACCACAAGAAAACAATGGACTTCACAGGGCCTATTGGAAGCAGCCTGAATGAAGCTATCCTAAAAATGTACCAGTGTAAAAGTATGAGAAGAAACATAATTAGCAATCAATAAATAAAGACACCTCTCTTTATACAATTTTTTCTTGGATCAAGTAGCAGAAATGGAAGAATTGGGAAGGAAAGGTAGGACAATATTTGGAAGTAAACAATATCAGGTTCAGGTTGATTGGGATTGAGTCTCTATTTTCAATTATGTTCTCTCCTTCGCTTGCCTTCTTCTCCCTCATCACCTTGTCTTTTATTTCAATGCGTTTGGTATACAAAACCTTAAGGTTTTTTGTTTTGTTTTGGTTTGTTTGCTTTTCTGTTTTGTTTTGTATATTAATATAATTAAACTGAAGGCCAGGGAATCTTACTATACATGGTGTTACTAACTACGAGAAATATTTCGTATACCTTACAACTTTCAAATTAGTTACTTGGGTATGGCAGTTTGTGTAAAAATAAAGGTCTCCTTTGAATTCACTAGGTTTGGAATAAACCAACATCGACATCATCCTAAAGTGTGCATTAAGATAACCAAGATACTCAAGTACTAACATCAATTTCATTAGCCTCCACGGGCATTCATCAAAAACCTACAGGGAAGAGAAAACCACTCTTTAAAAACAAGTATGCTTTTTTATCCTCATTAAGTTTATGTTCTAAAAGTGAAGCTAAGAAGATACACAACCACAGAAATATGGAGGCAAGTCTGAGACTGATTACTAAAACCTGAAACCAAAAAACATACAGTATTTTTATAAAGAGCTTTCCAAAATATAGTAAAATGCAGGAGAATGTCCACTGGGAAAAGCTACTGGTGATTCATTTCTTGTGATCCCCGTGAAGAGCAATCACGTCTGTCAGCTTATACGATAATTTATTAAATGAGTGCAAATAATTATGTTCGAATATACAGCCCAAGCCTTGGAGAAAATACTAATTATCAAGGCAAGTATGTATTCTTGTGTTTTTGAAGTAAAATATTGTTTGCAACTGTGTAATTTTCATTGAAGTAAACAAAAATACCGGTTGACATCAAATTTTATAAATATGATACCTTAATAATTTCCTAATTATCATTTTCTAATTATAGTTATTAGCTAAAGTTCATATGACAAATGATATTGCTATTTCTGAACAGCTGACCAGATGGTCTCTATAAGTGATCGTTAAGGCATGATGATCTGTTGATGGTGCATATTCCCTGTTATCCTCAGTCAGGAGTATGGTAGCTCAATGAGGCTCTAATTGCTGTGTGTCTGGCTTTAGAGGTACACGTTCATGCCTTCATAAAAGGAGTCTGTATTACTCGAACTTGTCTCACATTTCAGAGAAGATATTTATAAACCATTATTAATGTCAATGAGATAACTACTCTTAATTTAAACTTTATAAGGTTGTACCTTAATATTAAAGAAATACACACACACACACACACACACACACTTTCATATTGGTTGTTAACTTTGGATTTCTAGTTTGGAATAGGATGGGAATGTAAAGTCTTTTAAAAATTATATTTACTTATTAAAATTGTTGTATCTGGGGCACCTGGGTGGCTTAGCCGGTTAAGCTTCCGACTTTGGCTCAGGTCATGATCCTGTGCTTTGTGGGTTCGAGCCCCGCGTCGGGCTCTGTGCTGACAGCTTGGGGCCTGGAACCTGTTTCAGATTCTGTGTCTCCCTCTCTCTCTCCGCTCCCCTGCTCACGCTCTCTCAGTCTCCCCAAAATAAATAAATATTTTAAAAAATCATTGTAGATAATGCATTCTATTTATATACTGAGAAAGAATATATGTTTTGGCTACACCATAGCTACTTTTAGAGAAGATTTTCTTGCTGTTGTTGTTTTTACTAAAGTATAACTTATACACAATGAAGTGCACATATGCACATATTTTAAATATATATATCAGTCAATGAGTTTTTATATGCCATACTCTTATGAAACTAACCAAATCCAGTTACAGTTCAGCACACACGAGGCTCCCTTGTGCCTCCTCCCAGTCAATATCCTTTTGGAAATGGAACCACAACTGTGAACTCTTCAGATATGCTCTGCCTGTGAGAATCTTAAAGCAAAGCTATTATCTCTCTAACTAAATCTAAAACACAATTTTCTAACCCTAGTCAAATGCTAGAGGAAACACATTTTAGGGCCCATATTTTTTCTTCTGCCGTCTGTTAAAGATCTTGTTTCAACACTAGCACATGGTTTTATCGACTCTAGCTTTAATTTCTGTAGCTTTTTCATAACTGAAACCTCAAAGAGTCATATGGAAATATTTTATGATATGTTTATCATACTTATTTACCATTTCAATGATTCAATCCACATTTAAAAATGCCTTATTATTTAAAAGATACAAAGCACTTAGTATATAGTAGGGGTTTAAGAAATATTAGCTCTTTTCCTATAAATGAGAAGGAAGACAGGAACACAGAAGGGAGGGAAGCAGAGAAGAAAAGAAAGGAAAAAAAAAGAAAAGAAAGAGAGAAAGAAAACATAACTCAATTTCCAAATTCTTGGCTCAACACACCCTAAAAATAAGAATCCTGTTTTCACATTTTATTTCCTTCTCCCCTGTGGCAAGAATAAAATATCTTCTCAAACGCTGAATCAAACCGCAAATGCGGCCAATATGGAAGAAGTGGCATGGTAAATGAAAGGGCAAGAGTGGATCGGAGAGTGGAGCCCTGCCAGCCTTCACCCTCAACATCTGGTCGGAGAGCCTGGCCAACTACAACACTGTCTTGCTGGCAACCATTCTGCCATCGGAACGTTCTGGAGACCTGTCGATCTTCAGCAAAATCATAACCTGACATAATTTTTAAAAAGGAAAGTCTCTTTTAAAAAAAAAATTACCACAATGGGGGCGCCTGGGCGGCTTAGTCGATTAAGCGACTGACTCTGGCTCAGGTCTAGAGCTCATGGTTTGTGGATTCGAGCCCCGCGTCGGGCTCTGTGCTGACAGTGCAGAGCCTGCTTAGGATTCTCTTTTTCTCCCTCTCTTTCTGACCCTCCGAACTCCTGCTTTCTCTCTCTCAAAATAAATAAACTTAAAAATACTGATCACAATCAAAAAGTAAATGAAACACAAATTCATTAAATAATTGGCTATTTTCATATACATGATATGAGGTGGCAAATTTGAAAAAAATTTTCACTAAAGTAACTGGTTATGGTGGAAACAGAGACACAAGTTATGCTGGCCTTTTCCCACGGTGACGTGTAAATTTACTGCACTAATGACTCACAACCGGACCTTGATGGTCTTTCCAGTGTTACTCTAAGTAATTAAACAAATATTTACAACTTAGAATTAGTTTTTAAATACGAAAAACTGAGCATCCTTTATATTTTCATCCATTTCCATCACAGACCTAGGTTTTCTCCTGTTCAACTTATCAATCTTTCCCAATGCAGCAGTGATAAGGATATAATTTTCTTCATTAGTTTCACTGGTTCCCTAATGCCAGCAGTGCAATGATTTCTTCTGTAATTTATGCCTTTCTCAGTGATGAGTATTGTTGAAAACTGGCACAGGGAAGTCAAGAAAGCGGGAAAAGAGGGAGGGAAAATATATGGCTTCAGATCGATATCAACCAGCCTTCGAAAATAACTATCCAGGCTGTGATACATACCAGCCAAAAGGGATGTCTCTCAGTCACAGGACAATTAAGTGAAGGGTGCACATTGGTTGGGAGAAGATCCAAACTCCCGAAATGTCAAATGTACCTCCTCTCAGGCATTCTCTGCTGTGCCTGACAAGCATGCAGAGAAGCAGCAGAGTAACAGCAATGCGCTACAAAGGCCATCGGTGGCAGCGACGGCAGATAATTCCTTCCTCATGTCTGTGGCAATACTCTAGCACCTGACATCCCTTGCTGTCCCGTTTGCTTGCTATTCTCAGGCAGAAGCACGGAACATTGCCTGCCTTGCTGTGGTTCATTTTAGCCTGGGAGTTCACAGCGAATAAACATGACAGCTCTTCATACTTAAATGTGTTTGAAGCCCGGGCTGGGACCTGGATGTAAGTACAGCGGGAGGGGCCAGCTCTCTACGGAGCTCGCTGCCATGCCTTGCAGCGTAGAAAGGCTAGGGAAGGAGCGTGAGGAAGTGACTAGAAGGAAACAGCTGTGCATGCCTCCATTTGCCGTTCTGAGTTTCTGCATTCTGAGACGCACGCACTCAGACGTGGCCCTCCGATGCACGTGTGCCTGATCAGAAAGACGAGGCAGCATGATGCAATCATTGCAAAGAGGGTGGTGTTTGGTGTGAGACAAATTATTACTCCAAATAAAATGGGCTCTTTCATCACTATTCAAAAGCATGCTTGTTTTATTTGGGCTAACTTTGTGGGGACCGATCTCTGATCTTGGCAGAAAGGGAAAGGGGGGGTAAGAGGTGGGAAGGGGTGCAGAAAAATGAACTCCATGTACTGCCCACAGCTCATTACCTAGTGACTGGAAATACTACCCAGCAGAGACTGATTGAAATCCAAACCCACTCTTCAAAGCTGATTTTGTAAAATTAAACATAAGTGGCTCCTCTTTGCCCAGAGGACAGTCAACAAGAATACCTGCAGGAGAGCCCTGAATTATTGAAATGCATCAAGAACCTTTTGAAAGCTGTTAGGCTAGTACACACTGGAAAGCTGAGCTCTTGTAGGAATTTTCTTAAACTAACAGTGTCATACTCAAAGAGAATATTTTATAATCAATGATGTGACCATCAGATTATAGAGGTGGGGGAGATGGCTGCATGCGCATGCTTGCACATGCATGAGTGAATACGAAAGCATGTATCAGTGTCTGCATTACCGATGTGTGACTGTTTTGTGGTTTGCTTAGTGGATATGGCCAAGGCATGAAGTGTAGTGGAAAAAGCACAGATTTCTTTTTTTTTTTTTTTAAATGTTTACTTATTCTTGGTGGGGGGGGGGAGAGGGAGAGAGGTAGAGAGAGCATGAATGAGGGAGGGGCAGAGTGAGAGAGGGACACAGAATCCAAAGCAGGCACCAGGCTCTGAGCTGTGAGCACAGACTCCGATGTGGAGCTTTAAGTCAGGAGCCATGAGATCATGATCTGAGCTGAAGTAAGATGCTTAACTGACCGAGCCACCCAGGCGCTCTGAAAGAGCACAGATTTCTAATCCCAGCCCTGTCCTTTACTGTGTGTGACATTCTCTGACCTTTGGTTCTCACAAGCACAAACAGAAGACATTCACATGCTCCTTGAGCGCTGTGAGGAATAAATGAGATCATGTACACCGGGCAAACAATAGCAGGTCAGCATGCGAACAACATCCTCTTCCTTAATCTAAAGTTAAGAACCCCAAAGTATTCTGGGTAAACACATTTCATAGAAATGTCTGTTCTATTTTAAATGTGATGATATCACTGAGCCATCCCAAAGCCCCTCAAAGGTCACAGTCTAATCAAAACGGATCATTTTCATAGATGAGGCCTTCACATTTTTTGTTATTTCTGTAAGCATGCGGTAACTCCCTGCAGTTTACACTTAGAGTTTAATTAAAGAGCCGTTTGTGAAGATAGGAACTCTGATATATGCACCTCAGAACGCTCAAATGTCCTGATACTCACATTTGCTATGTCACCAACATCTGGGTTCATACTTTGATCCTTTGCTTTAATTTCAGAAGGTGCATATTATACAAAATATCACAACTTTCGTAGTTCAAACATCTAGATTAATTGTAGACTAAAAAGAAATCTGCTGAGGAGCAAGCTAGTGATTACTGCTTCTCAAGTTCTTTAATTTAAGGAAGCAGAGTTCTAAACAGCTCTAATTAGGAAGGGTTTAGGAAATTTCAAGTAATTTAAGGCCAGAGATATAGAAGCCTGAACTCTTTGAGTGAAAACTCAAAGGTAAATAGACACCAACAAGATTAAGAAACAATATTATGCAAAGATGGAGTTGGTGAGACAAAGAAGAAATCCAAACATGCCAATTGCTACTCAAGCAACATATGATTTAGTCCTTTATTAGTAAGGTAACAGGAAAGAGTGTTGGTTCTGTGATTAAAATTTAAAAGATGGCAAATTAAGTCATTAAAAATATTATGACATTAACAGTTTGTCCAACATAGCATCCCATCATTTGGCCAATAAAAATACATCACTCCCAATGGGACAGTCTGGAGTTTTCCCTAAGAAGGTGAGCTTCAAGGAAGGTAGAACGCCTAATTCATTCATCCTCAGAATTTTACATAGGAGCACTTTCCATATTAAGTGAGGAAGAAGAATTTAAGACTCACCAAAATAATATTTTTGAAGCACTTAGTTAGATTGCAGACGATCACAATTTAAGGCAAGTAGGGGAAACATTTTACCTCCCATTTCTGTTTTCTGCCAACTGCAGTCTTTCTCAAACTTGGCTCCAGACTGAAATCACCTGTGACCATAGCAACAAATTCTGGCTCATGGGATGCAAGTTGAAGTAGTTGTGTCACTTTTGGGAAACATCTTTATTTTTTAAAAAATTTTTAATGTTTATTTATTTTTGAGCGAGAGAGTGCAAGTGGGGGAGGAACAGAACGAGAAGGAGACACGGAATCTGAAGCAGGCTCCAGGTTCTGAGCTGTCAGCACAGAGCCAGACACCAGGCTTGACTTCACAGACCATGAGATCATGACCTGAGCTGAAGACGGCCGCTTAACCGACTGAGCCACCCAGGCGCCCAGGGAAACATCTTTAGATAAGAGGACATGCCCTTTACTTTTTCCTTTTTCCTTCTGGCGAATGTAAGCTGGCAGATGATGGTTGAAGCTGGTGTAGCTGTCTTGGGTGACAAGGTAGTCTTTGGGATGAGCCCAGGCACGCCACACCCATCAAAGCAACAAGGCAGAAAGAGCCTGGGCCTGGGCACCACACTAGGTCACACCAGTTGGGTATTCCCATCTGGGGGCTTTTAATGGAGAGAGAAATAATCTTGTTCAAACCACCATTTCGTAGGTTTGCTGTTGTTGTTTCCTCTTGGCAGATACCAGCCCTAATGTGATATAAAAGTCTTACAAAATTTATATTCAATCACCCTTTCCTAAAAGTTGGTCAAGTTAGCCCATGAGTGAGATTTATGAAGTTTACTCATTTCTTCCTCTGTACTTTTCATGCTTCAATTTCCTTCCTAGTTAATCTTACTTCTTTGATTCAGTCTTCCCCAGTCATGTCTACTCACAAAACTGTCCCACTCTTCTATATTCCAATGGCAATCATTTTCTGTACTTCTTCCATCACAAGATTTAAATAATCAATTCAAATAATGGAATCCTGGATGACTACCTCTTCTGGCTTCTGATTCTACATAGTTTTTTATAGTTCTATTTTTCTACATAGAGTTACGTTTCTAGAGAGCAAGGACATGAAGTGCTTCAAATTATCAATAGTTCTGATCATAGTGCATATACATTTTATGTGTTCAATAATACCGTACTTATTTACCAGTGGAAGAAATACCAAAAACTTACTTTCTCCTTTTGGATTTATATACCAAAATCATCCTTTCTTCCTTCATTATCATGAATAATTAAGAAATGTATGACGCTTAAATACAGAAAGGATGAATAGATCAGTGAAAATATTATATGTATTTTTATTATATATGTGTATATATGTATTTTTATTATATATATGTATATAGACACACATATACATATATATACTCAAATATATATGCTCTCTTGGCATATATAGACTCAACAACTAAGGTAAATTGAACAACCAAAACATAAAATTTCTATGACAGTCTTAAAAATGAAAGCTGTTTAAGAATGATGTGTTTTTTGACATTAAATATTTCGATAGCAGGGGCACCTGGGTGGCTAAGTCAGTTAAGCCTCTGACTTCGACTCAGGTCCATGAGTTTGAGTCCCATATCAGGCTCTGTGTGACAGCTCAGAGCCTGGACTCTGCTTCAGGTTTTGTGTCTTCCTCTCTCTGCCTTTCCTCTGCTCTGTCTGTCTCTCTCTCTCTGTCTCTCAAAAACAAATAAACATTAAAAAAATTAAAAACATATTCTGATAATAAAGTATTATGATGAAATTTAAAAACCTAGAATGAATCTCTTTTATATGATTACTATGAATATATGATGCTGATGTGAGACTTCTATAAAGTTGATTTCTCTCTTAATTAAGAATAATTGTTCCTTTTGAAAATTGTTTCCTTATTTTCTTCTGAGAGCACATCTAATGGCAGGTACTATATCATGAACTCTGGTTCTTAACACTCATTCTTATTTCAAATCATTTATTTCAACAAATATTTGATGAACCCTTTCTGTGTTTGAGACACCATATTAAGCACCAGGAAAAACAAACATGTGAATAAAGCAAGGTTGTTGCCTTTATTTTGAATGTAATTTCTACTTAGGTGAAGCAGACGCAAAAGGGAGGCTGAGAAAGAATCTCTGCTCAAAAGTGATCTGTTTTGTTTTAATTAATGAGTTTGACAAATTTCCCAAGTTAGATGACAGATGCCAAAAAAGACAAAATACAGGGCTGTAAGTATATTCACACATATTCACGCACACTGACCACAGGCACAGACACACATGGGCCTGGCTATCAATTAACAAAGGTAAGCTACTGCCTCACAATTTACAAAGCATAACCAGGGCAAACACATTCCTGCTTCTTTAATCAACTTTGATTAGTCTGTCAACAGGAAATAGAATTACCGAATGGAAAACATGATGTAATTGTTGCAAATATATAAAAGCATATATATAATAAGAGATGTAATATATATGTATGTGTATATATATATGTGTGTGTGTGTGTGTACATATATATATATGAAATGTATCTCTATGCATTAAAAAGCATATAGGAATCAACAGAAAATAGAATACTAAGTAAATATCCCCAGAATTGAGTGTATTAAAGTTCCATTATAGACCATAATTTTCTTAAACAAATAACATTTACCACTTTTAGCGTGCTAAGATAGTGTTGATCCATTTCTGAATAGCTAAGAAGAAATGATACAGACTTACTTCGATACTGAAGTACCCTCTGTCAACATAGTCCCCTAGGAAGAGGTAGCGAGTGTTGGCAGGAGATCCTCCCACTTCAAAAAGCTTCATCAAATCAAAGAATTGTCCATGGATGTCCCCACAAACTGTAAGAAACAAAGAAAATTCATTTTATGGTCACATTATGATTCTGAAGTAGATTTGAAAAATTACAAAAGGTGACAGCCAGAAGGAAATTTTAGAGTCGTCTATGCGGAAACACCCTTTTGCAAAACAGGACAGTGAGAGAGAGACTGCAAAGTTAATTAGTGGCAGACCGGGCTCTAGCATCCAGGTCTAGCAAGTCACAGATTAACTGTAAAAATGAAGACAATAACAGTGATGACTATGAGCCTTGTGCACTCAACGATGCTTCTGCACACACTGTGCTAAGAAGTTTATGCACATTTTCTAGAATTTTTTTTAAATGTTTTATTTATTTCTAGGAGAGAGAGAGAGAGACAGCGTGAGCAGGGGAGGGTCAGAGAGAGAGGGAGTCACAGACCGAAACAGGCTCCAGGCTCTGAGCAGTCAGCACAGAGCCCGATGCGGGGCTCGAACCCACGAACCGCGAGATCACGACCTAAGCGAAAGTCGGATGCTTAACTGACTAAGCCACCCAGATGCCCCAACACATTTTCTACTTTAACACTAACAATGTCACAGGGGGAGTGTTCCGTTTTGCAGATAAGAGAAAAGGCAAAGAGAGGTTCAGTAACTTGGTATTATCTCTATAAAACTGAGATCTGAATAAATAAATGCTACATGTCATTACCACCTGAAAAAAAGAAAGTTTGTATGTATCATAAAAACTGTATTTCACTGAATCTAAAATGCCATCAATTATAAAACACATTAATTTATGTACCACTAAGAAAGAAAACAATCTCCAATTTAAATTTAAATTATAAAAGAATATTTTTTGGTAAGATGTCCTCTAATGTCAGATGTTAAAGTGAAAAAAATTGGGAAATGGAGAAAAACTGTAAAATAGTACCAAAAAAACCACTGGGAAATAATATTTCTTAACTTTCTCACATTTTCCTTTAAACCAAAATTCTTGAAGGAGCTATGTAGTCTCTCTTTTTAAAAATCACTTACTTATTCGGCACTCAGGATTTCATTTACTACTTTCAAAGCCCTAAAAAGTAAATATTATCCCCATTATACAATGAGGAAACAGTGTGGCTAAGAGAGGTTATGTGGTTAATAAGCAAGATCACTATTACAAATGGATGATTCAAGGTTTAAATCCAGATTTGTTTAATTCAAAGCTTTTGCTGTAAATCATCATGTTATACCTTTGGTATTTTATGTATAAATTATATGTATATATTTAATTTTTTACAATAATTTTATGCTTACATGATGAACATTATGTAGTTGTTTCTCAAACACCAAAAGGTTCTAGAATGAATGTATCAGTGAATAAATCAGGGGCATGTTATCTTAACCCATTCTATGCTGCAATCAATTTAATATAAAAATATTTTAGTCTGTCACCATCCTATCCCTGCCTCTTGTTCACTAAACGTGAGTCTTCGCTATCTTAAATAGTCCAAGTTTCTTTCTGCCTTGGATTTCCACAGGCTAACTCTTTTTCATCCACCAGTCACAGGTGCAAGGGGGTCTTTCTTGAGCTAAATGGGTTGCCTCAGTCCAAAATCATTCTTCATCCCCTTAATTTGACTTTCTTCACAATACTTATCACTATCAGGAATTATCTAGCTTATTGATTTGTCTGCTGTTTCTTCCCTGTTTCTTTCTCACTGAAATAGAACCTCTGTAAGGCTGTATAACTTGTCAGTCTTGGTCACTGTATCTGCAGTGCTGAGAACAGCACCTTCCACCCGGTAGGCACTCGAGAAACACGTGCTACCTCAGGATCCTTCCATTAGGCCTTCACTGTGCTTATTTTGGAAACCAATTAACTAAGAAGTCAGAGATTTAAAAACAAACTTTTTTAATGTTTATTTATTTTTGAGAGAGAGAGAGAGAGACAGAGGGCAAGCAGGGGAGGGGCAGAGAGAGAGAGAGGGAGACACAGGATCTGAAGCAGGCTCCAGGCTCTGACTTGTCAGCACAGAGTCCAATGCGGGGGTTAAACCCACAAACCGGGAGATCATGACCTGAGCTGAAGTCAGATGCTTAACTGACTGAGCCACCCAGGAGCCAGGAGCCCCAAGAAGGCAGAAATTTTGAGATGCCCTTGGGATTGACAGGACTGAATGACAGGTTTGCAGAGCGTGCTCTAGTGTAAGCCAAGAGCTTTCAACTTGTCTGAGATGCTTGTTTTAAGCCTTCAGTTTGAAAGTCACACCTTTCAAACCAGGGTGCAGTGAGACTGGAGGAGAATGTGGGACTTCCACGTATCTGATGCTGGTTTCCTTACCTAGTTCTACATCAGAAACACAAGGGGAGGATTGGAAACTACAGACTCCTGGGCCATGAATCAGAATCTCCAGAGGTGCAGGTTTATAACCAGCTCTTAGATGAGTCTTGTCTAGTCAGTAAGACTAAAGAGCATTACACTTTTGAGCCTTTGTGGGCACACTCAGCCTTCAATCTGCATGCTTGTGTGGCTCCCCTCACAGTGGTTCTTTGTAGGGGAGATACCTGTTTGAAAGGCGACTTGTTTCACTGCTAATTCTGGGTTGTGTTAGAGTAGGGTTTACTACTACGTCAAAGGATAATATTGAAGGGATTGTTCTACTGAGTCTAGGAGAAAGGGATGAACCTAAGAGAAGTGATAACAAAGAAAAATTTCCTTGAGCTTTTGAATGTAGCTAATCCTTGTGCGTTGTGCATTTCAGTTTTAAGATAAAAGATCTATCCTGAAGTCCTACTATCTGGGAACATTCACTATTTTGATATCAAATTTCAGGATGAAATTGATTACCACATTCAGGTACCCAAGAGGGTATGATATTTGGTGGCATTGCACAGAAGAGAAAGGTATAGCCAGGTAGTTTCCCTCTATATAATGCTGCAGCCCCCACCTACTGTCCGCCAGGGTACCCGAAACACTTGTGTCCAGTATTAAAAAATGAGGCAAGATGTCTTCTTGTTTGCTCACAGTGTCCAATTCTCCGGGTGGCTGGGTCCTTTCATCTTCAGTATCACTTGGTTTTAACAGTTCTTCTAAAACAACCAGGCTTTGATAAGTTATGTTATACCTTCGCGGCAAGCTTATTCTTCATCAACGGAGCCCTATTTCCCACATTCTCCTAGCTTCCCATTCTCTGCTTCTCATATCCAATGGAACACTGCTGGCAGACAGAGTACTCAACTAGGGGCCAGCACTGAAAGGCCTATCATATTGAAAAGGCTCCAAAAATATAGAAACACAATACCGTAAATAAAAGTATTCCTACTTGAGGCACCTAGAGGCTCAGTTGGTTAAGCCTCTGACTCATGATTTTGGCTCAGGTCATGATCTCATGGCTCGTGGGTTTGAGCCCTACATCGGACTCTATGCTGGCTGTGCAGAGTCTGCTTGGGATTCTCTCTCTCTCTCTCTCTCTCTCTCCCTGCCCCTCCCCTGCTGGTGCTCTCTCTCTCTTTCTTTTTCTCTCTCTCTAAAAAAATAAACTTAAAAAAATTAAAAATTAAAAAAATTTAAAATCATTCCTATCTCTATGAAAACATCTATTCATCTGGCTAAACATTCCCCCCAAATATATATCTTCAGTAGATTATTAAGAGAATTGCACATACTTCCATCAGCAATGTATAGAATTATGACATTCATAAAATGAACACATCAAAGATAATGAAATAAAACATACGATTTTTTTAAAAGTTTCACTTGGATACCCTTATCCAAGAGTAACCTGGTATGCCACAACATGATGGCTATTCTCCTGTGAGCTCTAGGCCTACATTTGTGTTTATGCTGGAGGAGTAAGAACTCCATTAGTTTTATATTGCCCAGGTACACTAAGCAGTTAATCTGTGCAGTGAGAAGGTATCATAATCTTCTTGGTTCTTTTCCCTAAGTGGGGTTGACTAAGTGATTTTTCAAGTGGCTATTCTAACATTCTCAGGACCACTAAATATTGTTCTGTGATGCTTCCATATTTACTACTCTTTGCTCCTCTACTTCCATATAAATTATGCCTAAATAACCAAGCACTAAGTAACACTTAAGCAAACGATTACTTTTAAGTAATTGCCTTTTAATATTGCTTCCCTGCCCACAATGACTCTCAGCCCACTGAAAATAAAACTTTTTATTGGAAATGATGCTCACACCTGAGTGGTACAAACTTCTTATCTAAGTCTTCTGAAGGGGAGTACAGAATTTTGAAGTAGGAAACAGAAAATAAAATAACAGAGAAGATCTGTCTTTATTTCTTAAGGAAGGGAATAGCCTCTATTTTTAATATCATTTCTAGAGAGCTAGCTATTAAGCTTTGAAATCACAGGCTTGAAGCCTCAAATATATATAAATATAAATATACATGTGTATCTTTAGGTGCATGTGCATCAGCATATGTGAAAAACCACCCACCGCAAAGGAGGAATTATTTGGAGATTAGTGGTCAGCATAGCAGTTAGGGAGTCATTAAACAAGTTCCAGACTTTGCTCACTGTATAGTACAGCAAAGTAGTGCTAAAGAGGAAGAGCAATAAACAACTGGGGCAGGAACAATAGATTCTTTGTAGTTGGCTGAGTAAGTTCTTGTAATCTAAAGCTGGACAATGAATCAGTCACAGGGCAAGTCTAAGAGTCTCTAAAACCACCACACTGCTAAGTAGAGAAGATAATGGCCAGCATATTAAGGACAAACAGGCTCTTGAGGAAATAATCTCAGGGGAGGAAGGAGGAAGATAATCACGACCAGGGACCAAAGCTTTGAATTTCCTGACCAGAGATATGCTGGTAACTGTATTTAGAAAGGATAGATGTTCGGTAAAAGAATCATGCTTATATTTTATGTATAATTAGGTGTGCTATCATAATGTAGTGAATCAACAAACAAGTATGTCCATATTATAATTTAATTAGTTTTTCAAAGAATTCCATAGTTTCTAAGGTCACATTGGCAATTAAATTACGACATTAAGAAATGTAAACAGTAGACAGTACTGAACGCACCAGGAGGAGGTCCCAGTATAGTTGCTATACAACTGATAGTTTGAAAAAGACTGACAAAAACTGTCATCCTAAGTAGGAGTCATATTGACAAATACAACATAAAACATATACTTTCATGTTAAACTACTTAAAATAGTTTTTTTTAATTTAAAAAAAGTTAATGTTTATTTTTGAGAGCAAGAGAGACAGAGCGTGAGCAGGGAAGGGGCAGAGAGAGAGGGAGACACAGAATCTGAAGCAGTTCCAGGTTCTGAGCTGTCAGCACAGGGCCCAGTGAGGGGCTCAAACCCATGAACTATGAGATCATGACCTGGACCAAAGTTGGACGCTTAACTGACTGAGTCACTCAGGTGCCCCCAAAATAGTTTTGAATTAATGTTCACATTCACACATTTGGTCCTGTTTTCTTGTATATATATATATATATATATATATATATATACACACATATGTTTATATTGTATACAATTATATATAACTAAATATATTATTAATTATATAATTATTAAATATATAATATAAATTATAATATATAAATTATAATATAATATATATTTATATATTATAATATATAAAATTATATATTATAATATATATAATATATAATATTATATATATATATATGGCTTAATGGACCAGCATTTCATAATCGCATCAAAATCATGATTTAGAAGTCAAGTGTTTTGAATTCTTGATTCTTTATTTTTCTATAAGGACCGTTGAGTTCCTCCAAAACACTAGATTTTATCATCTGGGAAGACTTGCATGAAGTAGGATAACTTCTTATACAAGCTTTTCCAGTTCATGCTAAACTAACAGTTTATAATTTTTCTTTTAGAAAAGCCGTTACTGAATCATCCAAAAATTTTCACCATTAGAGTTCCACTGTACTTTCAGCTTCATTGACTTCAACCCAGTATTTTTTTCCATAATAGCTACATATTTCCAAGACAATAACATTTGTAATGTTAAGAAACTACATGTCTAATTCTCAGCATGGGGGGGTTAATCTACTAAACTTATTGGTTTGATTTTTGAATCTTCTGTCAGCCACAATGTATACTTTTCTAAAATTTACAATTCTGCAGAGAAAGATGTTGCGTTTGGAGGTTCTGTTATAGGTTAAACGCAGTGTACACAAGTACCTATGTGTTTCCCCTTGTTGATAATCCAGGCTTAGGTAACCTTTCCTGAATGATAAATAAGTTCAAGTACAAACCAGCCAGCTTGAATTTGTGTGGTTCATTAGCAGAATGTGTAAATTTCTGAAATCAGGCAATGACTAAGATAAAAGTGAGTTTTATTATGGCATTCACCTATTTGTAAAAATCTTAATCAACTGTAAAATAAAGAGACCAAGAAAAGATAAAGGGGTCTAATCCACTACAGATGAAGTATACGGATGTATACTTCAAAATAATTAATATTTTCTCCATAGCAAATATTATTTTTCAAATGCTGAACATGCATTAGGTACTTTATAAAACACAAAATATGAATTCTTAACCAGGGCTCTCTGGTGTTTTGTTTTTAATTTTTTTTAAAGTTTATTTTTGAGAGGCAGAGAAAGACAGAGCATGAGTCGGGGAGGAGCAGAGAGAGAGGGAGACACAGAATCCGAAGCAGGCTCCAGGCTCTGAACTGTCAGCACAGCACCCGATGAGGGGCTCAAACTCATGAACTGTGAGAACATGACCTGAGCCTAATTCAGATGCTTAACCGACTAAGCCACCGAGGCTCCCCTGGGGCTCTCTAGTTTTGATAGTAGAAAACAAAAAGTCTCTAAATCAAATAAAAATTTGCTAAAACTGAAATTTCATAATTATAAAAGAAAAAACAAAGCCATGAAATTAAATACAAAATAATAATGGCACCAGTGCATAGTAATAGCAATAACTTCAAACACTTTCTTTATATTTATGATGCTGTTTTATGAAGATAAGTAAACTACCTATTTGTCAGTGATAATTAGAAATATAACCGGACAACTGAAAAACAGGAGTGGGATATATTGTAGATTCTAATAGTTATAATCCAGTACTAGTCAGAGTAACAAGTCTCCTATGTCCCCTAAATCTCATTGTATAACTATAATCCAATGGAAAGAACCAGAATAGTTGATATTTTTAAACAATGTTATAAAAGGAAAAAACATACACAAGACCCTAGTATGTATACAGTGTATTCTAATCAATAATTTATTGACATTGGTGTTTATTTTTCTGTCCTAAAAATAAGTGCCCTCTCCATAGAAATTATTGATTTTTTTCCATCCTGGGTTGAATGCTTTGTTATATTTTGTTTACTTGAAGACCTCAATTCATTAAACAAGAATGTATGTTTCAACTGTTACCACTGTTTTTCTTTCAGCATCAATCCAGATTATAACAAGATACATAACTATTAAAAATGTATAAAAACATTATGGAATTATATAAGTCATGGTCATGGCTGTCACACTAATGGATAATAACAATAATAAATATGTATAATATTCATAGGATTATTTAATTAAATTTGGTCGTCATTCTATTCACATGTCCAAGTTTGGTCAGACCTGGAAACTATCAGTTACGTGACATGTGGATTTATTCACATTACATAGTTCACTACACCTTTATTTTCATCACCAATCAGAAGTATTGGATGAACACTATGAGTTGATATAACCAGCTAAATATAAACAAATTTGATGGCTTATGTACTTATTCTACTAGTAAACGAATGATTGTTTTCTTTATTTTTTGAACTACTGATCCTGGATTTTAAAACCCAATGCACTCCCCTTCCAGAACCCTGAAACATGAACTTTCATTATAGCAACCAGATCGGAGGGTTGCAGACCTATGCCTTAACATTCCCATTTTGTGTTTTCCAACTGTGTATTTCTGGAGGGTTTTTTTGTTTGTTTCTTTGTTTATTTTGCTGTTGTTGTTTCAACTATTTGATAGCTGTGGTCACAGTATTCTTTCAGTTCTGCATTTTGCTTTTTCCTGGATGTCTTATTTCATCCTTGAGAAGAGGCAGTACAGTGTAATAGTCAAGTACACAGACTACAAAGCTAGACGTCTTCCTTTCATAATTGTTCTTTGTTAGTTTTTTTTTGGTTTGTTTGTGTTTTTCTCCTGATGGACTAGAGTCAATGAACTGTCACTTCTTGGTTAATTATTGTCTTGTTTATTCTTCCTGAATCAGCTTTGCTATCTACTGAATGCATGAATTCTTCCAATTTGCTTTTCCCAATTTCCACCTTTACATACATATTCATGCTTTATTCTTTTTTGCTACATTTCCTTATGCTTTTACCACCTTGCTGTGTAAGCTGCCACTTGTAGGACAAGGTATTTAACCTTTGTAGGAGGACTCAGATGCCTCAGCCACACAGGGCTTCACACTAGACCTTATTTTACATACTTTCTTTAATTAAAGGAAGTAGTATGAAGGAGGAAAAAAGCTCAGTAGGTTGTGGCCCAGAGTGTACTAACACAACATGAAATAGGCATGGCAGCTAATCTAGAGGTTTTCCGCCTAAGAAATATCTTGAATGTTTTGCCAGATTTAGATAGATGATCTAAGGACCTGAACTCAACATAGCCATAAATACAATATGTGAAAAGCTGTTCTATTTTTTCTAGTTTTTATTTAAATGTATGCTACCATATATTGAAAGCTGTTATGGCCAAAATCAAATCGACTAGGTCTCATGCTCCACAATTTCCATTTTCTTAGAGTGTAAATCTCTCCAAATGGCTTTAGTGATATCACCAATCTTTCAGCGAGTTGCAGTACCACGGTCAGTTTCCAGTTAGTCTCATTTTCTAGCAAAGCTCATTTACAAGACCACTCTGTTCCATGGCTGTGTAATGGCAGTAATGTCCTCAGTTTTTGTCAGCATTCAAGAGTCTCTCATGGTTTGCCTCTCTTCCTTTCCCCCACCATTTCCGCCCTTCTTCTCCCCCTTGTTCCTCCGTCAAGTTCCTCCTAATCTTCCTATATCTAATTCTTAACTGACCAATTGTCAAAAATGTATGAACAATGCAGAAATGTTAGAACACATTCATTTGAAAACTAGTTAAGAACGCATTCTCTGGAAAATAATTCTGACAAAAGCAATAAGCCTATTTCTTCATTATGCCTCGTTTTCCTTAATCTATCAATCCCTCCTCTATCTTTCATTCAGATATTCTAGAATTATTAATTTGGTTCAGTCTCTGAAAAAAATAAACCACTAAAATGTGAAATATTTACTAAAGGTACCGTTTTAAAAGGATGAAGAAATACCACCAAAGATGGATGACTTCTTATTTGTGCTAGAGTATCCTGGGACAATAAAGAAGTGAAGGGCATGAAGTATGGTGTCCATAACTTTAGAGCATACTTGAGAAAATGTATACACACAAAATGGTATTGAAAAACATTGGATTCCTGGCATCCAAGTATCTCCCTCTCAATTCCGAAACTTCTGAGCACTCTCTTATGGTCAAGAAACACGAGTTTAAGAGTTAGTTCTCCCATAAACATTTATTTATATAAGCAAATCATTTCCCTGCCTCTCTGCCATCTGTCAAACTTCTTAACAGAAGCAGGAGCATATATAGTTTTTCTAGAAATAAATGTCAAGTTGAAAATACTTCACATATACTTTTCTAATGTTTTTATTTTGAAATTTCAAATTTTGTTAAGAAAGTATGAGATTGTTTTGTTTATCCAAAGAGGTATCAATTTAAAAACTTTAATACTTGTGCTAATTAATTTCAAATTTCCGTATAAAAAATTTGTTTTTAATGTTTGTTTATTGAGAGAGAGAGAACGTGAGCAGGGGAGGGGCAGAAAGAAAGGGAGACACAGAATCCGAAACAGGCTCCAGGCTCTGAGCTGTCAGCACAATGTCCAACGTGGGGCTTGAACCCACAAACTGTGAGATCATGATCTGAGCCAAAGTCAGACACTTACCCGAATGAGCCACCCAGGTGCCTTTCCAATTTCTATATTAGAACTAACATCCATTCAGTTGAAGATTCCTCTTGTGGAACTGATTATACTCCACAGTGATACAAATCATCAATTTTGTTGATCCTTAAGAACACAAATTGGGGTCACAGTCCTACAGTGACTTAAATCACAGCATCCATAACATCTCTGTATATTTTTTACTTTTATATATGTTGTGCTTGTCACCAATGGGAGCATGAATCATGTCTTATGTTTCTTCTTTCTTCACCATTTGACAAATATCTAATTAAATTATGCAAAACTCATGTTTGCCTAACATGTGGTACATTGCATATAAACTGAACGGTCCTGGCAAACTAATGCAGGTGTTTGGAAAACTTAAAACCACTGCTGTTAACTCATCATAACTTGTGATTTATTAGTAATCATAATTTCAAACTTAGTCTAATTTTCATTGATTAAAAATGATGAATGTTTGTTATATATTTGAATTGCTAAAAAGGTCAATCAGGATTATCAGTCAACTCTTTTCCTTTCCCTTCACAAAATAGTAAAAAAATTGAAAAATTAAAAATTTTCATAATGTAATCGGTGAGTTATTAAACTGATTTTTACTGGGGAAAAGATTGTTTTAAAAAATCATATAATTTCAGGTTATATTTCCTTATAAACCTACTTTATTAAATTTCCAGAACTCTTTCCATCATCTATATTCACTATTTAAGGTATTTTAAACAAAAGTTTTAAGTGTTCTTAAAACATATGAGGTTGTTTTTAGAATACTGTGTCTCTCTGTTGTTAGTCATGTGACAAATTGAACTGTTTTTCAAAAGAACACTGACTTCTTCTGTGCTGCTTTGATACTTTATAAGAGAGTTTACATGTCAGAGTGGACAAATTGTCTAAAATCCCAAATAATAGCTAACTACATAAACTAGGATATTTTGTTCAGTCTTAATTACCAGGTAGTTATGAAATACCTCCCACATGATGTTATGGAGAAGTAAAAAAATAGTAACTTTTAGTAATGGAAAACAGGTTATAGATGTACAAACTGATTTAAGGATAATATGTAATATCATAGTAAAGGAATATAAATTCAAGTAATTCCCTTAAGAAACATAGGGCTTCCTTGGGATGTAAGATGAACACAAATGAATAACGACCGTGTAAGGCTTCCAACTGCTTAACTGCTACTGATCTGCCCTTTTCATCAGTAAGAAAACACTGACCTTTGACCATGATCCTCACTCTGTGGCTTCTAGACTTGTGAAATGTAGGTGGCTAAAACAGTTCCAGAGGGGTCTAGTCTAGAGGCTCTTTAACACTTAAAAGTCTCAGAATTAGAGACAGGATAGAATCAACTGTACTCTCTCTGACCTACAGGTGTTACCTGGGAAGTCGTAAGAAGCCAAACAGATAAGTCTTGCTATGTGTGCCATGGCCGGCATGGAAAGAATGGTTCTTTCCTTCTGTTTCATGAATAAGTAATTTTCCTCTCTGCAGTGCTGTCATCCTGACCGCTTTTGACCTTTCCCTTGCTTACAGTAAGAGCAAGCAAGGGCCAGTGTGGCTGAGGTCACACATTGGTTTCAAATGTGTTCTGCAGAGCTAAAAGGGCACATGAGGAGTGTTAGGGGTCATTGTTACAATAAGGTCTACTTTTATCATTTTTCATACCTTGGAATGGTTCCATGTAAGGTTTGTGTGTGTGTGGGGGGGGTAGGTGGTGTTTTGGGGATGGGGGTGGAGTGCTAGATTCTACTGCTTAACATTTCCTTGTAAATATTAGTGATATAGAACAGAAGTCTTATAGAGAATCAGAAATTTGGAAATGAAGGTTAGTTGACATCATCAAAGACGACAACCGAAGGGAAGTGACTTGCAGCATTGATAAAAATATGTAATAAATTAAGAATACGAAGAAAGGATCTTCAGGCACAAAGATGCAAATGAACCAGAATAGCGGACTGCAGAAATAAAAAATTGTATTGATCAGAGGGTACATGTGAAACAGAGGAGATAAAGTAGATTAGAAAGGTGACATTAGATTATGAAGGACATTGGATTCCAGTATGTGATTTTGTTTGTCTGTTTTTCCTTTCCAGTAGGTGATGTTTTAAGGAGAAGGAGAATACTGCCAGTAATATAAGACAGTAAATCTGGAAACTCTAAGGAGAATGCAATGGTGTAGAAAAACTGAAAGCCTGGTTGTTTTCAACATGAGGTTCACAGCAATAATTAAGTCACAAGACAATGATGTCTGATATTACAATGGTGGCAGTGTGAAAATATCAAAGAGGCCAAATAGAATGTTTTTATATTTCTATATGACCATTAAAAATTGCATAATAAATGAGATCATTCATCTATGCCCTGATTCAATAACTGGTAAATGCTGACAACATTCCTACAACGTCTCATTATGCTGAATCCTAAGAATGTAACAGAACTTAAACATAACTAATGCTCTCATGAAGTAAGCATGTAATGAAGGACAATGAACTAAAGCAACCATCCTAGAGTACAAGCTAATTAAGGCGGAGATTTTTTTCTTCTTTGTTCACTGTGGTATTCCTAGTGCCTAGGATAGTGCCTGGCCCTTAGGGAATCCTCAATAAATATTCGCTGAATGAATGAATGAATGAATGAATGAACAAACAATGCAATGGGTGTGGTAAACTGGGTGAGGTTTCCTGGAGGATGTGGTACTTAAGCTGAAATCTGAATAATTAAGTTAGTTACAGAATGTTGGGGCACAGGGACAGGGAATATTGCCCACAGCAGAAGGAAAGCTCGGGGCATATTTTAGGAAGTGAAAATAGATCTGTGGATTTGGAGTCTAGGTAAGCAATGAAAAGAGATGAAGCTATCAAGATTACCACTAGCCAGAGAACAAGGGTGTTTTCATCCAAGTTAGGAAATTGGAACATCATCCAAAGAGGAGCCATTAAAAGAATTTGGGCAGGAGAAATATTCTCTTTCATGTCTAGTAAGTCACTCTGCTTCTCTAAGCTTCAAATTCCTAATGTGTAGAATAAGGACAGTAGTAGCAATCAAACGCAGCAGTTGTGAGGATTAAATCTGATAATGTAGAGACTGGAACAGGTTAGGAATTCAACATTAGGGAATTTCCTTATCTCTATAATACCAGAGCTCTCATCAGCTCCACTTATTGGACCTGGTCTCCCCTTAATGAGTGATTTACAACAACATTTCAACATCACTAGCTTTAGTCTGGATAAAGAGTTTTGTATATCTTACACTAATCATTTGCTTTCTTTCATTTAATGCTAGGTCAGGGGTAATCGACCCAATTTTACACCTATAGATGCAAAGTGCAAGCAAGGTGACACTGCTTTCTTAGTCACCTCATTTCACACAACGTGACTGAATCAGAACAAAATAACTGCAGAATGTTTAAAACAGAAATTACACATGAATAGATTGTATAGAAATTACAATTTTTGTGTTGAGTAGCACATTTTTATTACAACACTTCTAAATCCCATCATTCCTTAACTGATATTCATTATTAAAGTAACTTAACATTCACAGGTTTCTGAATTATTAACTGAGCCAAACAATGCTTTCCACCATTTGTAAATATAATGTATTTAAAATGAAGCAAAGAGTTTTGGGTGTTTTAAAATACAGAGAATCAGAATTCATCAAAGCCTCAAATATAACAATGAGGTAGAAATACTTGTTTGCATATGGGTGAGAAAGTAGAAGATATGGTAGACCCTTAAGCCACATGAAGGCTCTCCTCCCAACGTCTCTGAAAACCCTGTAATCCACAAATGTGATTAAGCATATTCCTTCCCCATGAAATGCAGTAAAGCATGAGCATAGGTTTCAGGTACAAGTGGATCTGGGCTGATACAAAGCTTCCCTAACTTTCACTCTCTTATCAGCTTTTCAGCCCACTCATTGGTCTTGTTTTCCCCACCACAGTTAGACTTACTCCAAGCACCCTCCAAATCACATCCTGTCAGTATGCCAATATAAGAGGTGGATTCACCAATTCCAGCCAAACTGAGCCATGGAATAACTGCCCCCTGAATTCCCCCTGCTCACTCATGACTCAGTCACTGTGTCCAAGGAACAGCGGACTTGGATGGGCCAGTCCTGGGTCATGTGCCCACTCCGACTTACCACTGGGAAGATCAAGACTGTCATATAAATAAGGAATGAAGATGAGAAAAGTATTGTAGGAAAATGAAAAAAGGTATTTTGTCTTTCAAAAAAAAGGTTAAAATTCTTGTACTTTGGTTTACCTTAAAGATCATTTCAGTAGCCTTTGCTAGAGTTTTTTTTTTAATTTCTTTTCTTTTTTAATATTTTTTCATTTATTTCTAGGAAAGAGAGAGACAGCGTGAGCAGGGAAGGGTCAGAGAGAGAGGGAGTCACAGACAGAAACAGGCTCCAGGCTCTGAGCTGGCAGTCAGCACAGAGCCCGACACGGGGCTTGAACCCACGAACCGAGAGATCATGACCCAAGCGAAAGTCGGACGCTTAACCGACTAAGCCACCTAGGCGTCCCTAGAGTTTTAAGTCCTTATTTAAGTCCTTATTTAAGTCCTGGCAAGACCTGGACAACTCACTGAAACAGTTTCAGTTTAATATTCATTCATTATCTAATATCTGCAAAGAGCTTACAAAGAATTCATTTATATTACAGACCCAAATCCCTGAAGAAGAAGACATCCCCCTTAAGTTTATCTAGAGCCTTTCTTTTTTGTTATAGTTATTGCCCCATCACTTCTCACTGCTAATGGAATTGGTTATCTTTTATCGACTTCTTTTTTTCACAGAAAAATATACACATATAATACACACACATGAACATACATGTAGTACTTAAGAAAAGAAAAAAGCCAAAATGAATTCAGACACAGAAGGATCTGCTAGTCTAGTGCATGAGCTAAATTAAACGTGTAATGAACCACTGTGAAAGGTCAAGGCTTAGAATGTAAAAAATTGTGGATGCCAAGACTCCACTCTTCTCCTACTGTATCCTGTGATGTCTAAAATATGGTGAAAACATTTTAAGTACCATGACTCATGTCTCTGAAGATGGCAGCAGTTTTCATACAAAGATCAAGTGTTGGAAAGGCATGGAAAACTGGAAACGAAGCAGCTATATAAAAACCCACTTAGGGGATGATCTAATCTTTGTTGATTCCAATTCCTGTAAGGATTAGAAAATTCTACGTTAAGCACACTTTCCATATTTCTCTTTCCACAGTTGTCATTAATATGGTATTTACAAAAGACTTTTTGACTAAAACGCAATGGAGATGAGTTTCCTAGTATATCAGCCATATTGATTCTTACTTCAGTCCGAATCTTCTATTTGGGAAATCAAGACTGGTTACTCTGGGGGTGCCTGGGTGGCTCAGTTGGTTAAGCGTATGACTTCAGCTCAGGTCATGATCTCATGGTTCGTGGGTTCGAGCTCCGCATCGGGCTATGTGCTGACAGCTAGCTCAGAGCATGCAGCCTGCTTCGGATTCTGTGTCCCCTCTCTCTCTGACCCTCCCCTGCTCACGCTGTCTCTCTCTCTCTCAGAAATAAATAAAACATTAAAAAAATTTAAAAAAAAGACTGGTTACTCTGGAAATATTGATGGTACAAACACATGGATGATCCTAATAAACCTCTGTGTACCTTTTATTCATAGTGTCTTTAAACACTTTATAGATCTAACAAACTCCTACCTAGCTACCCATAAAGCTCTCAAGAGCAGACGATTTCCAATATAGAGCAAATTCTTAGTTGTGTTCCATTCAGGAAATAAAAACATCCTCTTCCCTAGGAGGCTTCAAATGCATCTTACATGAGCAAAATCCATCTGTGTTGGAAATTGGCCATACAATCAAAACCTACAATGCCGCCTCCATGAAGGCTGTTAAAACTGTAAGAATACCTCAGGCTTGTCAAGATGCTACTTACTCCATGCTTGAGGGGAGACGCTTCCAAAAGTGAAAAGGATCCTCAGGACCAATTTTGGGTTTGTATCTTAGTAACTCACTCAATATTGTAGCTCCTTCAGGATTTGGGTCCAGATTGGTCCCCACTGGGGACCTGAAATTTTGTTCTCCCTTATCTTCGCCCAGAGGTTCTGTATGGGCTATGTTACCTATTCACAGAAACCTCTAATGCCTATTCATTTGTTAAATTTCCAAATAGCACCTGTTCTTAGATCTATCCCAGGCCCCTAATGTTGAACTCTGCTTGCTTCTGGATACCCAGTTCCTCTATTTTGAATGTCTCTGTTTCCAGATATTATTAGTTGAATTGTGTCCCCCCCCCAGAAAGATATGTTGAAATCCTAGCCCTTGGTACCTATGAATGTAACTTTATTTGGAAATAGGATCTCTCTGCAGATGTAATCAGGGTGACATGAGATCACATTCTATTGGGGGGGGAGGGCTAATCCAGTGTAACTGGTGTCCTTATAGGAAGAGAAAAATTTAGACCCAGAGACACGAAGGCCATATAAAGACAGAAGCAGAGACTGGAGTCATGCTGCTACAAGCCAAGGAAGGCCTGGGGATACCGCAAGCTGGAAGAGGCAGAGAAGATCTCCCCCAGAGGTTTCAGAACAAACAGGAACCTGCCAACATCCTGATTTCAGACCTCTAGCCTCCAGAACTGTGAGACAATAAATTTCTGTTGTTTTAAGCAGCCAGTTAGTGGAACTTTGTTATGGCAGCCCCAGGAAACTAATATACTAGATTTATTGCTCAATTATTTGAGTTCTACTGACTGACACATACACACAGGCGTGCACATGCACACACACGACCATTCTGAGTTCTTAAAATATGCCAAGCAGTGTTTCTAAGCTTTTTAAAATATTAAGTTCAATTAATCTTGAAATAAACACAGGAGGTAGGTACTCTTGCATATCATCATTTTCCAGATGGGGACTTGAGAAAGCTTAAGCAACTCAGCCAAGCTGGTAAGTGACAAAGCTGAAATTCAAGCATAGGCAGTCTCACTGTGGGGCCCATGTTATCAGGTCAGCCACCACACCTGTGCCAGGAGACCAGGCCTTCCTGCCTCCACAGCACGGGTCTTGCTAGTGAAACATCCTTCACATGCACATGTCTGGGCTGCAACCTTTCCAAATTGTCCTTCCCCAGTAAGAGTGAGGATATGTGCCCTGAGAGACGACAGGGGAATCTTTCTTAAAAAATCAAACATGGGGAGCCCGGATTCATAATCATTACCTTGAAAAGGTCCTGGAAGTTTCAGGTGACTGCAGATTCAATGTGTGCCATGTCTGGGCTCAAACTCCTAATGCAACACTCATTCTGAACTCCATTATTTTTAAGCACACAACAACAAAACACAGTGCCCGAAAGGAATACACCAAACATTATTTTGGACCTTGAAAACATGTTTTAGAAGAAAAACAGGGGCTACTTGGTCCAGAAAAAATATAGATAGCAACATAATAACTGTTCTCAAGTATTTGAAAGGCTTTTATAGATGAAACATTAGGCTTATTTTCTCTGTGTTTTTGGAAGGTAGAATAAAGGCAAATGAGTGAAAGTTAAAAGGGAGCCTATTTGTCCAATATAAAAAGAAAAAAGATTCATAGCAAACAAGAGAACAGGTCAGAATGGAAGGGCTAGTATTATAGTGTAATGAGCTCACCTACACAGGATATGTTTACATCAAGTGTGAGGCACCAAGCTGTTATTGTGATTTCCTCATATCCCCATGTCCTGTCTTCATTTTCTTCTCTTTGATTAAGGATTCTCTTCACTTGGGGAAACTTAGTTTGGGTAAACAGCTTGAATCTTGCTTCAAATGGTAGCTACCACCATGCAGCTATTACTTCCCTAAGATACTGACTAGTCACTTCTGTGTTCTCTCTATAAAACTGAAATACTAATATCTCACCTTCCAGGACAGAGGAGTAAAAGCCATATTGACTTGTGGCTGTCATTACTATAGTCAATGACCTTAAGCTGATCACAAGCTACACTAATATCTTAAGTATGACTCAATTAAACAATTAAATAAATAATAAAATGTTTTCTTACCACTTACAATCTTATTTTAGACTTTGTAAGAGAAATTTTCAATAATGTATTTCTAAACCTTCCTCTCATTGAGCTTGACTCAGAATCCTTTCTCATACCAGAATCATTGCGGTTTTTCCACTAAAATCTCTGCCTATGCTATCAAAAGTGTTCACGATGCACTGTTTTTTAAAGGAATGCTCCAGTATTATAACCAGGATTTTGTTGCTGGACTTTCTTGTTTGTCATATGATAGGCAATCCTCTGCTTTTACGTCAGTAAGAAAATGTACTGGGCTTCATCAGCTTATGGAAATCTTTATTTCTCAGGTCCTGTAAAGCACATGGCTCTCGCTTAGTGTGAAAATAGGTAATTGCAGACAGTTGTCCAATAATGAATCTTTTCTTCTCTACATTAAACTCGCTGCCATGATTTGCTGCCTTTCTAGACAATAACATTTAGTTTCAATGCCAAGTAATATTTTTGAAGATACTGTAAACAGCACTTAAACTTAACACATGCAGTTCTGGCAACTTGTATAACTCAGAGAGACGAAATAAGCATGAGCAGTGCATGAGCAGACAATGACAATTCTATCATGACTGTTGTTTGACCAACAGTGAGTCTAAGACCCAGGCAAATGTCAGAGAAGTTAAAATATGAAGAGTCCATTTTAAAATTGGTGAAATAGGATATTGCTTGATGACTATATTGTAGCTTTCCTCACATGTAAGGAAGTGTCTATCTTAATAGGTGCCATTGTAGTTACATGACAAAGGGGTTCCTTACCGGAGGAAGGGTTGGCATGCATATTACAAAAGGGATTTTCTGGCATTGTCTAGAATAGAGGGTGGCTAAATTACTTTTCGAACCTATGGTTATTTCATCCCGAAGCAGTTAAAAAGGCAATATGGGAAAGGGACAGGTGATCTGAATGAAATCACACTTTGAAATGCAACTGAAAGACCACAGTAAGTAAGGAATCCATCAGAAAGCTGGCTGTCTCAGGCGCTGAGGAATGGCTTGCAGTTGGCAGGTGCCCAGCTGGTGGGAGAAGGCATAGAAACATGTCTGTGCCATACCTCCCAGGTGTGGCTTTGGGAGACCTGTCGTTTCCACAGGGCACTGTGGACTACCTCATCGTCACACTGCCTCCCTCACCCAACCAAACCGAAGGCTAGGGGCCTTCTGGGCAGGGGAAGGCAGATGCTCGCTGGGAGAGCTGAGCCACCACGGTCCCCGGTTTAGGTGCCTGCCTATGTGCTATTTTTTTCTTTTCCTTGCTGCCGATCTTATTCTTTTCGGAGGCGCATCATCCCACATTAGTTTTAATTAGGCAATGCAACGCTCCCCCCTCCCCCAACACCTCTTCTTCTAATCTAAATGTGTCATGAGAACAAGAGCAATTTACTACTCTCCACGGGCTGAGAATAGGCATGTATAAATTTGGTAAGCTCATTATAACTCACAGCTGTCAGTCCTCAAAGAGAAAAAAAATTACCTCCCACAAAACAAAACAAATAAAAAATTCAAACCAGCAAGGACTCGGTCTTCATCATTCTGTGTTACATAAAACAGTTCATTAATAGATGAGCAATTGTATTTCTACTTCTGTGACGCGGAGATCTCACTCATCTTAAAGCATTGCTTTTACCACACCATTCTCGGGGCAGAAATCATTGATGGGTGCCTTTTGCCTAAACAAAATCTAAATTTCCTATCATGATTGCACCGTATCTTTTCTTCTCATCAGAGTCTAGTTCCATCCCACTTCTCTGGCTTCATCTCCAGCCAATCGCTTTAAGAAGTGTTTGGTGCTGTGGTTGGGTGTGTGGACTCCAATATTTATCCAACTCGATTCACATCTTGGCTTTACTGCCACGGATTGCATAATTTTTGCACAACTAACTGCACCTCAATAAACTAAACAGGGAGAAGACATCGATCTACTCATTGGCCTACTGTGTGACATCATCGAGTCCTCACACACACCATCTGACACATAATTAGTGTATACAAATGTAGCTATTGCCTTAACAAAAGCATTCCACTTTGCCCTCTCACTTGTTTAAAATCTTTTTCTGCCTGCTCTTTTTACTACTCATTCTATACTTGTAATAAATACATATGTAATTTTATATATTTACACAAAAGGTTACACAAAAGATTACATACCCAACTTTACACAGTTATAAGGTTACCCATGTAAAAGGTACCTATATATAAGGCTACAAATAATATGACATGAAAATTGAAGTGAAATGAATGATATGAAATGATATGAATATCTGACATATGAAAAAAAGTTTTAAATGTTTATTTATTATTTTTGAGAGACAAAGAGACAGAGCATGAGGCGGGGGGCCAGGAGGGACAGAGGGAATGGGAGACACAGAATCCGAAGCAGGTTCCAGGCTCTAAGCTGTCAGCACAGGGCCTGATGTGGGGCTCAAACTCACCAACCATGAGATCATGACCTGAGCCAAAGTCTGATGCCCAACTGACTGAGCCACCCAGGTGCCCCATGAAAAACATTTTTAAAGAAAGCTTTTCACGATTTAAGTATTTTGTGAAGGTAGAAAGTGAGTGTTTGATTTTGATGGTCTGCTAAAGGAGATTTAACTGGTTAGTGACAGGGTCAGGACCAGGACTCCTAATTCCTAGTAGAGCAGTGATCACACATCCCAAATTTGATTAGGCAATTAGAGGACAAAGACATCCTTTCTGTGTTCCCTACAGTATCCAATATGATGCCTTGTGTTTGCTTGTTGTGGGAGCTCAGTAATATTTTGCTTAATCCCTACAAAGAATATGGCAAATGTGTATACAGTGCTTAAACCAAGAAATAGTGAACTGAATAAAGTCCTGACATTTTTACACAGAAATGGAATAGACTCTCTACCCAAAGCAGAATTTTGGTTTTTTGTTTGTTTTGTCCTATAACTATCGAATAAATAAAATGCTTGGAGAAATTGCATTCTGTTTTCTGCTAGTTTTGATTGGAAAATTTGTTTCAACAACTATTAACTGTAAAGATAACTAATGTACATAGGAAAATACTATTAATTCTTAAAAGTCATTTTAAAATTTCATTTTCCTGGGGCGCCTGGGTGGCTCAGTCGGTTAAGTCTCTGACTTCGGTTCAGGTCATGATCTCACGGTTCGTGGGTTCAAGCCCCGTGTCGGGCTCTGTGCTGCCAGCTCGGAGCCTGGAGCCTGTTTCAGATTCTGTGTCTCTTTCTCTTTGACCCTCCCCTGTTCTCTCTCTCTCTCTCTCAGAAATAAATAAAACATTAAAAAATTTAAAAAAATTCATTTTCCTTTATGGTATTTTTAAGCCTCTGAGCAGCGTGACATTATTATATAATTCTAGGGTTTTTGTCACAAATTATGTCTCTTGCATTACTTTTCCAATGAATTTTGCATAGTACTTTCGTAGTTTACTAACATAGTTTTTTGACTCAAAGTAAATGGTTAGAGGAAGAATTCCCCATGCTAAGTTCTTTCTTTACATAGACGTTTTTAAAAAGTTAATTGATCATTATCCAAACCTCATTCTACAGCAGTTTGTTCAAGGAGATTACTTATAAAAAATGTTCATTTGTCTTCAGCAAAGTAGAACTCAGGCTATATTTCAGTTTGGAATGTATTTTTCAAGTTCAGTTTGACTTTGGTTTACCTCCATGCTGAGTTCCATGGGCAGAATTGAGCACTAATGACTTAATAATATTCTCATGTTGCAAAATATTACCCTTTTAAGATGTAGATCTCAGCAGACAAATACATGCCACATGCAGATACCTGGTCGCATTAATGACAGGTGTTTGCTGGCAGAATGGAACAGCTCTCCTCAGTGGTACTTATGGCATTAGCCAGGCACTACTATTGGATACCGAGGACACTTTCCTTTTCCATCTTCTTCCCCTTTTCAGTGTAATCTCTGGATAAGATGCATTAACTATGTGATTCCAAATAATGTGAAAAGAATGTGCTGTAACTTGTACTCTCATCAGGGAAGAAAAGAATTCAAGTTACCTTTTTCTTTAAAGTCACTCTCCATTAGTCAAATAAATCTGTGAGCAGCACATAAACACTGTACTATGGACAGAATGAAATGATGTCAACATCATCACATAGACAGCCTGAAGTTTCTAGAGTATTCTAGTAAAGTGTGCATAGCACTGGAGTTAAGGGTCCGATTATCTCTCTAAGCAGAGAGACACATTACTTTACAGCATATGACTAAATTTAATGGAAATGATATTATCTGTTTCTAGCATTCTATTTGTATGATGTAAATAAAAGTGGGTAGATTTAGAGAACTGAGCTTAAACTATCAATGAGACACCATTCCCTAGTAGAACATTTCCATGGAATACTCAGCAATTTTGGTTAGCTGCTCATAATAAGAAAAAAGGCTACAACATCATGGGGACAGAAATAATACAATCTCAAGATGTCATAAGGCCAATATTTACTTCTCGGCTCAAAACCCTGTGGTATGCTATTTGCTATGTGTGAAAACCAAGGCCCTAAAAATTCTGGTTCCCCAGCTCCTTATTTAGCCTCAGCTTCCCCTTCTCTTGGGTACTTACTTGGCTTCAACTACACTGGCCATTTTTCCTAAGGACATCAGGGCAACCCTCTCCTCAGGGCCTTTGCACTTGCTATTCTTCTCCCTGGAGAATTTCTTAACATGTGCTCTTCTCCTCTCTCACTTTGTTCGGCACCTGCTGATATGCTATCACCTCAGAAAGACCTTTCCTGATCCTCCATCTCACGTTCCCTTCTGGACAGTTTTCACCCTTTCTCCTTCTTCAGGCTTCATAGCACTTAAAGATTTTTTACACGTATGTATCAGTTTGTGTCCCTCCACCAGAACAGACACTTTGTTTTGGTCACTGCTGTATCTCAACATATTGTTCAGGGACTAGCTGAGAACATTTATTGAATAAATGAATGAATTTAGAGGGTGAGTGACATGTGGGCTAAATATGCAGTTATAACACAAAGTAGTAACTGTAATCTTACAGATTTCACCTAATTGTGGTACAATGATTCGTAACGTTAACATGCCAGTGGGATTTAAAATGAAATTAAATGTCAATCATTTTAGATCACTGGGCGCAACCAAAGTAAGAAGCAAAGCAAACCACCCCACAAAAACACAGAATTTATTGCAGTTGACTATAAATTATCTGGTCAAGAAAAGAAGGCACTCATCAAAAAGTCAGCATAGATGAAAAATGTATCTGCAATGAGAGGCTTCGACTACTTGAATGGTTCTGTAAGGACTGGCCTAGAAACAAAGCAATAGAAACTACTAAATTTGACATGCTGTAAATTTCACCTCAAAGAGCTTGAGGAAAAAGTTATAACCATTTTATTCTATACTGGATTTTGACATAAAACGAAGAGCTGGTTAGTGAACTGGAAGTGACAGGAAAGCAGTGATGTCATCTAAACACTCAAGACAGTAAGAAAGAAGGCTAAGCATACTCTAAACAGACGTGACAGACTTTGGGAATGAATGATGATAATGATAATACCTGTCACTCCCTGAGCGTCCATTCTGAGGCTGCCCTGTACTCAGCCTACGTTCAGAACCTCCATAAGCCTCAAGCCCCACAGCCACTACCTACCCCTGCCTTTTAAAACCGAAGTTAACGCCTTTAAGAAAAACTTCCAGGGGCACTTGGGTGGCTCAGTCTATTAAGCGACTGACTTCAGCTCAGGTCATGATCTTGCAGTTCCTGAGTTCAAGCCCCGTTTCGGACTCTGTGCGGACAGCTCAGATCCTGGAGCCTGCTCTGGATTCTGTGTCTCTGTCTTTCTGTGCCCTTCCCCTGCTCACATACTCTCTCTCTTTCTCTCTCTCGAAAATAAACATTTAAAAATTAAAAAAAAAAAAGAAAATTGTCACAGTACATTCAGGTAAGCAAATTTATGTTAGAAATAAACCTAGAAATCACCCTATAAAACCCAATTTTCTACAAAAAGGCAGCTGGGGAGTACCTGGCTAATACTTACTGATCAGGGTGGCCATGGTACACAGCTGGGGATGCATGCATCCCTTGGAACTTGGCTGTGCGAGATGCCTTTGACGACATACCTTGGCCCCAACACTTGGTCTAGTTATAATATTTTCCTTTGCCTCTTTTCCCTTCTCTTTCCCAGCCACTCCTTCTGGATGTTTCTATACCATCTCCTGCTTTCTTGACCTCCTTTAAATCTCCACTCTCAGAACATAATTCAATTTTTAACTCCCAAGTGAAGAGAGAAAACCAGCGGGGAAACACATTCTGTTTTCTGCCTCTTTCCTTTCTCACCCATACTGTTTGCTTTCCTTCTGGACGTAGGTCATTCCTTCTACCTAAACCTAATTAGTTTGCCATGTTTGCATGCCTAATTTCTCAAGGATCAAGGTCCATCCATTACTGACTCTTTCTCTTTTCTTTCTGACTTCTCTTTTTCCACTAGCTTCTTTTGCCCTCTGTGTAAACACTCGAGTCTCTTTGATGGGTGAAAGCTTTTCCTTGTGCCTCTCATCCTACTGCTGTACATGTTTCTTCTCAGTCGAGCTAACTCACTTGGTCTATGTGTCCCCTTCCACTGGCCCTGATTCCTCTCCACTGTAACAGGAATGTCCTTGTCCACAGCCACTCTATTCCATTTCCATGGACATAGAGCACCAGTTATTTCCCAATTGTCAAAACCAGCAGACATTCTTTTCCTTCTCATCTCAAATTCCAGTAGTGGTATCCTTCTTGGCTTTTGTCTTAGGTCTGTTCTGTGTATGGTAACAGAACATCAAAAGTGGGTGACTTGCAAATAACACAGACTTATTTTTCACAGTTCTGAAGGCTGGAAATCTAAGATCAAGAAACTTTCAGATTCAATTCATTAACAGATTTGGTGTCTGGTGAAGGCCCATTTCCTGGCTCATCTGTGGCCTCACATGGGAGAAGGGGCCAGAGTCTTCTGACATCTCTTTTGTAAGGGCACTAATCCCACTCATGACAGCCCCATCCTCATGGTCTAATGACTTCCCAAAGGCTTCACCTCAAAAACCATCACAATGGAGAAATTTTAACATTTTAATTTTAGGGAGGTGGGCACAAACATTCAGTTGATAGTAGTTTTCTACTTACTTTTCTGGCTATAATTCTCAAACTTCTCTGTGGCTTTTCTTCTTTTGATTATTCCTAAATGTAGGCATTATCCTCAGCTTTGTTTTTATTCCTCTGCTAGCTTTCCCTTTGTAATCTATCCATTTTCATGATCTTACCACTGCCTATATACTGATAATTCCAGACTAGTATTTCTAAACCAGATCTCTCAGCTGACTTCTAGAGAAACACATACACAGCAGCTAATTAGATAACTCTGCTTGATTATCACAGACAATGAACTCTAAAACGAACCCATTGTCTTCTCATACAAAGTAATCCACTGTTTTCTACACATATATTCTCTCTTGGATGAGGCATCACTATCTATCCAGGAACATAAACCAGAAAGCTGAAAACCATCCTAGATTTCTCTTTCTACCGCCACTTCCTTCTTCAGACACCAACTCTTAAATATTCAATTAAATCCCATCTTCTCAACCTCCACTTCATGTACCACTGCCTCTGTCTTGATTCAGGCCTTTGTGTAGACCATCATATGTCAGTTTAGTTGGGATTTCTGCCTTCAGCCTCACACCCTAGTAAAGAGGGATGCCCAAGTGGAAAAACAGTAACACACACCATATTTAAGCAAGTATTTTCTTTCCTAAACACCCTTTGGAGTGTCTGTACATGATGCAGCTTGATCTACTTATCCCCAGTGTGTGAGACATCCCCCTGCCTAACTCTCCAACCTCATCCCTGGCATCTGCCCACACCCTTAAAAGTTATCCAAACAAACCAAGCTAAAACATTTCTCTGCTCCTTGGATCTCATTATCCTTGCCTACAGTGCCCTCTCCATCGACCCCTGATGTACCCAGTAAGTTCCTATTTGTCTTTCAATACCTAGGTCAGGAGTTACTGCTGCGTGACCTGTATCCAAAAAGTAACTCACTGTGCCTCCTTTATCCTCTGCAAATAGTTTTTATGTTACACTTACTGTATGTTTTATAATAGGGTTATTTTAATGTCTGGCTGCTCTAGTAGATTATGACATTATTAAGGGCATAGACTATATTTTTATAAACTCTGTGCCTATCCTATAAATGTAAATGCTCAATAAATATTTTTTCAGTTAAACAGAAGAATGAATATATTTTTAGTCCACTTTAGTCTACTTCTAGATAGTCAACCAGGTTGACTCCAATGCTTAAGGAAAGCCTTTTCACAGTATTTCCTATACCATATATCTCTGAACGACGGGAGTTCTGTGCAAGATCCACTGCATTGAACAGTGTTTTCTAGAACTGTTAGGTCACAAACCAAGGTTACAAATAAACTACATTAAAAACCATTATAAATATACATATATACAAACAAAAATTTTATAGCTATTCCCCCTTATTTTCTGTGATAAGCTTTGACACTTTTTTATTCCAGTCTTTGGCATTAAATTACAAAAATACTGGATAGATAACAAAAATTGCTTTCATGTCTCCTGGACTGTGAAATACACATTGTGAAAGACACTGCTATATTAATAGTATTATAGGGGCGCCTTGGTGGCTCAGTTGGTTAAGTGTCCGACTTCAGCTCAGGTCATGATCTCACACTTTGTGAGTTCGAGCCCTGCATCTGGCTCTGTGCTGACAGCTCAGAGCCTGGAGCCTGCTTCAAACTATATGCGCCCCCCCCCCCCGCCCGCCCCTCCCCTGCTAGCACTCTGTCTCTCTCTCTCCCAAAAACAAATAAGATTTGAAAAAAAAAAATGGTATCATAGAAAAGAAATCTTACCTTAAGGAAATTAAAATACTGAATAAGCTAAGCATTTCTTTTTACATTTAACTATAAATGTTATTGGAAAACATTTATCATTTGTCCAAACAATAGGACTATCCATGTAAATAAGTAGAAAATAAATATGTAATGTTCCAAAAGAAATAAATGCTACTTCTTTGAAGTTCACACATTACTACAAACAATACAAAAAATGTGAAGATCCTGGCTTTAACGAGTACATATAAAAGCATTCTGCTTACAAGCTATGAATTTAAATTCAGGAAAAAAAATATTATATTAATGCTAATCATATCCCTTTGAACTATGTTTAGTATTTTATTTAGTTTGCCAAACTTTTCATTCATAAACCACTTCCAAGTAAATTTCAGCCCCATCCAGATCTAAGGATCAGGAATCTAAATTTAAGAGAGCTAAAATTTCTTAAGTTTTTCTCCTTTCACATTTAAAACTGGGGTATTCTCACCTACATATATATATTTTCTGTGTTTTCATCTCTGCTACTGTTCAAAGTTCCTAAGAGCATGAAATCCATCTTCTCTTATTTATCCAAAACCACCTCACAGAGTAGTTGAGATTGGGTAAGAGCTCTGAAGCAGAGCTACCATTTATCAAGTGTGTCTGGATGGTAGGCAACTTGCTAGATAATTTGTGTCATTCACAATTCTAACACCAATCTCGAAGGCCAGTGTTATCCTGTTTATAAAGGATGAACTAAGAAATGTGATTCAAAGCATATAGTTAGAAAGTATAGAAATTAGTATCAAAACCAGAGAAAGACCCACATTTGATTGGATATTTACTATGTGCCGCACAGTGTGCTGGACATCTACTATTTCATTTATTTTGCACAGCATTCCTCTGAGATAGGTACAATTTTTATGCCCATTTCTCAGAATTAGAAAGACTAACAAAGGCTAAATAAGGAGGGCAGAGCATATAGCTAGCAGGTAGTAGAGCAAAGGTTTGAACCCAGAGTTCTGCAAGTCAGGCTCTTTCCATGGGATTCTCTGCAGTTAAATAAATGCAGTGAATAGTAAAAACAACAACAACAACAACAACAACAACAACAAACAAAAAACCTGGCAAGTGCTGGATTTTAGAATTCAGGGTTTTTCTTTTCTGGCCAATAAATCCCCAGTTCCTTAATTCTTCTTTAGAGCATACAATTAAATTCTGGCTTAATTTCCTTTACGTTGTAAAAATATTGCTGTATTATTAAATAATTTTAAGTGATCTGAAAGATACCAGCATTATTCAGAGATGCCGTGAGTGAGAGTTTGCTGGCATGCTGTAGTGTATGATCAAAGAATTCAGAAGGATGCCTTTTATCTGAGAATATCAAAGGCCACCAACTAAAAAAAGACACAGAGTTCCTATTACACTGAGGAGAAAAAGCTGAGTCCATTGAAATATAATACAAGAATGTTGGCATACAGGTAATTCACAGATATTATTACCTTGGCTACTTGAAGCTGTACCAACCTGGATTCTTTCCAGGAGCTATTCTTTTAAAACTCGAACACGCTCGATTCATTTGTTACAAGTGCCCCTTTTTCCTTTTGGTACTCTCCTATACTTCATTTATAGCCCATAGAAACACACAAATGTACACACACACACACACACACACACATACAAATTTACAGATTCAAATCACACATCCACATGTTATGTTATTTTCCATTGTGGCTAATAACAGTCGGTACTGTAAAATAGCTTGTAGTTCTCATTTTAAAAGCTGTAAGATTAAAACTAACTGAATTACCTTTCCAAATTGTCACAAGACTTTAGTTATAAGGGCAGATGGACATTTCCAAAATCTAGTCAGTTAAGTAACTTGGTATCTTCTGCTAAGGTCCATGTTTCTGTCTGAAATAGACACTATCAGGTAATTTCACTGATTCTGGGTATACTGCGAAAAACCCCCTTCTGAAAAGGTTTATCGCAACTCTGTCATCCAAAATGTAAACAAAAGAACAACTTTTCCCCTAGGATACATCAAAAATAGCATTACTATTGAAATACACTGAATTAAATCTCTCCATGATATTAAGAAAAACCAAACAGGTCATATAGAATTTTTAAGACTCAACTGGGGGGAAAAAAACAAAAGTCCTCCTTGAGTTAGTTATGAAATAAAAATAAAGGCTGGGAAAGGTGAAGATGATCTATGAGTGATCTGAATCTTTAAATTAAATGCAAGGCTTCAATAACTTTATCATGGTAAATATTCCCTTTTACAATTTGTCTTAGCATGGTTTCCATAATAAAATACCAATGGCTTGGGTGGCTCAAACAACAGAGGTTTAGTTCTGGAGGCTAAAAGGCCAACATCAAGGAACAACATATTTGGTGCCTCTCATTTCTTAGAAGGCCACTCATCTCATCGCAAAGGCCTCACATTCATGACCGCATCTAACTCTGATCACCTCCCAGAGGTGCCATCTTTAAACACCACCATATTAGGTGTTAGGGATTTGACACATGGATTTGGGAGGGTGAGGGATGCAAACAATTATTCCATAACACAACTTGTCACATTATGTAGTTCCTCAATAGGATTTTTTCCATGTGGAATTATTTCTAAAAATTTAACTCAGCTGCCCTAATTCGTCTGTTTGTTAATTGATTAAATGTCTTGATGATGAAGGCTAGCTTATTTTTCCAAACAGGAATATTTGATGGCACAGAAAGAAGTATTACCATAATGTATTCTTAATATTTATGAATAATGGACTTTTTAGAGCTACTAATCTCTTGATATCCTGTTTATAAGACAGAATTAGTACTTTCGTTTTGCTGTCTGAATTCCCAATCAAATTAGCAGACACATTTTAAAGGTAACAAGAAAGCTGTTGGACTGCAGTCTGTTTGGATTTTGAAAGCACTTTATAAGGCTCCAGGGAGCCTGGTGCCTTGGTGTGTCTTCTAGCTCAGTTGGTAAGTGCATCATCAGACTCATGAAAAGACAAAGAGGGTAAGTCTCCAAGATAAGTAAAAGTGGAAGGTCCTTGTGAAGGTGTTATGTTACTGCTTAAATTCTGTAAATTCTTAAAAGAGGTAAAAGCTGGGGACCCTTTGAAGATATCCTGTTACCAAATTCAAAATCAGAAAAAAAATATATATATATTCATATATATATATTATATTCAGATGTCTTTTAAAGTAACCTATCATAGCAATGGTTCTTATTTTCTTTACTAATCCATTGCCTTGCTGAGCAAAGATAAATTTTTAAAATGTGTCTCTTTGTTGAGTTTCTTATTATGCTTTAATACAACTAATGAAAAAGCTGATTTTCAGAAATTGGTGCTTTTGAAAATATTGTTACTGATAATGCTGCAGGGGGTGCCTGGGTGGCTCAGTCAGTTAAATGATTGAATTCAGCTCAGGTCATGATCTCAGGGTTCAGGGGTTTGAGCCCTGTGTCAGGCTCTGTACTGACATCTTTGAGCCTGGAACCTGCTTCAGATTCTGTGTCTCCCCCTCTGTCTATACCTCTCCTGCTTGTACTCTGTCTCTGTCCCACTCAAAAATAAATAAAACATTAAAATTTTTTTAAAGAAAATGTTACAATTTTATATCTTTGAAACCATGAGCACATATAAAATAAATTGCTACAAGTTCTACAAGTTATTTAAGAGAAAATTAATAAAATTGAATCAGGAATAACTGAAACAACTTTTTGAACACTTAGTATGTGGAAGACACGATCTACTTTTACTGCATCGCCACATTCATTTACAACAGCTCTGGAGACTAGACAAAGCAGCACACCATGCTGGCTGAACAATGACTGGCTTCACAGCCTTTCTTACATTAGTCACCTTTTTAGGAAACACCGCTTTCTAATATATCACATTAATGTGCTCAGGTTATAAACCAACCAAGCATGTATTAATCGGAAATTTAAAAAGGAACTGGTTTTGTTCGTTAGTTTGTGTAACTAAAAGATTAGCATTGGAAATTCTGTGTTGATTCCACCTCAGGGAAAGGAGAAAGTCAAACATTAACCAAAATGAAAGATTTTTGCTAGAAGCCCCAAATTCCGTAGCTATGCTTGTTTGTTTCGCTTTCACTTTTGTTTTTTCTATTACTTAACAATTAGGCATTAAAAGCCCAAGTAATCACGTGTTCCTCTGTACCTCAACTGATGTGATCTCTCCAATCAATAGTTACGAATCGAGCAGAGCAAACTGAATTCTTATATTTTTATTCCACAAACATTCCTCCAGCATATCAAACACTGACAAATTATCAGGCACGGTTACTAAATTATAATGGAGACCTTAAGTACCTTGTGATGGCAGTATCAGCATGCTCCTGAGACTTTAGCTATCTCCTCAGATCATTTTCTATCAATGACTAGGTTATCGAGCTTGCAACACGTAAAACCCTGTAGTAAGGTCTTTCTGCAGATTACCGCATTTCAAATTCCCAGTAACCCTGTGACCCACGTGCAACTCTTACTCCAGTTTAAAGGTGAGTAAACTAAGGTTAGGAGAGATAGTGTAGTGGTCCCAAAGTCACAAAGTTACTCGTGGTAGAGCCAGGACTTGAAAGCAGGCCATCTGATTCCAGAGTCTGTTCTTGACCTCTAGCCTATCCTATCCAGATTATTATTTGGGGTAGAGTGATAATGAACACATATTCATAACTGCACTATACAAAGAGTGGATTAGAAAGAATAAGATGATCAGAACTTTACAGGAAATAAACGAAATTCAGAATAGGCTAATAGTTATTAAAATTCAAAGGTCAAAATATGGTTGGCAGACAATTCTGGAGGTTAACGAGTTCTTCCTTAGGTCTGACTATCTGGAGATGTGTCCAAATTCTGTGTTTGTTAGCTCTCCCTGTTTGTTGAGTTTTCTCTGTGTTTCAAAACTGTGTTAGCTCTAGGTAGCATTGTGTAATTTGAAGAGAGTTCAACAGGAAGACAGTAGACATAGGTTTAAGACTGGTTTGCTCTTTAGTAACTGAATACCTCTAACGTCCATGTTTCATTCACTAAATGAGGTGAGCTCTTAGCCTGCTTCTTCTCATTTAGCTATTGCGAAAACATGGATTGCATTAATTTGAGAATACAGCTCTTTATGTAACTATTATTATCACTATTAGAATCTAATTCTAAAAACTGGTAGAGTACATGAGATCTACCTTTCTTTTTCATTAACTCACTAGAACAAAAGGATTTTTAAAAAATTTTTGTTTACTTGCTTTTTTTTTTTTTGAGAGAGAGAGTGCAAGTAGGGGAGAGGCATAGAGAGAAGTAGAGAGAATCCCAAGCAGGCTCCACATTGGCAGCAAGGACCCCGATGCAGGGCTCGAACTCATGAACTGTGAGATCATGACCTGAGCTGAAACCCAGTCAGGCGTTTAACTGACTGAGCTACTCAGGCGCCCCAGAACCAAAGTATTTTTTACTGAAGTTAAGATACTGCTAAAGAAAGCATTATGCATGCTGTGCAGTGTAGAGTAATTAATAAAGCAGTAAAGAAGCAAAATATAGAAAGTCTAAATTGTTACCACAGACTGAGTAAATGTAGATAAAGAAAGATAACATATCAATTTAATTTCACCAAAGCTTTGGGAAAAAAAAGTTATAAACAGTTTGTTAAAAGAGAAAACACAGAAACATAAAGGAAACATAAGTGTAATCCCTTGGGCAGGAAAAGTTTCAGAAGTTAAAGGATAAGAATTTGAATATAAAGACCGTTCTGATCAAATAATCCTCTATCCTATATATCTTGAGGAGGTTCAACAGATGCATTTCTACACAGAAATGTTTACTGTCATTTTTCTACACCAAGGAAAGACATATAGATTATTCCCAAATTTTAGCTAGGCCAGAGTTTTATATTTTTCTAAATATATTCAAATATTCTAGTATTCAGCAAACACAATAGAGCAAAATCTTATCCAGCATAATGAGAAGAATGGAGTATATTTGAATTGCTGAAAATTCAAACCTTAAAAACACTTTTCAAATATTCCTAGAAGTTAGAGGTAACATTTCATATTTCTTTTCAAATATGCGTAACTTAAACTTAGTACATATTTTTTTAATTCGTTCATTCATTGTTCCATTCAATAAGCACTAAGTGGACAGAGATATATCAGAAGAGGTTGTTAGGAGGCTCATAAAAGGAATAGATAAGAATAATAGAGAAACACTATACAATTGTTGAAAAGTAGAGTAACTCATCTACAATGCTGTTGGGTGCTTAAAAAAGATTTTTCCTTTCATGAGAGATTTTAAAAAATTGTTAGTTCAGACTGTCTAACTACAATCTAATGTAGTAGGTGCTTGATGAAGATATTTGACTTCATAAATCATAGGCCATTACAATACTGCTATACTGTCATAAATACTATTTATAATTTAAAGAAAGTAGGTAGTTGTTAATCCAGATTATGTAACAGAAAATAAAATAAAATGCATAAATGTAGCTCAAGAGTTAACTTCTATTATAGACACTTTTCTCCATCATGTTGTAAGTACTCAAATAACTTTTTCTCCTTATCAATCGACCAGCAAATATTTAAGATAATTGACCATGGGATAGGCACAGTATTACACACTGGGGAGAGATACAAGGAAAGATGGATATGGTCCTTTCCCTGCAATAAATAAACCTAACGTCTATAAGGGAGCACAGATAATAGGCCACCAAATGCTGTATTAAAAGTACATTTAAGGGCTCCTCTAGCCTCATGAAAGGAAAAAAGAAACATTAAGAGACTGCATGCTTCTTTGGGTAAGGAAAATGTCCCCCACAGGAGTGACATTTAAGTCTTACCTGGGCTAAAGGGGAGCTTAACAAACTCCATGAAACATAATGTATCTAGTAAGGCAAGGGCTAGGAGAGTAAGGGGTAAAAGCTCCCAGGAGGCTGGAGAAGAAAGCAACCCTCTAAGCATTGGGGGCTATAAGGAGTTTGGATTCTATCCAAAGGGTGAAGAGAAGCTATTGAAGGGTTTTGTGCAGGAGCAGGGGATTGACGTGTATGTGCAGAACTCTGTGCGTGGGTCTGAGTGAGGCAGGGAGGCATTATGTGAAAGAAAAAGAATTCAGGCTTTTCCTCAACAGGGAGCCCTAACAAAGCATCATATTGTACCAATTAAAGGAGCATCCCCTATGAAGTTCAACTATTAATGAGAAATAAGATACTATGTGGCTTCCTTTTGGAAAAAAAAATAACATTCATTTCAACAGCACACGTACAGCAAGAGATCTGAAGATAACATACATCAGTGGCATAACAATCGTATCTTGGGCATATGGAATATAAAATTCTAGTCATCGCCCCACATTTGTTTGTTTAGCTGCTAAAGGATCCTTGAACAAAGAGGCAGGTCAACAGTGGGAGTGTCAAAACATCAACAGGGAGAGATCTTGTCAGAGCTTAATTAGGGCTTCCAATTAGAAAACCAAACTAAGGATCCTATTAGCACTCAGTTAGGCATTCTCCTTGATTTGGAAGAACCAAATAATACCCACACCTCACCTACCTACCAAAAAAGAATTTTTTACCTTTATGATGACCTCCTCTGGGTGGGCTTAAACCAATAAAGACAAGCAGCATAAGAATCATATTCTCAGACCACACTGAAGAGAACCTTTCAGGCACAGTTCATGCCATGTCTCCAAAGTTACCATCGCAGTTCATTTTTTAATACTAGAACAGTTTGGGTAAGTGCATAGTCTTGTCTGCTACTCTTGGATAGAAATTATTAAATAAAGCTCGTGGCCACTTTTAAAAGGAAAAAAAAATGCAGGTCACAAAGAGGAAATTCTCTACCTAACAATGAGACTAACTCAATTTTTTATCAAGTACCGGATTTACTTATATATTTCATCTGTCTCATGAGCGCTGCTTTACTTGCCTTCCAGTTTTGGAGAAGAAATAGTTCTTTCCTTGTCTCCAAATTATTTCATGGCCAGAGTGCTTTAAGAGCTGTACGTGGCCCTACTAGTTAGTAAGGAAATGTTTATAGTATTGAAATACTGTTTCCTGTTGTGTACAAACTTGAGACTTTACCGGTAAGTAAACAAAAGAAAAATTTCAAACTCAAAGCAACATACCTAGTAACACAATTCCTACTAGGAAACTTATAAACAGGATCAAAGCTTAGATAGTCCCCTAAGTCAAGCAGAATGTGGCTTATAATGCACAGGAACTTAGACATGGTTCTTTTCCCAGGCTGGTGGAACGGGGAGAAATATTCTAAAGCTATGCTGTGAACGATAAAAAATATTTCCTATTCATCTAACAACCATATGGCCTAGAAATAACATTTAAACTACAACATGTTACCACCAACAGAGATATGTGGAGTGACTGGATTGTACAAGTCGCTGGTGAGCACTGACCCCAGAGTTACCTGGTTATCATAGATCCAACTCGGGCTGGGTTTCTTTGCCACAAAAAGAGATTCTTCAACTACTTAAATGCTTCTGCTTTATGGTTGTTAAATATGCATTGCATTCGTTCCACTTGGCATTGAGTTTAGCAAATGCAAATCCATTTCAGAAAGTATTCATTCCCAGAAGAAATATTTTAAGATTTAGCTTGACTTGCTATGTTGAAACACACACACACACACACACACACACACACACACACACACAGACAATCTCCCTAATCTCAAGAAGAGAAAAAAGTCTTATTCTTTTTCTCCGAATGTTTAATGCTTGTCACTAGGTGTATGGTCAGTACATCACTGATGAACTGAATGAATAATAAGAGTGGAAGAACATCTGAATGAATGAATGAGCAAATTCACACGTGTCGAATAGTCTCCATTGAGCCTTTTATCCCTTGAAGAGCTCAGGTGGGCATTTTTTTCCTGCATCTTAGGCCTCAGTTTGACTTCAAGAAAGAGACATGGTCCTATCTGCTTTTGCTGCCTCATAGATTTGTTTTTCTGCATGAGAGATGCAGGCCTTCTAGATTCAGGGAGGTAGCAATGGATCAGACAGTGGATAGTCTTTATACTCAAATCTTTGTTCAGCCAGGAGAAATAGTTTCTTTCTCCCAGGAACACATCCATTTGGCCCTAGGCTTCTCAGAGAAGGGATAATTACATGACTAATATAAGGAATTGTTAAGCTTAAATGATTTCTTTGTTGGAAGTTCTCACTTCGGGAAGCACATAAGTACTTCTGTGCACTAAATGCCTCATTATGACTTAAGGGTATATTAGATAAATTTTAATTTAACCTGAAATAGATTTCATTCTCAAAGCAGGAAGTACCTGTTAGTTCAAAATTAAATGTGGCCAAGTAAATACTGAAAGAAAAAAAATCTCAGATTCATCAGAATATAGCTCATATTGAAAATAATTAATCATATAATACTATATTGAATAATATTAATGGCAGCAGCTAATATTTTTTGAGCTCTTACTTAATGTATTTGGGGCACTGTGTTTTCCCTCACAACCACCCTACGAGGTAGGTAAGTACCATTCTTATATCCAGTTAGAGATGTGAAAATTTGCCCAAGATCGAACAGCCAGGAGTCAGAGTGAGGCTTCACACCCAGATAATCAGATGCTAGTATGCTCTAACTGTGGCTTTTCATATGAAAATCTGAAGCAAAAGAAAGAAGGATTACCAAAGATAAGCAATTATGGAATGGTTACAATTATGGAATTACCTAGTGGTTCTTTTCAGTGTGTGCTCAATCCTCAGTCTTAATTCAATTAACTTTCTCTATCAATACACATAATAACTGAAGTAATGGCATTCCCTTCTGTCATGGAATTCTCCCACATTTCAGCCAGTGTGACCCTTTTAACCACTCAGGTCCCCCCAGGCTATGCCTGGAGGGCCCGAATACAGACACAGCAGAGATTAAAGAAATAGAATCTGATTCGAAAGCTATCCTAAAGAAAACTCAGAAAAAGGCAGAGATGGGAAAATACAGACTCCAGAGACAATGAACAAATCAATTTGGTGAGATTTGAAAGGTTTATGAAGGAGAATAGGAAATAGGCGTGTATGGGGCGCCTGGGTGGCTTAGTTGGTTAAGCGTCCGACTTTCACTTAGGTCATAATCTCGCGGTTCGTGGGTTCGAGCCCCGCGTCGGGCTCTGTGCTGACTGCCAGCTCAGAGCCTGGAGCCTGTTTCAGAGTATGTGTCTCCCTCTCTCTCTGACCCTCCCCTGCTCACGCTGTCTCTCTCTTTCTCTCTCTCTCTCCTAGAAATAAATAAAATATTTAAAAAAAAATAAAAAAGGAAATAGGCGTGCATGGGCCAAACTGTGGGAGAACTGAAACCAGCTTCTCTATTAAGGCCTTTGAATTGATTTCTATAACTAACGGTGAGTCATTGCAGGTTTTTGAACAGGAGATGTGGAATGCAAAATGGTATTTTAGCAAAATTAATCTAACAGACTTAAAAAATGACTTAGGAGAAAAAAAAGCAAACAATCTGCAAAATAGGCAGGAAATGCCGTCGCCCCTTGGCAATCGCAGATTTAACATTCACAATTGCAACTTTCCCCAAGTGATCTGCAGATGTTCTCATTTCTAATTTTTCTGGGGCACAGAATTATGAGGTTGATTTGTGAAGCTGGCTCTGTACTTCTGCTTCTCAGAGAGATTGTGGGTTCCCTCCCCAAACCAGAGTCCTCTATTCTATCTCACGAAGTGATGAAATATCCCCCCCGCCTTTTTTTTTTTTTTTGAGAGAGAGAGAGAGAGAGAGCAAGAGCTGGGGAGAGGGGTAGAGGGAGACAGAGGGAGAATGAAACTTAAGCAGGCTCCATGCCCGACTCAAGGCTTGATCTCATGACCCTGGGATCATGGTCTGAACGAAAATCAAGAGTCAGACACTCAATCAACTGAGGCCCTGAGGTACCCCTGAAATATCTTTCTTTATGCAAATGTGTCTCCAAGGAAAGCAACTACAGGTGTAGAAACGAGTGAACTATAGCAACAAGATTGGCGACCGGACTGTGGAAGTTCTATTCATTCCATCCCTTGGGCAAGTCAAGGCATTTTGTACTTGCTGTGAGGCAGATACTGTGTCAAAAAGAAAGTAACAGAAATAGTTAAGGAGAAAGCCTTGCAAGAAGACATCAGAAAGAAATGGAAGAGCTTAGTGGCAGACTAGAAAGGGAGATGAGGCAAAGAAAAAAAAAACAACCCAAAGAAAAAAGACAGGGCACATGTTAGTACCTTGAGTAGAAATAATAGCTAGAGGAAACCTAGCACCTAGGAAAACGTGACAGTGTCTGCACACTGAGTAAAGATCTTAAAGGCTGGTTTAAGCATGCTCTGGTCTAGAAGAAGAGAAGTAACTTAGATAATTACAGGATTCACCGACACCCATTCTGGAGGAATTTATTCGACATGGTTTACCTCTGCTCTTTTAATGTGACTGATTTGGGGCACTCTGATTTCTTTATTTTTCAAATCAAAATTGTATATAGTTCTACCTCTTATTTCAGAAAAGCACTTTATGAATCTTGGAACAGTTCCTTGACAGGCACAAACACTCCCAGTTTGCATAACTCGTTTCCACAGAGTTCTATTTTTCAATCAGCATCTAAGAGCTACAAGTGCTTAGACTTGAACTTCTGGGCATTTAAGTAATGATACTGATATATATGATAAAGAGATGAGAAAGGCCACTTAGTGAAACAACTTCATGGAGTTAATGTTTTGTCTTTGTGTTGCAGGAAAAGCTTCAGGGTGACAAACATTCTGTGAAACAATTACAGCTAGATATATACCAAGAAGGAAGAGAGAAAGGAAAACAAAAAGTACCACCAGAAACCTGGTTAATTGCTGAGAATTCAAACTGTGAGAATTATTCACAATGACGAAGAGTCATTATCTCGGTGTCCCCTGGCTGGCTCTTGGTGCATCACCAGCCTCATCTATATTCCCCACGGGAAGCAGCAGCAGCTCTAGGGAAGGTCGGCAGCAAACAGAGAATGTGTTATGTGGAAATAGTTATTTCAGATGGATCACAAATGGGAGCCTGGTGAGAAGAGAAAAGCAGGAGCTGTGTGCACCAAGAACACTTTAAAAAGCTGTACTTAAGAGTAGAGGAATTTTTTTTTTTAAGTTTTCTTTTAAGTTGGACATTCAAATGAAAAATGGGTGTTGAGAGCTATTGTGCACTAAAGCGGCTCTCCTTTCGGTGTCAATATTTGGGGCTTTGGGCCTCTGCACCATATCATAATTACATGAAATGGGGAGAAATCAAAAGAGTAGTTAAAATAAATGGTCACATGATAGTAGTTAAAATGAATGGTCATATGACAGGTCAAGATTCTCTGGGCTCTGGTAACTTCACCTGCCACCTCTTTTGCAATTTCCTTTAGCAAGAGCTTAATAAATAATGTCTGAATGAGGCAGTCAATTATAATAATCAGCAACTAAATACTGGAAGAAGAAAGGAAGAAAGAAATGCAAGGAGAAATGGACAGAGGTCAGGAAGGAGGAAGGTGGGAAGGGAATGAGAGAGTCAAGAAGGAAAAGGAAAACAAGAGAAAACGGGAAGAAGGCAGAGAATGGCGAATATTTGTGTAAACACTTGCAGTTGGAAATAAGGATAGCAATGCTTGTAAAGACACCTTTCTACAGTTTCATATTGGCTCTCTCTGCACTCTTGGCTCTGGACATCTGCAGAATACAATCGAAGCTTAAGATTTCAGGGGACATCCCTATGATGGTGGTTCAGGGAGATCCTGAACTCATCTTCTCCCACACACATCAAATCTATAGCTACAGATGGATCATGTCCCTCTAAAATATATGTGAGAACTACATGAACTGTTCTCCATAACAAAAAATAAAAAGACCGCATGGAGACAGGTAGGAGAGGCAGAGACATGGTCATGCCAAAACCCCCGCCCTTGGCACCAGGCCCGCACTTCGCCTTGGAGGAAAAGGGGGTTGGTGCCCCACATGGGGGCATCTCAACTCCTGGGATCTGCATGGAGAGAAGAGCCCCCAGAATATCTGACTTAGAAAAACAACGGGGCTCAAGTCCAAGGGACCCTGAGCACTACAGGAAACTGAAATTCCCCATTCCCCATTTGGAGGGCTCACATGTGGTCTCACTCATCCTGAGAACCAGTTTAAAAAAAAAAAAAAAAGCAGTGTGAAAGTGCCTACAGTACATACAAAAGAGCTACATTTGCTAATTTAAAAGCATCTGGCGGAGGGAGAGCGGCCAGTTGAAATCTTCCTAGAGCCTGAATTGCTGGTGGATGCCATTTGTGCACTCTCCACCTTCCCTGAGAGCTGGAGGGCTGAGACGCTACACCCTGCTAAGACAGGCAGGAGCAAGTGGTCAGGGCACCATCTTGCTACCTTGCTGAAGCCGGAGGGTGCGAGCGGTTGGTGCACACCCCTGCTCCCTGACGGGGGCAGGTGAGTGAATGGTCATGGCACTCCTGCTCCCAGTAAGGAAAGCTAGTGCACATGTGCAGACAAGGCACTCACTTGATGCATTCCTGAAGCCTGTGGGCAAGCGTACTTAGGACACTTTCCCATCGCCTTTCTGAAGCCAGTAAAAGCATGTCCCTACCCTCTGTATACTCCATTCTCTAATTAAAGCCAGCAATTCACACAGGGCCTGGTCCTTGATCACCTGGCTCTCCTGGCCAAGGGGGCTGGAGATCGTGAGCACCATGTTGGAATGTAACAATCAGAAAGACAGTTCTTGGCAGGCCCCACCACCCCCAGGGCACTGTAGACACCTGACTGCAATATAATCCCAGGCTTCCTGTGAAAAAGGCCTATTCCCTTGGCTTAGAGCTTCAACCTGAGGAACAGGCTTCAGGTTTCCCACTCATCTAGAGGCTAAGGTGGTATTCCCAGGGAATGTAAGCAGTGAGACACCATCCTTGCACACCCCTTTGTCTTTATTACCCCTCAACAAGATCTTCCCAAAAGGAGCTTATACACTCAACTGGAGCCCTAATGTTTGCAACTTTTGTCCAAGGGACACCTCTAGACCTGGTTTGGAAACCAGAAAGGATTACAAATGCAGCCCCAGAGGACTATATATATTTGAATTCATTAAAAGGCCTGCCTGAGGGTCTGGCTTCCAATCAGCTTGAAACTAGGTGCTTAATGAGATTCCTCCACATGTTACACTGACAGGTCTTGGCATGCCCTCGACAATGATGACATAGCAAGAAAAAGTCAGACAATTTACACAGTCACAAAGGTTCAAGAGACCAACTAAGAGCTAGGGCAAGGTTAAATAAGAAGATTTGTCACCAAAACAAGGCCAGTCTTTCAAGACTGAGAGAGGTAGCTCTTCCGCCTAATACTTAGAAACAAACACAGAGAGTCAAAGCAACATGAGGAAACAGAGAAGTATGTTCCAAATGAAAATCAAGATGAAACCTAAGGAAAAAATCTTAATGAAATGGAGATAAATAATCTGTCTGTTAAAAGAGTTCAAGGGCCATAAAGATGCTTACTGAACTCAGAAGAATGGATGAACCCAGAGAGCACTTTAATAAAGAGATAGAAAATAGAAGAAAGTACTAAATAGAAGTCACAAAGCTGAAGAATACAATAACTGAACTGAACAATACACTAGAAGGGTTCAACAACAGACTGGATGAAGTAGGAGAATGGATCAATGATGTGGAACTCACAGCAACAGAACTCACCCAGATAAAGCATCCAAAAGAAAAAGAAATTTGAAAAATGGAAATCACTTAAGGGATCTATGGTGCAACATCAAGCAGAATAACATTAACATTATAGGAATCCCAGAGGAGAAGAGAGGCAAAATGGATAGAAAACTTAGTTGAAAAAATATTGGCTGAAAACTTTCCTAACCTAGAGAAGGAAAAAGACATACAGATCAATGAAGCAGAGAGATCCAAATAAGAAATACCCAACGGGAGCTACACCAACACACATTATAATTAAACTGCCAAAAGTTAAAGATACAAAGAGAAGCTTTTTAAAAAGCAATAAGAAAGAAAACCAAAGTGTTAGTTTCAAGGAAAACCCTTTAAAACTCTCGGCCACTTTCTCAGCAGAAACTTCACAGGCAAGAAGAGAATGACATGATATATTTAAAGTGCCAAAAAGCATCCAATCAAGAATATTCTAGCCAGCAAGGTTATCATTCAGAAAAGAAGAAGAAATGAGTTTCCAGACAGGCAAAAGCTAAGAAAGTTCATCACTGGACTGACAAGAAATGTTAAAAAGACTTCTTAAAGCTGAAAAGAAAAGGTACTATTTGATAGCAAGGAAATACACAGGAGTAAATACACACACACACATACACACGTAAAAATCTCACTGGAAAAGGCAAATATATAGTAAAGTTAGTGGGCTAATCATTTATAACACTAGTGAAAAGATGAAAGACAAAAACAGTAAAATTAAAATTACAGTATTTAGTTATGGGATACATGCAATTATATGTAAAAGGTGACATCAAAAACGAAAAACATGTAGAGTTTTGGAATGCCTTCAAATTTAATTTGCCATCTACTTAAAATAGACTGCTATACACATAGGATATTTGTGAACCTCATGGTAACCCCAAAACAAATACACAATAAATACACAGAAGAAAATTAAAGGGATCTAAACATAGCACCAAAGAAAGACAGAGGCACCCACTATAGGAACAACAAAATACGTAAAGCAAATACAGACCTAAAGGAAGAAACTGACAGCAATACAGTAGTAACAGGGACTTTAACATCCTACTTACATCAGAGATAGATCACAAAGACAGAAGATCAATAAGGTAACATCAGCTTTTAATAACACATTAGACCAAATGGACATAATAGATGTGTATAGAACATTCTCTCCCAAATCAGAGAATGCACAGTCTTCTCAAGTGTACATGAAACATTCTCAACAACGGATCACAATGTGATTAAGACACAAAACAAGTCTCAATAAATTCAAGATTGAAGTCATATCAAACATCTTTTCTGACCACAATGGTACGAAACTAGAAATTACAAAAAGAAAACTAGAGATATTACAAATACATAAGCGTAAAAAAAATGTTACTAAACAACTACTGAGTCATAGACAAAATCAAAGAAGAAATTTTAAAAAAATACCAAGAGACAAATGAAAACAAATACAACACAACAAAACCTATGGGATGGAGTAAACATGGTTCTAAGAGAGAAGTTTATACCAATACCTAAAGAAATAAAAGAAATGAAAAAATGAAGTGAAGAATTTTGCTTTACAACTAGAGGAGAACAAATAAAGCACAAATTTAATAGAAGTAAACAGTAAAGATTAGAGTGGAAATATGTGAAATAAAGACTTAAAAAAAACAATAGAAAAGATCAGTGAAATGAAGAGCTGGTTTATTTTAAAGATTAAAAAAATTGACAAACCTTTAGCTAGGGTCACCAAGAAACAGAACGAAACCTCAGATAAGTCAGAAACAAAAGAGAAGTTACAACTGATAACAAAGAAATACAAAAGCTCATAGAAGACTACTATGAACAATTATGTACCAACAAATTGGACAACCTAGAAGAAATGGATAAATTCCTAGAAATTTACAATCTTCCAAGACTGACTCAAGAAAAAATAGAAAATCTAAATAAACCAATTACTAGTAAGGAGACTGAATCAGTAATGAAAAAACTCCCAAAAAACAGAAGTCCAGGACCAGGTGGCTGGTGTAGAATTGACAAATTCTACCAAATATTCAAAGAAGATTTAGTATTTATACTTCTCAAACTATTCCAAAAAATTAAAGACAACCGAATACTTCCCAAATTATTCTACAAAGCTGGCATTATCCTGATACCAAAACCATTAAGAGGGTACCATAAAAAAAAAAAAAGGAAGGAAGAGAAAAGAGAAAAAGGGGGCACCCGGGTGGCTCAGTTGGTTAAATGTCTAGCTTTGGCTCAAGTCATGAATTCATGGTTCGTGGGTTCGAGACCCACGTTAGGCTCTGTGCTGACAGCTCGCAGCCTGGAGCCTGCTTTGGATTCTTGTCTCCCTCTTTCTCTACTTCTCCCCTGGTTCACACTCTGTCTCTCCCTCCCTCTCAAAAATAAATAAACATTTAAAAAAAGATTAAAAAAAAGACAGGCAGAAAGACGAAAGAGAGAAAAAGAGTAAGAGAGTGAGAGAGAAAGAGAAAGAAAAAGACAGAAAGAGAGAGAGAGAGAGAGAAAGAGAAAGAAAGAAAGGAAGGAAGAAAGAAAGGAAGGGAGGAAGGTGTTAAGGAAGGAAGGAAGGAGGGAAGGACAAATTGATTACAGGTAGGCCAATATCCCTGATGAACACAGATGTAAAAATCTTTAAGAAAATATTAGCAAACTGAATTCAACAATACATTAAAACAATCATACATCATGGACAAGTGGGATTTATTCTAAGAATGTAAGGATGGATCAACATGCAGAAATCAATCCATGTGGTACACCACATTAACAAAATGAAAAATAAAAATCAAAATGAAAAATATGATCATCTTAACAGATGCTTAAAAAGCACTTGGCAAAATTCAATATCACTTTATGTTAAAAACTCTCAATAAAATGGGTATAGAAGGAATGTACCTCAATATAATAAAGGCTATATATAACAAACCCACAGCTAATATCATACTTAATGGTGAAAAGCTCAAGCATTTTCATATAAGATCAGGAACAAAACAAGAATGGCCACTCTCCCTGCTTTTATTCAACATAGTATTGGAAGTGCAAGCTACTGCAACTAAGCAAGAAAAATAAATAAAAGACATTAAATTTGAAAGGGAAGAAGTAAAACTGTCACTATTTGCAGATGACATGATACAATATGTAGAAAATCCTAAAGATTCCACTAAAAAACTATTAGAATCTGAATAAATGAATTCAGTCAAGTTGCAAGATACATAAAGAATATACAAAACTTTGTTGCATTTCTATACACTGAAATCAAACTATAAGAAAGAGAAATCAAAAAAAGAATCCCATTAATAATAGCATCATGGGGCACCAACTTTGACTCAGGTCATGATCTCGTGGCTTGTGGGTTTGAGCCTCATGTTGGGCTCTGCACTGACAACTCACAGCCTGGAGCCTGCTTCAGATTCCGTGTCTCCCTTTCTACCTCTCCCTCACTTGCTCAATCTCTCTCTCTCTCAAAAATAAATAAACATTAAAAAGTTAAAAGTAATAATAATTGCATCAAAAAAGAATAAAATACCTAGGGATTATTTTAACCAAGGAGGTGAAAGAACAGTACACTGAAAACTATATAAGACATTGATGAAAGAAATTTAAAATGGCACAAGGAAATGAAAAGATATTCTATTTTCACGGATCAAAAGAACAATATTGTTAAATGTCCATACTACCCAAAGCAATCTAGAGAATCTATGCAATCCTTATGAAAATTCTGATGACATTTTTTACAGAACTGTAGCAAATAATTCTAAAATCTGAATGGCCAAAACAATCTTGAGAAAGAACAAAGCCAGAAGTATCACACTTCCTGATTTCAAACTATACTACAAAGCTATAGTAATCAAAACAGTATTGTTTTTGATTTATCTGGCATAAACAGACTTACAGATCAACAGAACAGAATAGAGAGCCCCACAACAAACCCATGTATATATAGTTAATTAATTTAGGAGGCAAGAATACACAATGGGGAAAAGACAGTTGCTATAACTAGACCACTATCTTACATCATATACAAAAATTAACTCAAAATGGATTAAAAACCTCAATGTAAGAGTGAAAACCATAAAACACCCAGAAGAAAACATAGGTAATAAGCTCCTTGATATTAGTCTTAGTGATATATTTTTGCATCTGACTCCAAAGGCAAGGGAAAAAAAGCAAAAATAAACAAATGGGACTACATCAAACTAAAAAGCTACTGCACAGTGAAGGAAACCATTAACAAAAACAAAAAGACAAACTATTGAATGGGAGAAGATTTTGCAAATCACATAGACAATAAGGGGCTAATACTTAAAATATATAAAGAACTCATACATATCAAAAACAAACAAACCAAAACAAATAATCCAATTAAAACATGGGCAGAGAATCTGAACGAATATATTTCCAAAGAAGACATATAGATAACCAACATGAAAATGGAAAAGATGCTCAACATCACTAAAAGCATCAAAGAAATACAAATCAAAACCACAGTGAGATATCACCTCACACCTGACCTGACAGAATGACTATTAATGAAATGAGAGAAAAATAACAAGTGTTGGTGAGGACGTGGAGAAAAGAGAACCCTCGTGCACTGTTGGTAGGAATGTAATTGGCATAGGCACTATAGAAAACAGTATGGAGGTTCCACAAAAAATTTAAAAAAAGAACTACCTTATGATTCAGTAATTCACTACTGGGTATCTATTGGGAATAAAACAAAAACACTAGTTCAAAAAGACATGGACACTACGGTGTTCATTGCAGCATTATTTATAATAGCTAAGATATGGAAACAATCTGTGTTCCTTGATAAATGAATAAGATACACACACACACACACACACACACACACACACACTCAGTGGAATACTACTCAGCCATATAAAAGAATGAAATCTTGCCATTTGTAGCAATATTGATGGACCTTAAGCATGTTATGCTAAGTGACATAAGTCAGACAGAGAAAGACTGTAAGACTTCACTTATATGTAAAATCTGAAAAACTGAACAAACAAAATAAGACTCAGATACACAGATACAGAGAAGAAACTGATGGTTGTCAGAGAGGACAGGAGACTAGGGTGGACAAAATAGGTGAAAGCAATCGAGAAGTATAAACTTCCAATTATAAAACAAATAAGTCATGGAGATGTACTATGCTGCATGGAGAATATATACTTAATAATCCGGTATCAGCTTATCATGGTGACAGATGATAATTAATATTGTTACACTTTGTTGTGGTGATCATTTTGTAATGCATACAAATGTCAAATCATGATGTCATAACCCTGAAACCAATATATTACTGCATCAATTATACCTCAATAAAATAAAAATAATTAAATACTCAAACCTGTTGCTCTCTAAATAAATTGCAATTTGCTAAACAGAGTAAAAACTTTGTTATTCAAATGTTTGAGGCAATGGAGAAAACAAATTAGTTAAAGCATTCAACTTAAATCATCAGCTAAGAGTTTTTTCACATCTAGAAATCTTTGCTAAGTATTTTTAATCAGTCTCATCCATTTTATTTCATCTGCACGCTATTTATAATGCATACTCCATTCTGTGAATGAAAAATGAGAATGAGAAAAACTCAGGCTTAATGTGGTGAAGAAATTTAAATCATGATAACAAGAGCTGGTTTAGCTTACTCTGGGGTTTACCTCATTTAATCCTCACAATTCCCTAAGGAAGGTATTATTATTAACTCCACTATGTTGATGAGGAAACCGAGGCTCAAAGAGTTTAGATGACTGTCCTAAATTCCTAAGGCTAGCAAGTCATGCAGCAGACTGAGATACTAAATAGTCCTGTTAGCCTGGCCCCAAGGCCCAGGGATTGCTCATAAGGAGAGGAAAACTGGAGCTACAACACAGGCATCCTGATTCAGAAGTCAGTGCCCTTCACTCTTACCACAGTGACCCAAGTATGTACTCCTGAGTGGTTTCCTCCCTCTCCTCCTCGCCCACATCACACACTGACCTGCCCCTCCCACCCAGGCTAAGAACACAGCCTGCCCCAGATCTACCTTACATCTGAAGAGATCAGGGATTTTCCAGTAATTCAACCCTTCCTCACAAGAGACAGATTTAGTTTATGATAGGCTTTTTACCAGAAGGTTTTTTTCTTTTCTCCTCTCTCTCTCTTTTTTTTTTTTTTAACTCAGTGAACAGGACTGGCCTTCTTTCTAATGTCAACAGAAAGACAGTTTTGTTTATTAATGGTCAATAATGGTTTTAATGACCAACTGTTTTTTTTATTAAGTAAAATGGATTCAAAAAAAAAAAATCCACAACACCTCTAGCCTTAAAAACTATTCCTACACTATGTGCTGTATTGTCACCGCTTTAAAAATTCACAGAACAAAACTTAATCTTCTTGTAGGACCGCAACATTCCAGAAATAAATCTTTCAAAACCATACGTTTAGGGATGTAGGACTAATTCTAAAATAGGTATCAACCAGGACTGCCTCTTTCAGCATTACTCCAGATACCTGAAATATATACATCAAAACCATCTCTGCACAGAAATGGGGCCACTGCTAGGGGCAGTGTTATTCTTAGAGTTATAGATATTGGAACTATCTACAAAGTAATTCTGTCTGGTTCTTATTGAGAATAGCCTAATGGAAATACATATTCATGCATGAATCATCACAAAAATCATGATAGGACCAAGTGACAAGTACCTTTGGAAAGTAGTGAAAAAAAAAACAACCCATAAAAATAGGACGCAGAATAGAAAAGCACGGCTGGTGCACATCTGCTCCAGTCCACACTCTATTTTGAACTGCTGTGTGCTCTACAATTTAATAGTGTGGTAAATATAAACCTATATAGCAATTGCAATGATGAAGTACCCAACAAAATTCAGAAGTCCCTGTATTTATTTCTTCATGGAAACCCCATTGGCAAAGGTCATTAATAATAAATACTTCTAATCCTTACAAACAAGGTTTGGCTCATTGTATACAAATAACTTATTCTTTCTGCCCCAAGTTTTTTTGTTTTTCTGGTCCCCCTCCCACAGACTTATTGAGGTATCACTGTCAAATAAAAATCATACTTATTTAAGAGGTATGCTGTGATGTTAACCCAAATCTTTCATCTCGAGAAGCAGGAGAATGGCCAACATGATTTATCCAGTCTCTTCCAAGTTTAATAGTCTCCCAATCTGGCCAAAAAATAATATCCCCTAATTTCTGTATAAATGAGGAGTCATATTATGTTAATGCAAAAAGAGATCTCAGCATAATGATGGTGAATTTTTTAGAAGCAACGTATGTCTTGCAACATAATTATTGCCTTTCCTGTTTGTTTCTGAAAAGCCAGGTTCGGGTTTTGCTGAAAAAAAGTACATCAACCTTGGCTGTAAACACCTTGAACTGCTCTGCTGTAGACAAAGATGGTGGCATACTTTTGATTTTCATAAATCAAGAGACATTCCTGCTTTTGTATTCCCAGAGTTTATCTGTTCTTTAAAAATATGTTTAAAAGTAGAAAAAGGAAGGTATTCTTTATAATATGCATGTGAGTCAAAGTATCCACATGGACAATAAGGGGACAGATTTTAGAAATACAGAGAAAAATGAGCTCAGGAAATTTAGATATGCTACCATGAAGAGCAAATGTGAATCCTTGTTGAAGTTCAGAATAATGACTCATTTTGAGAGTTTCTTTTTCTCTCTTACAAAAAGAAATGTAACCTTTTTATTGATTATTTGAACACGCCCTCCACCCCCGCCCCACAGTCACAATGAATTCAATCATCCATGAGTCTTTTCACTGGGTGCTAGAATATGGTATAATACATTATACATTTTCTCGGGCTATAATTTTGGTATTTAATGAAACCAAACAGATTGCCTTAGAGTTGCTATGGGAACATTTATCAGATGGAAAGGGGCTGGCAGTAAGCAATCTGCTGCCAAATGGGAAAGAATTCATTAGCTCTAGGAGACTGGCACTCCCAAGAATCATTTAAATATAGACATTAAAGGAAAATGTTCAGTTGACAATTTGGTTACACAATCCTAAAATCTCTTTTAACACATAAAGGTGAGAGCTGTGTAGATCCTGCAATAGTTGGTAAGGGATTCTGAACAAATTCAACTACAGCTGCAAATTTCTGAAGAATCTCAGAAAAGGGACAGATGGAGTTGGTTTGTAAGAGAAAATTCACTTGCTCCTGAGTGAATGGGGAAGCCACTGTCTTCACCAGCACACCATTATAGGGGTTGCTCCAAAGCAGGCAGGCTGATATCTTTTTTTCCTCAAAGTAGTCTGTAAATGACTTGGCTACACATGCATTCTGCAGGAAAATTTTACCTTTCCTAACCATACTTCTTAAAAAAAAAATAAAGTGAAATGTATCAGTTAGCTAAAGTGATACCAGTAATCTATTCCTTTGATGGTATGTACAAAATAAATGGGACACCCTCCTCAACTCTTGAAAATTGAGTCTCGTCAATCAATGTACTCAAATATAGAGCATTCACGGACACACACACATGCACACAACTTTACATACAGTCTATGATATCTTGTCCCCAGGACTACAATATCTCACCAGTAAATTTGACTCTTCCTCTCTCTTTGAAAACATTCACTTTTCACTTCTTCCTTTTGCAAATGAACACACCTTTGACAAACATTTTGTCAGTCAGCACTCATTACCGCCCCCCTCTATTCTCTCCCTGTAATACGGGGGTTGGAAGCCTAAGAACCATATTTTTCATATTCTCTGGTCATTATGTTTCTCTGGAGAAGGCTTAGATTCTGCCAGTGAGATGTACTCATGTGATGTGCAAAAGTGAAGGAGAGTAGAAGAAATTCTTGCCTGGCACCTGACATGGCTACTGACCATGGGCTTTGCCAAATGATTTCCAGTGACTGACAATTCCATGTTCTACTACCAGTCACTAGCCGAGGGGCACTGGAGCCTTTATAGCTTCCTCAGGGTTTTCCTTCATTTACGGATAGCACCAATAGTTTCCGAGACCCTTTTGCAGTGTCTGTAGGGCAAGGAACAGCAGCAGCAGCAACAACAAAAGCCTCTGATACTCTACCCCTCCCAACAATTTTGTAGGTACTTAATCCATTATATTAAACTATTTCTTGATTTGAAATATTTAATAGTTCCACTTCCTGCCCTGAACCCTTCTCCCAAGAAAAATGAGTGATATGGATCTATCCCACTGTAGGATGTATTGTAGTTCAAAAGTTAGGGTTGCTGGCTTTTCGGAGAGACCTCACAAAAGCATGTAATGGAAGCACGTGTGGTCCCTGAACTTGTCTGGTGAGGGCTTTAGAGAGGACACATTATGCTCTCATCCTCGCTTATTCCTACCCTTCCTACAAGGATTAAATGACCTTCTGGAAAAGGTGTGTCTATTCTTATGCTCACTCTCCTTCTCTCTCCTTGCATTTGTGAAAGGCCTGGGCCAGGTTGTGGAAGCCCAGCACCAGCCATCAGGATATACACCGTGTTCTCCATTCTCCTCTCTTTCTTTTTCTGCTTTGTCTCCGGGTAAGTATACTCTACCTTAAAGATTCTGGTTGAATTCAGGAATGGACACAGGTAAAGCAGATCTTACACTGTTTTAAAGTCTACTTAGGGACTCCGGAAAGAATTCTCCATTGGGTTTGGCCTCGCACTTCAGGCACCATACTAGGTTTTGGCTAAAGGCTTTGCTTGGAGCTACTTATCATAAATAGATTTCTCTCAGGGCACCTGAGTGGCTCAGTTGGTTAGGTGTCTGACTCTTGTTTTCAGCTCATGTCATGAACTCAAGGTTCCGTGGTTTGAGCTCCGTGTCTGGCTCTGTGCTGACAGCATGGAGCCCGCTTGGGATTTTCTTGCTCCTTCTCTCTCTGCCCCTCTCCTCCTTGTGCTCTCTTCTCTCTCAAACTTAAAAAAATTAAAAATAGATAGATAGATAGATGATAGATAGATAGATAGATAGATAGATAGATAGATAGATTCCTCTCATGTTCTCAGGTAAAAGTTGATAGGTGACTTGCTTATGGTATTTGTCATTCCACATCTAGGCTATCATTCTCTCTGCCTAGAAATATCTCTGAAACTCATACTGACACAGCTGGGGACAAAATATTGATTAAAAAGTGGCTCTTTTTATTTTTAGTGTCCCCTATAATTTAATTTAAATTCAGGGTTAAAATATATTCCAGTTTCCATTTTACCAAAACAGATGAAATAAAAGCAAAGTAACTTGGGATTTTTATTTTTATGGTAACAAATGCCTAAGACATTACTAGAAGAATAAGTAATCAAGTCTAGTATTCCTCAGCTTTGTTCTCTCAGTCATGTTTGCCTCCTTGCTACTACATGAACACTCGGCCATTCTTGTGTCCTGTAGCCATCGTCTAGCTGTTCACTCCTTCCCCAGATCTCCTGGGCCACGTCCTCACCCTCTACAAGTCTGCTCAAATCCCAGCATCTCAATGGGGCCTACTGTGACCCCCCTACTTTAGAATGCCACCCACTCTCCCCCTAATGAGAGTCCACTCTGTTTTTTCTACTTTGGTACTGCTTATCACTTTCTAATTTGCTCATCTATACTTTATTGCATTTACTGTTTACATTTTGTCTCCTACTGATAAGACAGGAAGGACCTTGGAGTGGTTTAGCTATCCCATTCCTTATTCCACATTTCTCTTTGCAGAAGGGCAAGATCTTTCCATAAACACCTCAGATTTTGGATTCAACAATAAGCAGTAATGCCATTCGTTAATAGAGACTAAGTAGTCAGTCACCATGCAAACAGTAAAATACCTGCAGTGACAGTTTGTTATCTACATGATCATCGTCCAAGCAGCTGCCGAAACAACGGACCAACACCCACCCTTTAATGTGCTTCATGCAAGTTCTTATCCTTTCATCCAGTCAGTTGTAATCCTCAACTTTTCAAAATCTGATCTCAAACCCTTTACTCCTTTTGCTTTACCCCAAAATAAGGAGAAAGATCCTCAAACATCTGAAACTGCTTCCATCTTTGATGTCTGTTGTAGGCTATCGAAATATTATAAAACTTTTATTGTACATCAACAAAATGTACCTAATCTTAAGATTACCAGCCAGAAACAAGCACACAGCAGCCCTAGATGAGACAGCGGGCATTTTAAAATTAAAATAAAAGGAATTTACCAAGCAACATTACTGAGATATACTCAAATTGGCATTAGTTTTTACTGGTGGTGACAGCCAGACCATAGACAAAGACACATAAAAATTTCTACACAACAACAACAACAAAATGATTCTGATGTTAAATAAGACTCACCTCACCTGGTTAATTAAGAGAAAGGCAGATGGACGGTGTAATGATGGAATGAGCAATGGTAGAAGACTGCAAACTTGCTAAATTAGTTAAGTAAAATTTCAAGACAGGGGATGCTGAGGATACAAGTGGGTAGAAGCTGGAACACATCCTCCTTTTAGTAGATTTCAAACAAAAATGAACTTCAATTTGCATGCACGTTCTGACTCAGAAGTATTTTAGGATGAGGCATACACAACCACCATTTGGACAACTCAACAAACTTGTAGACAAAGAAATTCTTCTCACCACAGGTAATCAAACACCAGCATATTTTCTTCCAGATCAGTCAAGTTTCATCAGTTAGATTTTCCTTTCACCTTAACCAATTGTTACCTCAGCTTTTCTGAACTAGACAATCCAATGGTGTCTCATAACCCATTTTTGTGCCAAGGCGATATACAATTGCCCCGTTAGAGCAGTACAGTGCACCGTTCCTTGAATCGAACAAAGTAGATTTCCATCATGCAAAATTCAGTCTCAACACAGATATTCCATGTTTATTTATCTTAGCCAATTCCTTTTGCTTCCTAAGGCTATTTTTCCCTGAACACTCTCCCTCCTCCAGAGAAGAACTAAAAAAGAAAAGAACATTTCCTGAATTCAGTTTCTCATTGCCTAAATCATATTTGCAAGTGGCATGCTATGTGGCAAGCCATGTGTCATGCCTTGCCACTATGCGTCCCCACTGGGCAGTTTATTTCTGCGGAAACTATCTTCTGTTATTTTGGATTTTCAAATGGACTGTTCCCTTCTATTAAGCCGATCATCAGGAAGTACCCAGCCCATCATTTAAAAGATGGATTGGAAAAAAAAAAAAAAAAGGATAAAAAAAGATCTTCCCCCTAAGGATTCTTTAAAAAAAAAGTTTTTATTATTTTTTAGAGAGAGAGACAGAAACAGAGAACGGCCAGAGAGAGAGACACAGAATCTGAAACAGGCTCCAGGCTCCAAGCTGACAGCACAGAGCCTCAAGTGGGGCTCAATCTCACAAACTGTGAGATCATGACCTGAGCCGAAGTCGGAAGCTTAACCGACTGAGCCACCCAGGCGCACCTGGATTCTTAAGCAACATTAATAATCCAAGCACATTTATTGACTGCTATTTACATTTTGTATTTCCTAGAGTACATTAAGATATTCGAGAGCCTGTGACATCATGTCCAAGCCAAAGCAATATGTATTACTGACCTTGTACTGCTGATGCTAATAAGACCTAGATGACTAGAGAACAATAAGACAATTTGAAAAACCAAAATAATAACACATGGCCAGTCTCTCGCTTTTTCCTGCCTCTCCTTTCCAATTCTAATTGCAACTGACCATTTTAACCTGAATTCAGGAGAAAATTAGGTGAGAAATGATTTGCCTTAAGTTAAACTCCACAATTCTATGCTTTCAACTGAATCTGTTATTTGGAGTTTCATTAATTGAAGAAAGTAAGACAATTACTTAAGTGTATGTCTGTAGGAGAAATCACTTGTTAGGCTCTATGGGTGGCCGTTATTATGTTGGTCTGAGGAGCCACACTCTTTACTGGATGACACAGATAATGATTCTTGGCATCACTGTAGTGGCTCTTGGTTAAGGTACCTCAAGAACCAGCTGCTTCTGGATGTACCTGAAGCAGCACGTTTTTGGGGGGTGAATCTCAGCCACATGGTTACAAGACAAACAGTTTTGTTCAGTGAGACAGCTGTAGTATCAAGCATCTAAAAAGGGCTTAGCAAATATGTAAATCACTATTAGCTGAGTGAACAAGTATTTACCAAGTGCCAAATATATTCCAGATACTGTTCTAGAAACTGAGAGTAATGTGATGGAAAAAAAAAATATTACTGCTTTCTATGAGCTTACATTCTAGTGAGAAAGACATAATAGATTAAAAAAAAAACAACAACAACACTGAGCTACAAAGTGCTTCATTGGATGATAAGTGCAAAAAGAGAAGATAAAATAGGAGTGCAGGACAGCAAGGACCTGAGAAGCAGTGAGGGTGGGGGAGAGGACCACCACTTTCTATAATGTGGTGAGGGAAGCCCTTGCTGAGAAGGTGACCTTTGAGCAATGACACAGAGGAGGTGAGGACTGTGCAGATAAATGGGTGGCCAGCTATCCAGCAGGTCCAGAGCATGTGTGAGGAACACAAAGGAGGCCAGTGTGGCTGAGGTTAATGAAGGAGGGTGAAGGCAACGGAGTGTAATTAATGAGAAATCCGAGCAGAAGGGGGGGATGACTCAGAGTCTTAAAGATGAAAGCAAGCGCTTGTTCCCTTCTGCAGTGGGGAGGGAAGCCACTTGAGGGACTGAGACGAGTAGTATAATCCTACCTATGATTTACTGGGGTCACACTGACTGCTAGGTTGACAATGTGTGGCAAGAGAGAAACTGGGGAACACTTACATACAGGCCACTACAACAGTCTGGACAAGGAAGCCCAGGGCAGGGAAGAGCAGAGGCAGAGGGGATAAGATGTGCGCAAATTCTGAGCACGCTTTAAAGCCAGATCCATAAGGATTTTCGGAGAGAATCCACACAGGATGTGAAAGAAAGAGAGACTTCAAGAGTATAGCGGCTGTGCACTGTGAGGAAGGACAGTAGTAACATCAGATTTAAGAGGGAAGATCAGCGGTATGGTTCTGGACATGTTTAGATTTGAGATGCCTTTTACAGAGACACATGGAGGTAAGCAAGCACTGAGAAGCAGGAGACTGGACTCAAAGGAAAGGACTGGGCTGGAGATGCAGACATTTAGGAAGCATCAGACTGAGGATGGTTTTGAAAGCAAGAGAATAGACAAGATGTGCAAAGAGAGTGCACATGGATAGAGGAACAAGGCAGTTCAAGGACTAAACCCTGGGACACTTGGAGAGGAGGAAGGACCACCAAGGAGACAAAGAAAAAGTGGCCAAGAGCTAAGGGAAGAACAGGAGTGTGTGGAATCCTGAAAACCAAATGAAGAGGGTATTGGAAGAAGAGAAAGTGTCAACTTGCCAAGAAGGACTAACATTTGGATGATGGTAAAATAAAATGCTCAAGTACTGTAAAACTGAATCTTTTTTGTAAAACCAGAGATGCCACTCTTCAGAAACTGATTTTTAGGAGTTAGGCCTTTCTAACCACATGTTTATTAAGTGAAACATTTAATACTATACTAGACATTGACACCAAGGCTTTTGTATTTGCTATATCTGTTTATACAGATACAATGATCCATCTGCCAAATCTAACACATTAGCATGATGAAGGAATCATGAACCCTACGAACTAATTCTTGATCATCTTATCTTCTCCTTCGCACTTATTTGCTGAGTGGTCGATAATATGCATTAAATGAAACAATGATGGAACTACCCTGTAGACTTTAATAAGACCTGTAAACAGGAAACTGAGATACTGACTTTTCCACAAGGATAACTAATTACAACAAGGAACTACAGATAAGCAGCTAAGCAATTATACCTAGACACAAGAGTTAACAACCTAGCTTGTCTATTCACCGACGATGAAATGGAGTGTCTAATATAGTAATTGTGTGCCAGCAACTTAGGAAACTGAATATTTCACCTAAATCCTAATAGAGTTGCTAGGTGAAATTCATCATTTGTACTTTCTGCCCAGATTTGGTGCAGTGCCTAGAGAAGGTGCTCAAAAAGCAGTAAAGAGCATGAATGGCATTGCATGCCCAGGGCTGCTACAAAGGACCATGGGGGTTGTGTCCTCTGCTACTGCAGAGGGCGCTGCTCACAAGGCCGCCCTGTCATGACGTGCATACCTGCACAACCACATGTGGTAGCCCTGGGAGCATCAATCAGCCTCTGCTTTTACACAGAAGTCGAAACGCAATCATGGTAACAGCACACATATGCTAAATATCCTAAATGATCAATATAAACTGAAAACAGGTTTACAAAGATGTGTCATGCAGGAAGAGACAGTTACCAAATGCCTACATATGGATTTGATGGTATTTACCTTGGTATATGCGAATATCACATGTTTTCAGCATGTGATTATAGACTGATAAAAAGCAGGGATCGATCATGCAAATGCTATCTATAAACCAGAAGCCGTAAACACCTTTTTTAAATGCTGACTCTCATATGTGATGACTTTGCAACAATAAAACAATCTATAACAAGCACCTTTAAGAAGTGCTGATTCAGAAACCATCTAAAGCCATGTTTACAAGTCATGCTGGTGATTTTTATCCCCTTAAATTTGGGGAGTCATTGTTGACTCTGAAGAGAAAAAGACTGTTCATTTCACAGTGAGTGCCATGTGGCATGTTTTAAATTGAGGCAGTATATTCCAAAGCAGGCTCAAATTGTTTGGCTCATTTCCCTATGTCTATCATTTTCCTTGTAAAATCCAGAATTTATTTTCTATCATCTTATCTGCATCATCTGCCTCATGGCCCACTTAAGAGCCATTACACAGGATACCACAGGATACTTTAAATTACCCACAGACAACAATTTAAGACGTCGGGATTACAAGTTGAAATCAGGAAAGAATGGTGACCTTAAAACAAATCACACAAAATCTCAGTTATTTAAAGCCTCAGGACATTATCTTTCCCTTGATTATATAAAGCTACAAAGAAAAGTGGAAAAAAGATCTTCCTACTTCTTATTGAAAAGCACCCATGGAGATCAAAAGCCAGAACCCACTGCAAAGTCCCTGAGATGCTCAGCTTTAATCCCCCGACCCTCCGCGCTGGGATGATTCCCAAGAGCTGTCAAGCCACAGTTAACCACATAACAAACACAGAACGCTAGCCAGAACTTAAAAACAAAAGTGGTAAATAAATATTTTCTATGTCAATTCAAGTAATCCAATAGAAGCTAGCTAATTGGAAAGGAGCTAAGACCTGAGAAAGAGCAAACGGGGTGAGGTGCGAGGTGTGAGAAAATTGAGACTTTTAGATTTGCCAAAAACGTCCACCATGCTCAGAACAACGTCACACCCAGCATCTGTTCTCTGTCTCTGCACCTTTCTTAGGTAGATCTATACCAGGACTTTACTCAGAAAATTATGTAATAATCAACGTGTTTTATTTACCATCACTAGAAAATCCTGACACCCAGCCTATACTTGCTCCTTCTTATGTCTTCCAAAATATCTAAACACCTTAAAATGTACTCAATTCATTTCCCCTACTGTGTACTGAGCATGTACTATATACCAATACATCAGCACATCAGTGACACTGACAAAAATCCCTATTCCCCTGCAGCTCACACTAGACTAGTCAAATGTATTTGGGCAATTGATAAATCATGTTGGTGTTTTGAAGAAGTAGTAAAAATTAAATGCCATTTGGAAAATGAATTAACTAATGTCTACAGGATTTCTTAAATATTTATCTGTTTTGCTTACTGATCACATTTTTCAATACTCACTCCAGCATAGGTACACAAAGCCAAGTCCTTGGGCGGTTGTCGGGAGTTGACACTCAGGCACTGCCATGTGTGTAATCTCCTTTCTGAGTCATGTTTAAATGATCAGTTTTTACCTTGGGGTGTGAATCAGGGTCACCGGGAAGCTTTTGAAGCGCAGAACTCTATCCAGACTTACTGAACAAGAATATCCTACAATAGGGCTGGATGCATGTATTCTTTAAAGCCTTACAGTTGGTTCTGATGCCAACTATAGACCAATCCTTTTAACCAACTCATGGAAGATTAACAGCAGAGGTGAACGCTATGGGTTAAAGAGAAGTTTCTGAAAAGTTCTACTATATAATAATAGTAGTAATAGTAACAAGAGCTAAATCTGCACTTATTGTTTGTCTTGCACTCTCCTACATTTTTTCCTGATATTCCTTCATTCAGCCCTTATGACAACCATTACTATTCCTATTCTGCAGGAAATTGCAACACAGGGATGCTGAGTAACTTAGGTAAAGTACCAAAGTTCAGTCAACGGCGGGGCTCGGTTCTGAACCCTGGCATGGTGACACTCAAGTATCTGCTCAGTCGCCACTTTGTAGACGATTTTTATTCTAACCACCCATCTATTTACTAATTCATTTGGTAAATGAATTCGGTATGGGTATACAAGAGACAGACATGACTCTATTTTTCCTCTGGAATGCTTAACACAAATATAAACAATTGTATAATTTGTGTAATACCCATCTCTGCTAGGATGTAAGGAGCACATGAAAATAGACATGTCTCTCACTTAGCTGAGACATAAATATGTCTCACCCCCATATTTAGCACAGTGCCTAATGCATGGCAGCACTCAATAAATATTTGCTGACCAAATGACCGACTGCATGAATGAGTGACAGTCTGTAGAATGCAGATGTGCATTTTCCAATGGAGGAGTCACACTTATAAATAGACTTAACTCCAAATGTTAATAATGCTCTACCCAACTATCAATAGAGAGCAATAGGAGACAGAAAGAGTGAGACTGAAACCCACCACATCCAGAAGACCACTTGATTCTCACAAGAAGCCCAGGGGAAGGGCAGCAGAGGTTTTATCAGCTATATGTGGAAGGCAAAAAGACTCAACAAGAGTATGACTAGTAACTCATGCCATATTCCCAAAGCTTGAACTGTGGAATCAGAGACCCGTGTTCAAATCCTATTTCTGACACTTCATTTTTTTAGTGTTTACTTTATCTATTTTGAGAAAGAGAGAGTGAGCATGAGTGGAGGAGGGACAGAGACAGAGGGAAAAATCCCAATCAGGATCCTGCAGTCAGCGCAAAGTCTGACGTGGGGCTATCCCAGAAACTCTGAGATCTAGACCATTGCCAAAATCAAGAGTCAGATACTTAACCGACTGAGCCACCCAGGTGCCCTCCCCATTTCTGACACTTCTATCTGTGGCTTTAGGCAAGCTTGCTTAACATCCTTGAGCTTCAGCTCTGTCATTTATAAAGAGAGGTAAAGACCAATCTTGTCTTTTATTCACAGATCTATCCCAAGCACTTACAACAGTGCCTGCTATGGAGTCGGCACTGAATTTATTGCTAAACTGCAGTGTCATTAAAGGCCTTAAACATGAAAACATGTGTAAGAGTGCCTGGTGTTGTGACTAACACAAAGTGAGTCACAGTTCCCTTGTGACCAAATATCCCTAAAATGTTATTCCCAGTTCCCCCCTTCCCTTTAAAATCTTGAAAGGGACTGTCTCCCTTCTCCATTTCAGACTTTCTAAGCCATGTGAATTCTTCTACAGTAACTCTTAGGAGGCCTAGACCTACTTCTATGAAATCACCTAGTTCACTAATGCAAAGGGGAGGGGCTGGCAGATTTAATCTTTAAATCAGGACAGATGCTAACTTTACCAGGAATTCATTTACATCCTCATTCCCACAAGACATATTTAACGTATGTCTCTAAGCTATCCTTCTTCGTAAAAATCGTGGCATCACTTTAATACAGTTCATAATGATCCTATTAAAAAAAAAAAAGGTTTACAAAATTGCTGTAGTGCTTCACCACCACCATTCAGATGAATAAAATCAACTTGCCACATAGCTACACATTAGAGTCCTTTGTGCTGAGGCATCATTACCTGGATGTTTATTTTTTTTTATTTTTTTAATTTTTTTTTTTATTTCTGAGAGAGAGAGAGAGAGAGAGAGACAGCGTGAGCAGGGGAGGGTCAGAGAGAGAGGAAGACACAGAATCCGAAGAAGGCTCCAGGCTCTGAGCTAGCTGTCAGCACAGAGCCCAATGTGGGGCTCAAACCCATGAACCATGAGATCATGACTTGAGCTGAAGTCGGACACTCAACCGACTGAGCTACCCAGGTGTCCCATACCTGGACGTTTAGAATCAGCATCCCCAGATCTGTGAGGACCCACAGACACGCTGAGCTCCAAACACCCACCTCCACCTCAGACTCCTCTCTGCCACCACATTTGCCTTTTTGGGGAGTAATGTCAGCAGACCAGGGCAACTACATGGGAGATGTTGAAGATGGATCTTGGGCCCTTGCAATGGCTTTTCATAATTAACAGAACAGACCTTTCCTTTGTTGGGTGTTATTTATTTATTTATTTATTTATTTATTTATTTCGGGGGGCAGATGGGGTGACGGTAGGTGTTACGTGAAAAATGTTCTCTAAAAAAAGAAAAAGAAAAAGAAAAATGCCTTATAGGCCCAGTTACATTGCTATGAGTAATACATGGCTGTGTGGTGGGCAGAGTGTTTATTTAGCCTGTGGTAGGAGGGAGAAGGCAGTGCTTAGATGTACAAGATTTTTCAAACCTGATGTGCTGAGGGAAAAAATCCAAATTTTAGTGGGCTTATTTTTTGCAACAGTAAAATGAAACACTAAGTGATTTCCACAGTTATATACAGCTTCAACATTCTACATTTTTATCAACAGCTGAAAAACAACATTGTTATATTTACCCCACGCACTTATTCTTATCCACCAGGAAAGGCAGTGATGTCAGAATTTATAGAGATAAAGATACAGGGAGATACTAACATAGATACAGATACAGTTCTAGAAATACATACGAAGATGATAACCCTCTGTGAACATAAATTTTAAATAGCCATTCGAAGTGAATTTTCATCCAATTTTCTTTACCTTAAGTTAATTGAGCTTAATTTTAATTTTTTTAATCAAAGTAATTTCAGGTTTAATAGCTACTAACTGAATATAATAATATTAACAATGACCATGTTGGTGCTAATAATAGGTAACAGTACTGATGTGATAGTGTTACAAAAACCCATTGAGGTATATGCCATTAGCATCATTCCCATTTCACAAAAAGAAAATCTTAACTGTAAGATAAGGTACAGAGACTCTTAAGCTGTTTAAGTGACAGAATGGACAGATCTGGAATTTGAGCCTAGATCAATCCAAGCCCAGAGTCCCAGCTGGCAAACACATCTCATTCCAAATAATTATAAAGAACTGTAACAATAATTTTGTAGGGTAAAAGTGGAATGAAGTATGGAGATCATGCTTATCTAGGAGTTAAGACAGCTGATTTCTACTTCTAGTCCATCCATTAACCAGCTGAATGTCCTTGTCATGAAGCAAACCTCTCTGAACCTCAGTTTCTTCCAGGGTTGAAGGAGAAAGTTGGCCGAGCTGACATTTCTCAGCTCTGTTTCTGTATGATCTTTGGTCACAGGAAAGGGAGGCATCATTTTGTTGTTGTTTTTAGGCAGGGCCTCTGTGTTTATATTTGAAGTTTTGCATAAGAGTTCAAACAAAAAGACTTGGGTTGTTAACAAATAGTCTGGAAATCATGAATTCAACGATCTGGAAGTTTTTAAGCGCTTTGGTATTTTATGGCTCTATTAAATACTTATGGTTTTATCAATAAGATTGGTTTCTTCCATATTCCTTGTTCAATAGTAGCTCTTTTAGACTCTTAAATACTGAGAACAAACTGAGGGTTGACGGGGAGTGGGGGAAGTGGTGGAGGGGGGGAAGGGGGTGATGGGCATTGAGGAGGGCACTTGTTGGGATGAGCACTGGGTGTTGTATAGAAGCCAATTAGACAACAGATTATATTTAAAAAATTAATCTGTCATTCTTATGAAAACAATTTTTTTAAATATTAGCTCTTTTAAAACATGAACCTGAAAGACTTCTTTTCAAGAAAGTGAAGCAACCAAATTATCTGGTGGATTAATCTTTTCCATTAAGATTTTACAAAATTAATTAGGGTTTGGGAATAAGTCACCGAAGACTAAAGTCTTGAGGTGTGTTTTGTTTTTTAAACAAGACATTTAAATATCCTTTGTTATTTATGTATTCTTGTGATTTGGTAAACCTTTTCTAAAGCATTTTCTGGAATTAAACACAGCCTATATCCTTCCAACAATATGTGAAAACTGGAAGTATTGTAAGAATGACTTTTAGGCCTAGAGGAACAAAAAGTATGTGTGCTCAAATCTAAATATGAGATTAGACATAATTTGAAGTCTGTAAGGGAAGCAGATGGGCGCCAGCTAGTGTCTACTTCTTGATCTAAAATAACATAAACAGACATGCGTTCTAAGTCTGGGGAAGATGAGACCCTCAGCTGGCCAAGAAGAACAGTGAGGTGGGAGGGAGGGGAGGGCACATCCTCCGCAGTCATATTACAATAGCCAGCAATCACATAGCACTTACTATGTGCCAGACAGTGCTTTAAGAGCTTTACAGATACTAATTCACTTAATCCCACAACAATTCTGTGAGCTCCACACTGAGGCACTGAGTGTAAGTAACCTGAATGGCCACAGAGCTGAGAGGTGACAGGGCTGAGGTGACAGAGCTGGGATCTGAATCAGGCATCCTGTGGCCTGCCTGCCTGTGAAGGGATGTATTTGTGAAACGGGAGTGGAGGGCTAGAGTAAGATGTAAAGCCCTGGAAAGCATTGGGAGACATGAAAAAGATCTACGAAGCCCATAATGATGGGGAAAAAGGAGATGGGAATGCCCTGGGAGCGAAGATGAAAACATAGCCTAAAGACAGGAAATAAAGAACTCTGAGGAGAAGCTGGACTGAGGCTATCCTTGTTTTTGAAGCTGAACAAATCAGCAGGGGCCTACAGAGGACGAAAGCCTTCCTTCTGAGAAATAAAGGGAGCCCTTGAGGTGATAGCTAAAATTGGGATTTAGGAGCCCATCAGTGGCAGACTCCTGCAAAACCGTAATAACCAATTTTCAGTGAATAAAAGAAGTGACATCCAGGTAATTCCTGCACCTTGCTGCCTGGCTCATTTTCTCAAAGAGAAAACGGACACACAGCGGTTAAGGCGACTTGCTCCAAGGTTATTCCAGCTGATTACTGACAAGTCCACCATTCTTCCCACCATACTCCTTGAGTTGTCTTTATCCCTAAGGTTCTTTCCAGATTTAGCTCTTTTTTATGATTCTACTTGAGTAGTTGTTCAAGAAGTATCCAAGGAGCCCAAAGGGAGTTAAAGCTGTCTATGACACACACACTTTGAGTACTTTATAGTTCTGCAGCTGTACACAATATTAAAAGATGCATATGTCTGAATCTGCCCTGAATGCTAGATGAGAAGAAAGAAACTGGGAAGCAATGGTCTTTGGTGTATGAAACACCTTCTATTTTCTATCTTCAAACTGAGAGATGGCAAGGAAGAAACCTCAGCAAGGAGAGGGGCAGAGTGTCGTTTGCTCTTAGGCACAAATAGAATGAATAAGGTTGATTCTACCCCACTGTGGAGAATGTTTGGGAAACTGAAACATTCTATTTTATTCCACTTTCCACAGGAAATAGTGAATGGAGATCTGTGGTAGTCTCCCATTAGCATTATGTGGTCTCCACAAAACCCAACTTTCTCAAGTCTAAAGACATTTAAAGGTAATTATGGGGGAAGATGAGGGAAACATTTCCAGCAGTTAAATAAGGATAGTCATGGAATGGACAAACATCACGCCTCGCAGGTCATTACCTGTGTCCTGCTGCCAACTATGATGTAAGAAGCAGAAGAAAACTCCAGGTCAAGGACAAACTAAGAAGGACATTAAGGGCTTGCTCTATTTAAAGGCTATAGGGAAAAGTGAGTTAATGTGTGATCTACAGGCTAGGTAAGAGTAGAAAAACTCAAACCGAGCACTGAAGAACAACTGTTAAAACACTCTAAATGTATGTAAGTGTACATTAAATTCTAATAAAGGCAATGGACATTAAACCCCAAAAGTAACACTGACATGATGTAGAACGGTCTCCATTGTTCAGAAGCAAACAGGTGACAGAACAAAGAAGGGCAGTGAGGCACTGAGGCAGGGGCTGGGGTTCTGAGCTTGACTCACACTAATCAGTGGTGAGTGACCTTTGCAGACTAGTGCCCTTCAATTTCCTGACCCTTGAGTTTGGTAGCTGAAGTTATTTCTCAATCTCTTCCAAACACAAAATTAAGGTGACTATTCACAGCAGGAAAATAATCACTGGGAAAAAATGCAAGTATTCTTTTTCAAAGTCAAGAATTTAATAATAGGGATGGATATGGTCAGCAATCAGATATGTGAGCAAATCTTTAACCCTTAGAGGAATAAAGGAAGTGTTCATTAAATTATTACTGTTACTAATATATAACCACTATAAAAATTCCTCCACCCCTCAAAAACACACACATACACACACACACACATACACACACACACACACACACACACACAGTAAGGGAGGTCAGTATCCAATAAAACATCAGTAGCTATATGATTAAAGGAACACTGTTTCTCTACTCATTTTAACTTCTGGCACCCATATATATTGGGATTTTCCCCCATATCAACCAATTTCCAAACCCAGGGTACCTACCACATTTTTGCCAGACTTGTCTAGAAAGTTGTCCACAACTCCTTCCTTCCCACCCTACTCAAAAATTTGCTGGGCACAAACTCAGAGAAACATTTACTTCTATTTACTGGCTTATTATGATGAATATTATAAAGGATAGAGATGAACGGCCAGATGAAGAGGCACACGACAAGGTAAGGAAGGACCCCAACGCAGGGGCTTCCATTCTTGTAGGGTTAGGGTGCACCACCCGCTTGGCACGTAGATGTGTTCACAAACTCAGAAGCTCTCCAGACCCTATAATATAGACATTTTTGATGGAGGTTTGATCACACAGGCATGATAGATTATTAACTCAATCGCTTGTCCCTCTCCCCTTCCTAGAAGATGGAGGGTGAGCTGAAAGTTCCAAGCTTCCACTCATGGCTTGGTATTTCTGGTGACTTGTCCTCACCCTGAAGCCATCCAGGAACCCATTCAGAGTTGCCTCATTAGAACAAAAGACACCACTATCACCCAGGGAACTCCAAGGTATTTAGCAGCACTGTGTGAGATGCTCCTATAACTCCCATGACTCAGAGAGTTGCATGGGTTTTACTTGCTCTGTGTCAGAAACTGGGGGTGGGAACTAAATATATGTTTCTCATTATGTCACAGTGCTATATCAGAATAGATTACTTAAAATTCACAAATTCACAAATCCTTTCCCTTTTTGCAATGCTTTTTTAATATAGTTACCATAAAATCATTCCAATTAAAAAGCAGCCAATTTACTTATTATTTATATTAGAAAAATACAAAAAAGGATATACTTAAAGAATGAAAAGAACTTTGGTGAAATAGCTCTTCTATATTTTAAAGTAAAAAGAAACACAATGTGGGGAAGGCTCCAGCTATAATAACACAGATTATTTTGTTCATGGCAGAAGTCATTCTGGATACTGAAGAACTCACAAAAATAAAACCAGTCATTCCGAAATGTTCAGGAAACCATCATACGGTGGGAAGTGAAATCACACAATAACAAAAGTGGAGGTTATCTGTCGCTTTGACACAGAGATGTTTTGAAAGGGTGGTGGGAGGAAACCCTGATAAGGTTAATGAAGTATCTGATCAAGATTGTCACTTTGAAGTTATGGACTATGTACTTTGAGTAAGAAAGATACTCATAGAATCAACACTAAAAAGGGCTTTGGGATCACTGGGAATGATCTTCTCATGAATTGCAGGAAGAAATCGTTGTCAGAACCGGCACCACCTCCCTGGATTCCTGATTCAGGCTCTGTACTTTTTCTCACCGCTTTTAGACAATAGTTTTCACCAGTACCATTATTTTTATCTGCCTTTTCCTGCTACCCTCAGAAAAAGGTATCCTTTCAGTATAATAATGACCAGAAGATGCTAAGCAAAACAACTACCCTTCTGCTTGCAACTAAAACACACGTCAAGTAACTCCTATGTGAGTCAGATGAAAAGTGGAATTCGGAGGCTAAGAAAGCACACCAAATGACCCAATAACGCAAGGCGAGTTTATATAAATCCTGAGTTGAAGTTTATGAATTTGCAATCATAAATTCTTTTAATGAATTCTGATTTGCACCAAAAGGGCAAATATGAAGTAAGCGCTGAATAAATCAGCAAACGTTTGATGTTTCTTACCAAAAATAACTGTTACATTTAGCAGACAATTAACACAGTCCCTACAATCATGACTACCATTGTCCAGCGTAGGCTGCTACCTACAGAGAAATACCATTTTTCTTTTCTTACTAAATATAAGCATCGTTATCCATCCAACACAGAAGGTTTGGGGGGACATGTGCATATGCATCGGTGTTAATGGTAACAAATGATAATTTTCATTCACCGAGTTCCTACTACAAGTCAGGTGCTGTGTGAGGAACTTTTCATACTTTGCCTCAGGTCTCACAGGAACATAAGGTAGAAATTATTTCAATCATTTGCAAGATGAGTAAAAGGAGAGAAAGATATTAGGTAACTTGTCAGCATCAGGATTAAAACATGTCTGTTTGATTCTAAAGCCAATGATCTTTCTGCTAGGCGGCAGAGCCTTATCCTAACAGGGTTCCCATTACAAACAGAATGTAGATGTTACTTGAAAAACCTAGAACACAAGGACAAACACATCCGTGCTCCACTTCAGTTTTACTTTCTATGCAAATTTTATTTTGTGCCAGTAGGATGCTGACTATTTAACCGCTTTGGCATTAGCCTTAGTTAAACAGAAAATCAAAATCTGCCCAGAAAGAAGTCTGATGTTTGTCTTTTAAAATTTCGTTCAAAATTATGATCATTACTGACTCATAAAATAATTTATTCCTACCAGACAAATAGAGTCACGCTGTCTCCTATTGACCTCTACTGGACAGACTGTTGGTAGTGGCCCCCTTTCCAGTGGCCACATGTGACTCTTCCCCAATTCCTTTGATCAATTACAAAGCTTGCTCTGCTATGACTCTTATTCTCTTTCCTTCCATTATTTTAAACAACTACCCAAATAGTTAATTCCCCAAGCCCATTCTAACCTATCTTTGCAAAATCATGTCTGTTTCCATCATAATTTGACAACTGGCTCCTTTCCTGAAATGAGCATTTCTCATTACACTCACCCAGCCATCACTAAATGCAACATAAGGCTTCGGAGCTGCCGCCAGTCCCTCTGACATCCCTCATATCAATGGAAATGTCTCCATGAGCCTTCCTGGCCTAGTTCCTCAGACTCAACCCCACTATACAAGAACCAGCTCTGACAAATCTTTACCTCACTCTCAAAATTTGCTTTCTTTAGTCACTCTCAGCTAAGAGAAAATTACTTCTATGATTTGTGGCTAACCTCTGATGGTTCTTAGTTAGTCTGTGGAACCCAAGCCTGTTGGCTGCCAACAGCCAACTGAACTGCTAACCTGCCCATTTATCAGTCTCTTCATCATACTCAATCCTCTACAATTTTCTTCCTTTCTTGAACTGTCTCTAAAACAATCACCTACTCCTTTCAGTTCACTTCTTTCTCGCTGTAGAAACTGAAGAGGTGCCCAGGACATCAAAGGCTCCCTTGTAGGTGATCTTAATTCCTGGGGAGGTGACTTAGAAAAAACAAACAAACAAACAAACAAACAGCTATAGAATTGGACCTAAGTTCTATCCATAGCTTCATTACTTTTGAGGAAAGGTTTGTCCTCTTTTGGATATACCGAAAAGAATCCATTGCCCAGCTGAAGAAGTTTGATTCAATAACAGAGTCATCTATTCATTGCTGAAACAATTCACCTTGTTCCTGGACAATCTCACCGCTGGCCTTGAATCTATGACATACAAGAAACTCAGTATACTGTTCTCTATAACTGCCTGAACCTACTCCTGCACTTTTATCCCTCTAATCCAACTCATGTCTTTGTCATAACCAGCAAGGTTGGAGAGGCGAACGAAGAAATTTCTTGCATTGCTGCCACAGTGATGACACCACTGAGGAAAGATGACAGATTCTAGGACTTCTGGTGAATCTATGAAGGCTATGAAGTTGGGCATATAGATTGATTCAGCCTCTAATTTCTAAGACCTCTGCTTATCTTCCCAGGTATTATTCTTACTAAATGTCTCTGGGATACAAAGTAGAGCAATTGTCACCACATCTCAACAGATTATTCAGCTGGTCCTTAATGAATAAAAGGTGACCGAATGAAAAATGGACTTCTGTTGTTCAGAGAGAAAAAGAATGCATCCGCTTTCCTTGAATAAGAGGAGGGACTGACAAAGACTCTCTGATCAAACGTTAGACAGGCTCATCTGAGCCCTCTTTTCATCTGGGCCTCATCCTTTGGACTCTGTCTTTAGCTTGCCAGTCCAGTGGTAGCAAGAATCCCCTTATCCTTGCTATCTGATCACCCTGGACTGCCTTCAGTAAGAATCTCCCTACCCTCGATAGCTCCTCCAAGTAATTTTCCATCCACAGACCTTCTTGCCTTACTCTTTGGCTATCAATTCCCTCTTGTCCTTGTATTCTGAGCTGAGCTCAGCTCTCCATTGGTCTCTTTTCCTCTTTGCAAAGGTTTAGGAACACAATCTGTTTTTTACCGCTTAACTGATGCCTGGCTCTGGTTCTCTTTGCTGCATATTGTGGTCCTAAGAGTATTAATAAGCTTTATAAATTGAGATAATGCATGCATCATCATAACAAATATTAATGAATGTCCACCATGAGGCAGTCACTAAGTTACGTGGTAAGGATAAAATAGTGGCCAAAAGCTGACAAAGGATTGACCCTCATGAAATTGATAGTCTAGTGAGAAAGAGAAACATTAACACACTGGTCACACAAATTAATACTATCACGACAATAAATATTTTCAAGCAAAGGTGCATGGTACTAGATAGGTTAGTCAGGGAAGGATTCCTTGAAGACTAACAAAGTGACATTTAAGCTGAAATCTGACTATTTAAGATTACTGGATACGTGTATGAGGGTGAGGGATATTCCAGAAGGAAGGAAAAGTGAGCAAGCATGTGACAGGTCTCTTATTAAAGGAAAGATGGCACATTCAAGGGCCTGAAAGGAGCTAAACTGAAAAGAATGCCAGTGTAGACAGGTAACAGAAAATATAGAGATAATGAGGGAAACAGGTATAGGAAGATATTTATAGACAGTGGAACATTCAAGACTTTCTAAACCATTTTAGGATTTGCAACTTGATGCTAGGGACAACCGGACACCCTTGTATGTATGTATTTAGCACAGGGTTTGTATTAGGATAAATGCCCAATAAATGAAAACCTTACTGTGTCAACATATGGTATTTGTCTTATGTGTAACATACATTGTCTTACACATAAGACAAATACCATTTATCAGTGATTTTTGGCCCTAGGGTGACCAGTAGGGGGGAAAAAAATCACTGGAAATAGTCAAACTTATCCGATATAAATGTCAGAAAGTAACTTACAGTTACACATTACATATAGGGAATGTAAAAAAATCTAGGGGCGCCTGGGTGGCTTAGTCGGCTGGGCATCTGACTTTCGCTTAGGTAATGATCTCGAGGTTCGTGGGTTCAAGCCCCGCGTCGAGCTCTGTGCTGGCTGCCAGCTCAGAGCCTGGAGCCAATTTCAGAGTCTGTATCTCCCTCTCTCTCTGACCCTCCCCTGCTCATGCTGTCTCTCTGTCTCTCTCCTAGAAATAAAATAAAAATACTTTTAAAAAAAATCTAGATAAGGTACACTTTTTTGGTAATTTCTTTATTTTATTTATTTAAAAAAATTTTTAATGCTTTATTTATTTCTGAGAGAGAGAGAGACAGCGTGAGCAGGGGAGGGTCAGAGAGAAAAGGAGATACAGAATCTGAAAAAGGCTCCAGGCTCTGAGCTGGCAGTCAGCACAGAGCTGGACGCAGGGCTCAAACCCACAAACCGTGAAATCATGACCTGAGCCAAAGCCAGAGGCTTAACCGACTGAGCCACCGAGGTGTCCCTTTTTTGGTAATTTCATGAACTGTTATTTATAAAGTCAATCGCCCAAATTTGAAATGAAAATATGTTTCTGACAGAATGATACTCAGCTGTCAATGAAGGAGAAATATCACTTGATATGGGGTGCCTCAGCAAGGCCCACCTTCCCACATTTGAATTACTTTCAATTTTGTTATTTTATTTTATTTCATTTTATTTTTTTAATGTTTATTTCTGAGAGAGAGACAGACAGAGCATGAGTGGGGGAGGGTCAGAGAGACAGAGGGAGACACAGAATCTGTAGCAGGCTCCAGGCTCTGAGCTGTCAGCACAGAGGCTGACGTGGGTCTTGAACTCACAGACTGCGAGATCATAACCTGAGCCGAAGTAGGACGCTCAACCAACTGAGCCATCCAGGCACCACCTGAATTATTTTCAATTTAAAATAATATATTAATAGCTCATATTTCACGTTTTTTAAAAAATTTTCATTCCCTCTTTTTAAAGTTTATTTTTTTAGTGATCTCTACAGTCAACACGGGGCTTGAACTCATGACCCTGAGACCAAGAGTCACATGCTCTTCTGAGTGAGCCAGCCAGGGGCCCTTTCATTCCTTCTTTCTAACTGAGGTACCAAGTGCATGCAAAATGTCCATGAATACAAAATTTATTTTTCTTTAATTAAAATTAAAATTCATTTGCAGTTTAGAAAGGATGAGCAGTGGAGAGCTGCTGGCATGAGAACCTTCTGCCCCATTCATGCCACAGCCCACTCAATATTTACCTCTTCCATGCAAGGGGAAGTGTGATGTCTGCTAGAATATCCATATTCATAGTTAAGAGCTCTCTGTGTTTCTAACCACCAAACAATAGAACTGGTAACTGGAATATTAGCTACCTACCAGTAGAACCAGCCATGACAAAAACAGTTCTGGCAATAGTAACAAGGCAGCTGCCGTTTATTGGGCACTTTGTCTGAGGCTGTGGCTGCAGCATTCTACTTTGTCAGAGTGACAGGCATGAGACTGACACCTCATCTCTTTCAAGATCAGGAAGCCAAGGGTTACAGAGGTGAAAGAAGCTGCCGAGAAGCTGCAATAACTATAAAGTTGTGGATCCAGAATGTGAATCTAAAGATCCATGATCTTTTTAAAAAAATTTTTTAAATGTTTTATTTACTTTTGAGAGAGAGAGAGAGAAAGAGAGAGAGAGACAGCATGAGCAGGGTAGGGTCAGAGAGAGAGGGAAACACAGAATCTGAAGACAGGCTCCAGGCTCTGAGCTGTCAGCACAGAGCCCGATGCAGGGCTCAAACCCACAAACTATAAGATCATGTCCTGAGCTGAAGTCAGACGCTCGATTGACTGAGCCACCCAGGCGCCCCTAGAGACCCATGATCTTTAACCCCTAATACCACGTAGGGTGAAAGTAAAGCTGCTGTCACATGGTCATTATGCAATGGCACTGTCATTAGATGTACCTCAGGTGACTGGCACAAGAGAGAAAAAATCACACCTCCCCTTCTCATTCTATCCCCTTTTTTCCCCCTTTTCTTTCTCTTTCTTTCTTGTTTTGTTTTCTTTTTCCCAGATAAACTGGCTTGAGCAAAAGTGAACTCTGAGAATGCTGAACAGCCCACGGAAGGAAAAGAATCTATAAATTGCCTCACTGCTACCACACCCTCAATGAACGAAGCTAATCAGTCACAAATTATTTGAAAGAGTCTAAAAATACATATATCATGTTTTTTGACATTTTCTCAGTACAGGTTCTCAAGTGGAATGGATATTTTATATCAATAATGTAGATAATTAACTTTCTAATTTTCACCTACTTTTGATATATATTTAATAAGTATTACCAGCTTATCTCTTGAAGAAGGCAAAGAAAGCAGTAGTTAAAATTAAGCCAAGGTCCACCTTTGAAGGAATTGGCCTTTCATGTTTAAAACATAAGGAAGAGAATTTTAAATGAAAAATTTGTTTCTTGTTTATGATGATTTGATAATCTCCTAGTCAGCATATGATATCCAAATACCCAATCAGATTTACCATTTAAAAATGAAATGAAAAACATATGTAATTATGATTTTAAAGTGGATGCTTGAGTAGCTACAAATTTCTGTGAGCTAAATTGAGTTCCTAAAATTGGAGCCTGATTTTCAGTCAATGCTTTTCTTTTAAGGAAGAATCAGATTATGCTAATATGGACCAAAGCAAACAGACATATTACTTTGAGATAACAGAAAGCAAAGTACCAAAGATCCTTTGTTTGAAATGGAAACAAACGTCTTGTCTTGCAAGTCATTTCAACAAATATTCGCCTTCATAAGCAATGAAAGATAGACTGATGACCGTGAAAAGTACAACTAGATGTATCGAAAATATACCACCAGATGGCATCTCAAGTCACACAGCACATGCAGAGATCATGAGAGGCAATGACTACGTTTCTGAAATGGAATGAAATTCATGAATTCCATATCGATGTTTTAATATCAAAATGTCTGACATTAACCATAAATTCCAAAGAACACAACAATGCTGTCACCAATGTAACAAAGAATATGAATCTGAAGAGAAAGGCACTGTAAATAAAATGGTGATCTTGACACCAATTTTTATTTAAAAACATTACAAATGAAGCTGTAGCAGAAAAATGAAGCTTGGTTAATAATTGTATCTTTCCTTCACTTTTACCTACAATTGTCCTTACCATTAATCCTAATTTTACTCATTCACAAGGCTTTGTTCATTGCAAACATGAGGAAAGACCATTCAGAAAAGAGCATTAGAAAAAAAAAAATTAAGAAAAGCTTAAAGAAAGAAAAGTAGAGGTCACATTTCTGTTTACCTACATATAAGGCTCTCATGAAGTTGGGGCGCCTGGGTGGCTCAGTAGGTTGAACTGCCAACTTCGGCTCAGGTCATGATCTTGCAGCTCGTGAGTTCGGGCCCCGCATCCGGCTCTGTGCTGACAGCTTGGAGCCTGGAGCCTGCTTTGAATTCTGTGTCTCCCTCTCTCTCTACCCCTTCTTCACTCATGCTCTGTCTCTGTCTCTCTCTCTCTCAAAAATGAATAAACATTTTAAAAAAGGACTCTTCTGAAGTTGAAGTTTAAAACCTTGTTGACCAAACCTTAAATATTTTAAGGAACAGAATGGAAAAACACTGGTATGTCTAATACTGGCTCATACATGAACAGAAAGGAATTATGGAGAAGCATATAATACACCAAACTGAAGTCAAAAAGTGACCAAATAAAAGCAGGAATTTAAGTGTTATTCAGAATATTAAAATACAATGTTGTTTCATAAAAATCACTGAAAAAGTTGATTACTCCCTGGAGGGTGGGGTTGGTTTGTTTCTTTTTTCCTACAGTCATATAATCCATAAAATCCTATCTCTACAAAACACATTTTATGAGAAGCGTTATTTTCATATGATAAAAGCAACTTGTTACCAGTTTGTAATTTATTCTTGGATATATATAAATATATATACACATATATATATATTTCCTTTTCAATGTTTAATATTAAAAAATGAAAACTGAAATTTTTGATTTTTTTTTTTTTTTTTACCTCCTCCACAGATTGACTTACGTCTTAAACCTCTCCATGGACTTTCACATTTCATGAGACAATGTTCACTCACTGATGCCGGTGGAAAGCTGGACAAAGTAATAGAGGGACAAGCTATTGGCAACCTCCGCACCCCTTCAAAAGCCAGGCCAGGACCGAACCACCTAAAGGCCTTTAATCAGGGAATATATTTTAACATTAGCAAGAATGTATGCATGAAAGTATTTAACATTTTAAATAATAAATTTTATATGCCAAGATATCCATCTTTTAAAATGTTTTTATTTATTTCTGAGAGAGAGACACACACACAGCGTGAGCAGGGGAGGATCAGAGAGAGAGGGAGACACAGAATCTGAAGCAGCCTCCAGGCTCTGAGCTAGCTGTTAGCACAGAGCCTGACGCAGGGCTCAAACCCACAAACTGTGAGATCATGACCTGAGCCAAAGTCAGATGCTTAACCAACTGAGCCACCCAGGTGCCCCAAGACAGTCATTTTAAATACTAGCAAAACAGCTGCCTCAAAATTTAATAGTGTTTTTCTTTCACTAATCCACTGATTAAACCAGAGATTCTTCAATGAGAAACTGCTTCTGACAAGCTCATCTATTTTTCCAGTATCTCATGTGTCCAAAATGCTTCACTTAAGGCACGAAACAAACAGCACTTCAGGAGAAAAGAACAGAATAAAGAGGTAACTGGTAATTTCAATGATTACAGGGGCACCTGGGTGGCTCAGTCAGTTAAGCACCCAACTTCGGCTCAGGTCATGATCTCACAGTTCTTGAGTTCAAGCCCTGCATCAGGCTCTGTGCTGACAACTCAGAGCCTGGAGCCTGTTTCGGATTCTGTGTCTTCCTCTCTCTCTGTTCCTCCCCTGCTCGTGCTCTATCTCTTTCTCTCAAAAATAAATAAATGTTAAAAAATTTTAAAATAATAATAATTATACTGGCACACACATCTATGGACACATATTCTGTTGTAGCAGTGCCTTTTGGTTTCCATTATACTGTTTTCAAAGTTCTCAATGTGCAAATCAGCAGTGCATTTACATTACAATTATATTGAAACAGAGGAACATTCACAAACCATAACACAAGATCTATGTTCTCGGATGTTAACATTTAATGGAATAGCAGCATGAAACAATAAAAAAAATCAGTACAACACCATTAAATGTCACATTATGAATATTCCCAGATTTAATGATTCTGTGGACCTGGAAAGTCAACTCCTATCCCCAAATAAAATGAGAAGAGACACAATTGAACTGTCTGGGCTTTAATACTAGTTCTGACACTTTTTAGTTGAATAAACTTAGATACAATACTCAACTTCACTAAGCTTCAGTTTCCTCATTTGTAAAATGGAGCTGATAACAGTACTTCCTTCATAAGGTTGTATGAAAACTAAGAGTTAAAACTAAGAGTAAAAACTAAGTGTTACAATGTTTATAACAGTAACTGAGAAGAAACAAGAACTTAAATATTAGCTTTCCCACAAAATAAATCATTAATTCATTCCCCAAAAAGCTATAAAAAAACAATTACCATCTACTATCACCTTTGTTTCATATACAAAAAGAAAGCTTTCTTACTAAAGTGAAAAAGACAATTAATTTCACTTTGGTCCAACAAAAACTTTGTCATAAACCAGTCCCAGTCGGTGACCAGTATTTGGGAATGTCCATTAAAACCTGTAAACAGTACTGGCTCATAAGGAAGTAAAAATCAGTAGAGTCTGAAATGATTAGGGACAGATCAATAAGAAATGTAACAGGAGAGGAGATTGGATACATGTACATAATCCACCTTGACCAAAGGAAGAATACCTACATTTTTCCCTGGAGGTACCCAGGAAAAATGCTCTTCCCTTATCTGGAAGGATTCCAGCATTATCTAAAATATTCCTTCTCTTCTCTTAAGGCCACAGTAATGGTGATTATAATACATGAATATATTTCAAACTTCTCCCAAACCATCAGAATATTATTATTGCAAGGATAAGTTTCAGAGTTTAAGGATAATAGCTTGAGAGACTGTTATGTATCTATGAAAACAACTACAGGCATTGCCTTATCAAGGGTGCTAAAACACTATTTGTGAAAAGTACCAATTCCTGGCAAACTGAAAAGGACAGGGTATGCTGCATCTTAAAGCAAAATATCTGCTCGTGGTAATTAAGGTGTAGTTGTGATGACTGTCAAATGCTTGCTCTGGGTGGTGTTACATGTTTACTGATGTTAACAGACTGTTACCGACTTGTTCGTTGCACAGGTGTGCTGGATCACTACGGTCCAGCTATTCTTAATAGAATACTGTATTCATTACCAAACAATTAAAGATGCTTTTGATCTCAGTCTTCCCCTTTTTTTCCTTTATAAACTTTCCCAGCTTTCCACAGTAGCTTTCCACAGTCAATTATCAGAGAGCTTGTAAAGAAAAGTACCACAAAGATTTTCCACTGAGAAAAGCTGTATAAATTCTGTGCCCCAAATACGCTAAGCACCATTGTTTCGCCTCGCACCCCACCTTGTATTACAGCAATACATTTTTATATAAAATATAAACAATTCTAATCAACCATCAACATATTTTTTCTATTTCTCCAGAACCTTTAATTGCATTCTTAGCATGTTTTCTTTGGTGATAAGCAAGAATAAATTCTAGTCAAATGAACTGAAAGTGCCTGATTGTTTTGAACCTTGTACAGAGGTAGAATAGTGTATGTAATATATCATTAAAGCTAAGCAGCAGGTATGCAGATGGATGCCTGTTCCAAACAAGGTTTTCAGTTTACTTACTAGCTATGAGACTTCATACCAGTCACTTAAACCAGCGGTGCCCAAAGTGTGGCCCCAGATCAAGAGTATCATCAGCACCTGGAAAGCTGTTAGGATTTTGAAGTCTCAGCACACTTGCAGACGTGCTAAATCAGAAACTCTGGAGGGTGGACTCCACGATCTGTGTTTTATAAAGCCCTTCAGGTGATTCTTACCCACACTCAGTTCTGAGGAACCCCAACTCAAAGTTCTGAGACTCCCTTTTCTCATTTTTCAGAGGGGTTTCCTAAGACCAACCTTGCAAACCCAGAGAGGTAAACACTTCAGGGAAAAGGGCTCTGGCTCTCATGCAGTGACCTTTTACCAACATTATCATTAATTTTTTTTTTTTAAATCAAGGGTCAAAATTAAGGGGAATAAAGACTTCAAAATGATGTGCTACTACCACAGGCTGGGGCTGAAATGTGCTGACTGCCAGCAGTGGGCTGGGTACCAAAATAGGCCTCTGGCTGCAGGAAAGGCCCAAAAGCTTTGGCCCCTGAAATCTAAGTGGGCAAAATGCCCCAGAAGTAATATTTTATCTCCATACAAAATAAGGCCATGTTAGGCTTTGATAGTGACAAATGATAGTATGAAGAGAATAAACACTGATCTTTTAGGTCTCAAAAGACACTGAATTCTTATCCCCACTTAACTCTCCCCAGAGTAAAGGCATGGGGAATTCTCCTAATTGACGTCAGCTGCTGTAAGGGAAGGAATGCCATGACCTTAAACTTGGCCACTGGTCCACTCTCACATCCAGGAACAAAGCCAGAGGGTTCTCCTGGCAACTGGCTGACATGCTAAATGGCAGGCACAGCCACTGAGGGAACCCTTTGCTGCCCCAGGGACAAATCCCCCTGTGCAGGAAACAGACAAACTAGAGAGATTAGCAGTCTGGCCAGTTGATGCTGGCCTCTCCCCTCAGCCCAGGGAGCAGAAACGGAGTTCTAAATCACTCTTCTTCAAAAACCTAAGCTTCTGGTCTGCTTTTGCTTTTCTAAATGAGGGAACTGTTCTCTGCTAAGTCAAAGGGAAAACCGGAAAGTATGAGAACTTCAAGGAGGAATGTAGTAAGCTGGATCCTTGTATAAACCATCTTCTCCTGTTCAAGAAGTCTTTAGTCAATACTGATTTTTAAGCACAAACTAATCTGATGTTTTAAGATGGGTATTAACTAGCATTTTCAAAGAGCTGTATTAAAAATCATATCCAATCCTCCTACCCTGTCAAAGGCATCATCTTGGCTTCCCTGGGCAAGTATGAGAGGTTCCTAACCAAAGCCTCTCCCGAGTTCCTTCTCCATTCCACTCATCATTCCAGGATGAAATCTGATTATGTAACTTGGGATCAAAGACCCCTATACTCTCCGGTGCCCAGACAACAGTCTTGGAACGTTTCAGTGCTGCCTATGAGAGACTCACATGCAAACCTGACCTTCTGACCTCTATCTCGCCCCACCCTCACCCCTCACATCCTCCTGAGACCCCAGTTTCCACAGCAAACCAAAAACATGTCTTAACCACTTTCCCAAAAACACCAGTGCCTTTAACATGCTGTTGTCTTGGCGCCGAATGTCCTTCCCTAGCTTTTTCATGTAGTAAAATTTTACTTCTCAGATGTGATCCAGTTCAAATATCAGGTAATCTTGTCAAAAACGTTCTTGGTTTTCCTATGTTCCTTCTTCTAAGTTCCCACACTAGCTCGTAGGCACCTCCATTACTGTTTTCAACCAATGATTTAGTGATTATCTGTTCTTGTATCTGACTCCCCAACTAGATTTTGAGTACTGTGGTCAAGGACTCCACTTCATATGCTTATCATCAATAGTTCCTAACCTTCTAAAAGATTTCCCAATCACTAATCAATATAGTTAGGATCGTAGCTATTTAACTGTTTCTTTCACTCAAAGATGGGATATAATAATCAGTGGGTCCCAGGGCACCTGGGTGGCTCAGTCGGTTAAGTGTCCGACTTCGGCTCAGGTCATGATCTCACAGTTCGTGGGCTCGAGCCCTGCGTCAGGCTCTGTGCTGACTGCCAGCTCAGAGCCTGGAGCCTGTTTCAGATTCTGTAACTCCCTCTCTCTCTGATCCTACCCTGCTCATGCTGTTTCTCTCTCTCTCTCTCAGAAATAAATAAAACATTAAAAAAAAACTTAATAATCAGTGGGTCCCCTCAGGGAAACTTCAGCCATTTAGAAGGTAGGAAGGGTTTTTGGATTTAAATTAACTATATCCATCTGATACTTCTTAATTGGCTTAAATAAATCTAGATATCTTGTAATTTCATCAACAATTTGATGTACATATCTTTGGGCAAATTATCTTTTTTAGTTATCCTGGTCTGACCCCCTAGAGAGCAGACACTGGGTCTTATACATCTATGTATAACCCACACCACCTATACAAGGTAAATGTTCAATAAATAGTCATTAAATAAAATTCCCAAAATGAATGGTATCTTAATCTGGGCTGCTTCAACATAACACTGTGGATAGGGTACCTTTAACAACATTTCTCACAGTTCTGGAGACTGGAAAGTCCATGGTCAAGGTGCTGGCATATATTTAGTGTTTGGTGAGGACCCTATTTCTGGTTTACAGAAGGCCATCTTCTTATTGTATCGTCAGGTGGAGGAAAGAGAGAGAGAGAAGGAGAGCTCTCATCTCTTCCTCTTCTCATACATGCACTAATTCCATCATGGGGGTTCTGTCCTCATGACCTCCTCTAAACCTAATAACCTCACCAAAGCCCACCTCCAAATACTCTCATATTGGGGATTAGTGCATCAATATCTGAATACTGGGCTGGCGGTGGAGGGGGGGATCCCAAACATTCAGGCCAAGGCAAGTTACCACACTGATATTTGGTCACATGTTTTAATGTTCCATTTGAGTATTACAAGTAAACAAAGATAAATTCAACTGAATTAAAAAAAAAAAAAGAATCAAAGAGGGGCTCCTGGGTGACTCAGTAGGTTAGGCATCTGACTTCAGCTCAGGCCATGATCTCATGGCTCATGAGCTTGAGCCCCACATCGGGCTCTGTTCTGACAGCTCAGAGCCTGGACCTGCTTTGGTTCTGTGTCTCCTTCTCTCTCTGCCCCTTCCCTGCTCATACCCTGTCTCTCTCTCTCCCTCAAAATAAATAAATATTTTTAAAAAATTTTTAAAAATCAAAGAAGGGAAATACTTTCCTTGACAAAATGCCTCCAACACAGAAACACATTCTTTAAATTAAATCTCTAAAACAGCTACCATTCTAACCAGGCAAGTTAGTTCAGACAAAAGAGCAAAACGCGCCTCATACCTCCTCTGTTTAGATGGGGGACCCAAGGCTAATCGTCACCTCTACTCCCATGGAGAAGGTTACTGGTTTATCTAAATCTACCTCCAGGAGGGCAAGGTACACAGTGTGGTATCTCCTCTAAAGGAACACATGTGAGGGGTTCAGATTGGGACTAGGCAGCTTCCTCGTTCTTCTGCCCAAAGAAAAATGTACAGAATTTGAAAGGGAGAAAAAATCCTAATTCAATGCAAGCCTTTCATTACTTTGCAAACACTTCAAATGGAGGGAAGGTGACGTGAGCAGCTCTGTACATTAAAACATTAAAGACCCACTAAAAGAATGAAATCGTGCCCAGATGTCAAATAACCAGAGTGCTAATGTCAAGGTTTTTCTCAAAATGGGGGCAAGCCATGGCACAGATGTTAGCATGACTTTTCTCTAAACATTTGAAAGTGAAATATTTTTACGAACAAAAATTAGGAGTAGGGAGAAATAGAGGAAAAGTGAGGGAGGGGCTTTCGTGTATAATTACAAAATATTTGCCATTTGTTCCATTTTGAGAGCTTACCTCCCTACTCCACTTAAAGTTGAATCCCACATAAGAAGTTACTGGTCAGTTTCTACCAGGACTCCCTCCCCTCGCCATTTTCAGGAATCTCATGCAAGCATGTGAGAGACTATTTCTAATACTGCTCGAAAACCACCATGTTGTCAGGTTTCCTGCTTTCCCCACTATGTTGAAAGTCCTCGCTTCCTTCCTCTTACCCTTTTTCACAGGTTCTCATTTGTAACTTTTAACTTTATTATTTTCCTTCTTCTCCTTCCCCTTTTCTTCTCTCTTTGAATTAAGTTCTCCATCTTTCCTAAGTATGGAGTTCTGAAGTACATAGAGAACACTCTATCTGGAAGATTTTTAAATGTGAACTATGCCTTTCATTGCATAGCCCAGTATTGGTAACAAAAGTACAACCTTACTGATTCCGTCATCCAAGCAACAAATATTTTAAATTTAGAAATAAATCTGACACTGTTGGTTCAGAGTCTTGTAAGAAGTATCTTGAAATACAAAGAGATTGTAATTTTCTCTGATCAGTATATCCTGCTTTCATTTTGCAATTCTGCATGTTTCAGCTTTTGCTCAGAATCTCATGGATTAGGAAAATGAAGCCATAACTGTAGCTTTCTGGTGGATTATATGCAAAAAGTTTTTGCTTTTTCCCTTTTACCCAAATGTTGAAATCATTTTTTTCTATCCCCTTTGTCACTATGATCCACATCCTTATGTTCCCAGTAAAGAGGAAAAGAGATCACTACAATGGAATCTATTGGAGGTTCTTTGGGATCCTGCCTTTGTTATGAAATATAAACACTCTTCTAGAGAAATGTTTTTCCTGCTTGGATTATATTTCACCAGTGCTACATATTCTGTGGTATCTCCATAGCTGTCTCTATCACTATCTAAAAAGCTTTGTTGTTGTTTTTTTTTCTCCCCCAGGGAAAGTTATACATAATTGAGTCCTGATTTCCAGTCTATTCATATCTATGTCCCAAACTTTGCCAAACCATCAGCTAGGCTCTCACTAGAAAGAGAGAAACCTCAATGTGTCCAATGTGTATTGAACATGGGGGCAATTAGTCCATGGACTCCAGAAGGTTTCTAGGACAAAACATCATAAATGTGGCTCTTCTAGAATCTCCTCTTTGTGTTCCTTCAGGACAGAGCCTAATCAAACAGAAGAGCTGACTGCATCCCAAAAAATACATTGATTGACCTAAATATCTATTTTCATGTTTCTTTAAGTTATAATTATCACTTCCATTACCACCCCCTGGGCTCATTAGTGAAGTTAACATGAATTCTTCATTGTAAGTCCCATATTATTATGTGAGATGGAGAAAAAGTAAACTCATAGTAAAGTATCAAGCCATTCATTCCTTTTTAATAAAAACAAATAAGGTTAATAATAAAGATTGTATTTAAAGCTAATATTTTATCATTAATTTATAGGTGGAATTTATAGTCAATTTCTAAAGCAGTGGCCTGGCCCCAAACGTATTATTCTTTTGAATTGAATTGCCACCCAAAAATAAAACAAAGACTGTCCATTTCTTTGAAATAAGAACCACTAGGGGCATTATGACCAAGGAAGATCTGGTCTGATATTCTAGAGACCTTGTCTTTCTTTTAATAGTAACACTCAAATATACCTTTGAAGTCCAACCACATAAGTAATACAGATTTGGAAAAAAGAGGCAATCAGTAGAATAAGTGAAATAGTTTAAAATATCATATTATTTTGAAAAGGACAATATTCTGTGTCTAAATTTTTTTCTTTTGCCAGAATGGTAATAATTAAGGAGAAAATAAAGGTTTTCTTAGCTTTTTGAAAAATGAAAACTTATGAGTTTAGCAAACTCCACAGAGAATGGATCAAAAGTCTCTAACATTTGACCCTGTACACCACATATTTTTTGACAAGATTTCATTTTTATGGACTAACAGAAGTTACACTCATGCAAAATATGTATCCTCCCATAAGAAGCAACAGATCAAAAAACTCAACATAGTAAAGACATTTTCTAGGCAACAAATACTCTAAGGCGTGAAATTTGGCCTCTCCCCAAACTTCAGTGGTTCTCAAACTTGAATGTGCATCAGAGACTTCTAGAGGACTTGATGAAACACACTGTGGCCTCACCCCAGAGAATACAATTTAGTTGTTCAGGGTGAGGCCCAAGTATTTACATTTTAACAAGTTTCCAAGGAATGAGATAATAATGCTAGTCTGGAGATGGCATTTTGAGAACCACTGAGTCACGTACTCAATCACTGTGGAAATCTCAGTGTACGTCGTCTAATCTTTCCCGAGGAACATCCTGTGTTCCCTGTGCCAGTTAGTGTTTCCACAGACAAACAAGATGACCTTCAAAGTAAAGTATTATCTTCATCACCTCTGAGTCACACAACCCTTTTTTAAAGCATCACAACCATTTAGGTATTCAAAACATGAAATAAAAATAATTATAATAGCTTTAGTTCTTAATGGACACATTTGACCCTTAAGGAGTAAGGTGAATACTGTATTTGAAGACTCACTGGAATCTACGATTTTTTTGATCTGATGTTAAAAACAAAGTATGGCTATAAGTGGGCAGTTCCATCCTGAAGACTTACCTGTGACTGGTGCATCGATATCCAGCAAATTTTTTTCCTGTCGAAGAATTGAAGCCCCTTCTGTTATTATTCTCAATGCAACACTCTCTTCCAGCCTGCCCTCCTTCATGAGATGTGCCTTTAAGATATCCACACGAGGTTTCCCATCGTTATCGAATACTTCTTTTGCTGTAAGCCGGTGACTCGGAGGAAAGGGGACAGCTGAAAGAGAAAAACTCAAATTATTATATTAGCCAAACCCAATAGCAGTTTCAATAATAACCACCAAATACCTCTATAACTAACCACTTACTGGAGTGTTTTAAAAGTTCCCATATTAAAATATAATCAAGGGTTACCAAAAAGTAAAGATTGGCTTCTTTCTTTGATTCTGGATGCAATGTGATTGCTGAAAGGAATCACTTGCTGATTCACCCAGTACCTGTCTCTTGCATATAGGACATCCAGATTAAGTTTAATAAAGCGAAAAGAAAGAGATGTTTCTGTTAGGCAATAATCGATTCAACAAAGAAAATAGTTTCTATACATCCAACCATAACTAACTCAGGAGATGATGTTTCTCCACTGGGAAAAGGTCTGCCAGACCAGATTTACCCCTCCAACTAAAGTCACACCTCTGAGTAAACTGATTGACTCACTGTTTAAGAAGAAAGCAAGAATCTGAGAGCAAACAGGTAAAAATGAACTGAATATTAAACAGGAAATCAGGATTCATGTGTGCATGTACCAAAGGGACATCTTGAACACTGAAGGACAATATGGTGTCAGGGAGGAGACATAGGTATTTAGAAATATGATATAATGACAAACTCAACTTACCACTCAGACTCAGAACCAACCATTCTCTCTTTCGCCCATATCCCCATACCTCAACAGTTAAGAAGCCCTCTTAAAGCTACTGCCATTCTTCACGTCTATAAATACATTCATTTACTCATTCAGTTGGAGGATATTCACTAAACTACAATGTTCCAGGACATCCAAAGATTCACTGTTAGAGAGGATATCTTGAAGGTTAAATTTCTCATAAATGGCCAATAAGCCCCTTCACTGAGGCTTAAGTCATTGTTTGTCTATTTCATATGAGGGTTCATTACTGGAAAACAACTCAGATCTATTAGAAACATCTCAAAGGACCAGCTTCATGAAACTTTCCTCTGCCATGTGTATTATGCCATGTGCAAAAGAACATCTCCATATAATGGTTCCTCTTTTAGAAAGAACACTGCTATTAAGAAAGAAACCTAGACCCTTTATTTCTTAAAAGTGTCTCTCAAAGAAGTAAGTTTTATGGTAGATCTATAGCAAAAATTCTGTGCAATCTAACAGCATGGATTCGTTATTCAAGAGAAATTCTAAGTACTTAAAAGCAAATAAAAATCAGGAAATGAACCAGTACTAATGGATATAACTTGATTTTCTTAATAATCCAAGCATATCTATTTACTAAGCTGTCAAAGTGAAGTGGCAGAAGTAGACTCAGAAGGTAAGCATGAGGCTTTTGTGGTCAGATGAATTTGAGTGCAAACCTTGGCTTTGTACACTCACCAGTTTTATGACCTTGGGCAAGTGAAATAACCTCCTTTGGCTTCCGTTACCTCACCTGCAGATTGGGGATTACATCTATCTGAGCGTTGTTATAATAACTAGAGTACATAGTAATATTAGTAGCTAACATTTATAGAGTGTTTCTTTTATGCCAGGTATTGTTTGGGTAATAAAGGCCGACACAACAGTAAAGCTGTAAGATGAGTAAGACATATGTACATGTGTTTACATATAAATGTACTTAGTCCTCATAACATTACTGTGGGGAAGAAGCTTGAAGCGTAAAAGCATTAAGCTCTTTGCCCAAGATGATCACCTGGTGATTTGTATGTAGACCCAAAGAGTATAAAGTCCAGCAGTCTGATGCCGGATCGCCTGTGTCCACAACTACTCTACATGGCTTCTCAAAAAGAACTTAAGACAGGGCTTAAAAATTGTAAAGTCATGAGGAGATCGTTTTTTTTTTAAATTGAAATTCTAACAAATACTGAAAGGTGTCTTTTAAATTTTTTTTATGTTTATTTATCTTTGAGAGAGAGACAGAGTGTGAGCAGCAGAGGGGCAGAAAGCAGGAGACACAGATTCTGAAGCAGGCTCCAGGCCCTGAGCTGTCAGCACAGGGCCCGACATGGGGCCCGAATCCACAGACCATGAGATCACGACCTGAGCCGAAGTTGGACGCTTAATCACCCAGGTGCCCTGAAAGTGTTTCTTATAAAGACTGTTTTTATTTTCAAAAATTATTTTGGGCAGCTTAGAGTAGAATGGATACACAATACAAAAGCATGATGTAAAATAAAACACAAAATGCAGAAAGCCAAAGCATAGGGGATAATAAGAGAAAATGCAAGAACTAAACAAGGAGGAGAAAAAAAAAAAAAGAGGAATTTAGGTCATTAGACTTCAGGCATTTGGGGATTTTGTTCATATTGTTCCTTTGCCTGCCCTACTTTTCCTTACCTAACAGATATCCTTCCTTGGTAAGAAAACATGGGAACATTCCAATGGCCCCGTCTATTTACGTGGGTCTTTTTGTATGGTTTGAAATTAGAAAATATCTTATCTGGCAACTCCTCCAAATTTCCCAGATATATACTGGGGAATGGAAAGGAAGAAACTTCAAAAGGATGCATGGAGTATGGCTATGAGTGGACTTTTTTTTTGAGTGAATTCCCAAGATAGGAATTGGACAACTGTGAAGGTTTAAAATTCTCAGGCAAGAATCCTAGGAGCATAGCAGGGTCTGCTGCTTTGCTGTCTGGCTTATAAAGGCAGTGGGTCTCTGCCACCCATAAACTAGCTGGCCTTCTTAAACTTGAGATAGATCAAAGGGTTAAACCTGGAAGAGTCAAATCTTTAGAAGGTAAGAGGCAAAAAGGGAGCTCCAGAGCAGCATCACCTTCATGAACTAGACTTTCTCTAGGTCCCTAGGCTCTCTCCAATGCCAAGATCACTGCAATAACAGATGTTCCCGCTTCTATGCCCATCTTTTACCTTCCAGTAATTGCTAATCCTAGGTAACTGGCTAAGGTAAAGCCACCTGCTCTGAAATATAGGAGCTGGTTCCAAATAAACAGGAGTGAAAAGAGAGGGAAAAGGCCAACCAGAGGGCTCCGTTTCCAACTGGATGATAGGGAAACTGATGAGATGGGGCTCTTTACCGGTTCAACAGATGGTAAGGCCCCCAGGGAACCGAGATGTGCAGCAATGATGCCAAGGCTTGAATGCAGAGATGTCGTAAGCCAGAGAGTTTTCTGGGACAAAAATAAGACTGGGCTAATATTTGTGAATCTGTGCATGCTTTCGCTTCATAAAGAAAATACCAGCCTTACAAAGGTCACATTTATTTGCTTTCTCTGCTCACCTAGAATCCGACACTCAGAAAGTGCTAAACACTAAGCAAAAACTACTTAGACCAAAGATCCAATGTGCTTAGAAAACATGCCTTTCATGAACTCAGAAAAATGGCTACACCTGATATAATAAAATTGTAGTTACCCCTCCCTCCATTGCTTTGAGTATTACAAGTCGCTTTTGTTGGTACAGGAGTATGTCAGGACTGAAGAAGGAGTTAAATTTCTGCATGCTGATAAAATTTAGAAATATCTGTTGATATTTGGCTGGCTCTTTCTGAAACAATTTTCTTATAATTGCCCACTAAGTATGTTATATGGTGTTATAATAGTCTTCTTAGAAGTATCCTAAAAGTAGACAGAATCACTCTCAACTTTTTTCACTCCACAATTCCCACTCAATGTCACTATTTTTTTCTCAAATATAACAGCAAAGTAGCTAAAATTTAGGGTATGTACCTGCTCAAATGACTTCAAGCAAATTACACGAACGGCTTTAAAGGCAAACAATATACTGGACCAGAACTCTATTCTCATGTCATTGATGGTGGAAATCTGCCTGATTTCCAATGAACAGGATATCTCATTTTTTTCTTTTTTTTGTATTTGTTGATACCACCTGAGTGTTCATCTACCTGATACAGAGAAAGGTTACTAGCCTGGGAACTATAATCATGTGTATCCAATATTGGCATCTATATAATGATTACTGAAGTTGTTGCCAATTACGTGTCCATCAGAGAGAAACACATTCCAACTCAGAAAAGCCTGGTAGCCAGAGTTATTCTAGCCCTACGTTCTGGCTGACCTTGGGGACCACAGCTCTTGAAAAAGTCAGGGGTCTCCTCTTATGATTTAGGCGAGATCAGTGGCAATAAGTGATCTGCTCTCACTCTGGGGTAGATCTAGGTATTTGAGATTTCTGTTCCTCAAATCCAACCCAGAGTAGACACTATTAAAGATATGCCTACTATTTGATGGGAGATATCCAAAAGTCACTACCATGGGGATACCTTCATTGGGAGAGCAGGACACCTGCTGCCTGACCTCTTTTTGGAGTAGTATTTATTTATTTATTTATTTATTTATTTATTTATTTATTTATAACATTTATTCAGTTTTGAGAGACAGAGAGTGAGTGGGGAAGGTGCAGAGAGAGAGGGAGACACAGAATCTGAAGCAGGCTCCAGGCTCCAAGCTGTCAGCACAGAGCCCAACATGGGGCTCAAACCCACAAACTGTGAGATCATGACCTGAGCCAAAGTAAAAATCACAGATGAAGAAAACATTTAGCCTCCTGTTTTTTTTCAAACCTTTGTTTTGCTTTATTTTTTTTAGGAAAAAAAAATAATAATAATGACACCTCAAGTATATCCAAACGAAAAAGAGCCTAAAGTGCTCACTTGCCTTTCTTCTTCCCAATGATGACCATTAAGGTATGCTCACAAAGTCCTGGAGTTCTTTGGAGCAAAATTAGAAAATTCATAATAACTCAAAATTAGAAAACTCAAAATTAGAGAAGTTGTAATTTAAACTGACTCCTGACAGTTTCATATGAAATAAGAGGAAACTGAGGTCCGGAGTGGGGATAAGTGAATTAGACAAGGTCAGAGTAATCGATTACTCAGTGGCAAACCCAACACTAAACTTCAGGTCTCCTGGTTTGTATTCTGGCACTTTACCCTTTTAATCTGTTCTGTCCAATTGATTAGTAACATATGGCGGCCGAACACTTGAAAAGCGCTTGGTCCAAACTGAGATGAGCTGCAAGCCTACAAAATATGAACTGGATTTAGAACACTTGATACAAGAAAAAGAATGTAAAATATCTTACTAATATTTGTACGTGGATTACATGTTGAAATAAGATTTATTATTGGGCTAAATAAAATGTATTAAAAGTAATTGTACTGGGGCGCTGGGCAGCTCAGTCAGTTAAGCATCCGACTTCAGCCTAGGTCATGATCTCACTGTTCTGCCGTTTGAGCCCCGCATTGGGCTCTGTGCTCACAGCTCAGAGCCTGGAGACTGTTTTAGACTCTGTGTCTCCCTCTCTCTGCCCCTCCCCAACTTGTGCTCTGTCTCTCAAAAATAAATAAACATTAAAAAGTTTTAAAAATTGTACCTCTTTCTTTTATTTTTTAATATGGATACTAGAACATTTAAAACTGTACAAATGGTTTATACTAGATGATGATTGGACCATGATGCATCCTTCTCAAGGAAATAGGAAAATAGGGAGAGTGAAAAATATATTCTGTAATCTTTCTTTTTCTCCAACTTCGGTTCCCACAAAACTCCAAGCTGTCTCAAAACTGATGGCACACTGGACTCACTTTTAAAAGTAAATGATGCTGAGGTGCAATGTCTAAAAATTCTTATTTAACTTGTATAGGATAGGGCCCGGGCAGTGGTATGGTTTTAAAGAAACTTGGGGTGAACTGATGTGAAATTCAGATTGAGATTCACTGATCTATACCGTAATTAAAGGCATACATACAAAACACCAGGCAGTTTAAATACCACCCCCTCAAACATGCTCCACAATGTCAATCAACTATAGCAGATGCACTATCTTTGCAAGTCCAGACACGTTTATTCCATCCTGCTCTGTAATCAGAATCTGTACAGAAACAGCTCTTGTCCCGTATTTCATGTGGCTACTGTCTGCACCAGGGCTGTCTAAGATACTTATTTTGACACATGTTAAGAGACAGCTTAAGGATATCACATGTCAAACACAACTTAAAACACGTTCTAGCCTGACCTCCATAAACTGGCACTCCATTTCTCCCTCGTGGACATTTGTACATGTCACAAACGACTATTCTAATCAAACCATATCAATCAACCAATCAGTCATCAAGCACCTAGTAAGCACCTACTATGTTCTGTATTTAACACAAGGCGGGGAGAAGTGGGCGACATAAAACAAGTAGTAGCAGATCCAGACTCTAAAGAGATTACCATGTGATATATATATATATATATATATATAGAGAGAGAGAGAGAGAGAGAGAGAGAGAGAGAAAGAGAGAGATAGCTCTATAGATATATACATCAGTTTTCCTTGAGATGCCTGGGGAAAAAAAGCATTAAACTGCAAAACTGAAGAACAAAAGTTAAAGAAAATGAGAGGCAATGTAATATATAAGGGGGGAAAATGTGTTTATCTACTTTATGTCTAGGTTCCTGTAAACTCTTAGATGCAAACACAGCTTTCTTTTGCCTAAAGTATATGATAACTATCTCATTGTTCAGGTGGCTTTGGAAGACAAGGCTCTGTCTTTAAGAAATAAAAAATAGAATATGCTAGTGTTAGGATATAATATACCAGCTAAAAAATACAAAAGCAATGCCATGGTCAGTAAATAAAATTACTCTGAAATCTGATCCTTCCTCTCAATAGACAGTTAAGGGATATGTAAAAGGAAGTGCTGGTGACTTTTCACTAAATTTCACTTAGGTTCTAATATTGAGCAATTACGTTTGACCTATATTCCTCTGGGTATACAAAAATGTTATCAGTATGGAGATATATGCTTATCCATGCACATGATATCTAAATGCAAAGAGATACAAAACCTGTTGTCTAGGAGAGAGCTTAAAAATTAACCACAGTTAGCCTCTAAGAAACACTGTAGGAACTTATTTACTAGGGTCCTACTTATGCCATTCCTGCGGACAGTCATCACTTGTTTGTTTGAAAGTCTCTGGCTTTCATTACAGACATTAATGCCTGTCATGTTAAAATATGCTTACCCATCTCAAGTGCGGTTGAATATTAATCTTGTAAACAGAAACATCCGGTCCCACTTAAACTAAAAAAAAAAAATCTTCACAGGGCATCTATAAATAAAACCCCAATTTATTATTTACTCATTTTTTTTTTTTCCTACAGCTATGATGAGTTCCTCCATCTTCAGCAAAGGCCTCCTTACCCACCTCCTCTGAACACTACCACTCAGATCTTGAGCCTAAAAATGTATTCAGCTTTAGACAGTATGTGTATTGATCATTTCACTAGCAAACTGAAAACCTCATTTGGTTGTCCTAAATGTTTACATGCAAATATAGCACGATGGTATTTTATGTAACATCCCCAAAGTGTTAATCAAAGGGCGGCATGCTACTCGATGCATTTATTAAAATAAGCGATTGACAATAAACTATTTGTAAAAAAAAAATAAATAAATAAATAAAAAATAAAATAAAATAAGCGATCCTTTTGCCCTCTGGCTTAAAGAACTTTTATCATACACAGTACTTTTGAATGTAAATCTGAAATGCTCTACAAGCAATTCTTTAATAAAGCTCAGTCACTACTTAATTAAAAGAATTATTGTCCCAACTACAAGGGATTCAATAAATAATTAGTGAAAACTAGTATCTTAACAGTACAATCAGAGCTTCTTTTGTTACATGAATTTCAAAATACTTTTCCTTTAAATATGTTTATTGATACATACCCACTCCTCATCCTTTCTGTGTACAACTTTTCTTATTCTCTAGCCACTCTGTATTCTTAAGTCTAAGGACTCAGGGACATAAGGAGGATGACAGCCCACTACCCCTTCCACATGTAGGATTGGGGAGTTCAATCACAAAACTCCTTCGGATTTCTGATATTTCGGTTAGTTCATTTAATTACTAGAAAAATTGCAATTGGCTTACATAACAAATTATGTAATACTGATTCAACATATAAGATGATTTGACAAAAGTTATATTTTAAGAAATTTCAAAACATTTCAGCATCACTGAAAAGCTTAAATAAAATCTGATTTTTTTTGTTAAAATAAAAATATTATATGTAGGGGCGCCTGGGTGGCTTAGTCGGTTAAGCGTCCGACTTTCGCTTAGGTCATGATCTCGCGGTTCGTGGGTTCGAGCCCCGCGTCGGGCTCTGTGCTGACTGCCAGCTCGGAGCCTGGAGCCTGTTTCAGTCTGTGACTCCCTCTCTCTCTGACCCTCCCCTGCTCACGCTGTCTCTCTCTCTCTCTCTCCTAGAAATAAATAAAACATTAAAAAAAAATTATATGTATAAGTCCAGCGCTTAACATGGTAGCCAGGGCAATCACAGATTATTTTATACATATACCTGATTGAAGCAAAATTATACTTACTGGTTTTTAGTATATGGTACTACTGAGTGTTTAGAGTAAACTAAGAATTTTAAGTAAATATTAGGTATTTTAAACAATTTAAATTAAATACTTAAACATTTTAAATCTATAAAAATTAAAGATGTGTCATTTGGTGAGAGTCTACTCTATAATTTTTTAATAAAAATATATAATCAGTCATACTCAGTTATATTAGCAGTTAAGCAATTATACGTATCTGATCTCAATACCAGATGAAGTGACTACAGCAATATTTTTAGCAAATGGTATGTACAGCAATCTCTAGAGAAGCAAACTTACAGTAATTCATACAATTCTAGTCACTGAGATAAACTTAAATAGAAGGCTGTGGTTTTTTAAGATTTTATTTTTAAATAATCTCTACTCCCAAGATGGGGCTTGAACTTACAACCTCAAGATCAAGAGTCGCATGTTCTATTGACTGAGCCAGCCAGGCACCTCAAGCAGAGGGCTTTTTATTTTTTTGTTTCTGTCTTGAATATTTGGATTTTTCGAGAGAAGTATGTCACAAAAAACAAACAAGATACTTTAAGAAAAAAACAAGAAACAAACAAGTTACTTTAAGACAATCTGAATTTATTTGCCAAGTAAGCAGCTCCATTGAAACATGATTATTTTCCCTGAGAAATGAACAGTAGCTAGGGATTCTAAAACTTTCTTTAACCCAAGACATACTTTACCATTCAGAAATCTTCAACTCAGTGGCCTAAGACATGCAATATAAGCAAGGACCTTACCTATACTAGAATTGAACTATTTGACTACCAATTTTTTAATACATGTAATATTTAGATATCTCTGTATTAAAAACAGCGAACCCTCCTAGAGACTTCAGTTAAACTTGGAAGTTGATATGAAAAATCAATCTATGCCCACATACAACTCTTTTCCTTTCAAATTCATCATTCAGCTTTAGATGCCCACACATTTTCTATGCCCACATGCCTACCCAAGGTCCCCATCCCTACGCTTAAATCAACTACAGGCATCAGTTTTGTTTTGTTTTGTTTTTTAATGAATAAACGTTCTCTTCTTTGAAAGGTCTCGATGAAGTGGTAGATCTATGTGCCAAATATCGAATAATGTAAATCTAAGTGGCAATTTTAGGATATTACCATGTTACCACTTTTACATAGAAAAGGGGATTGGCTTTAAAATGATAAATCTGGCATACTGCCTTATACCTGTGTGCCACGGTGAAGCAAAGATCAATATTTTGCCTCAGAGTCCCCCTTAGAGAGCCAAGGGCAGGAGACAAAATCCCAGGTTTGCATTTAATTCCCCACTGCCTTGGCTCTCTGCTCCCTACTCCCCATGGGCTCAATAGTGAAATATCAGATCCTTTGGGCCTCTCCACGTTTCAGCAATGCTTACACAGGATTATATTGTTTGCTTCAGTCAGATGACCAGGACTGCTCTCATCCACTCTCTCTGACCCACCATTTCTAAGAAACACCCACTCCTACAAATAATAATATAAAAGCATACACAAGAGCTCACATTATGAGCACCTCAAATGTGTGCTGTCCAAATCATAATCTCCACACTTCTATTTAAAAATTGGAATGCTTTAGTGACTACCACCTACAATTATACCCTCTGAAACTTTATTCATTTGTTTCATTTATTTTTAAAAAGTGCTTGTCAATTTTGATTTTAAATCAAACATGCATTTCTTAACCTATCAAATGGAAAAGGGCTAAATTTCATAAGAAAGCTGCAACAGAGTGCATTCCCTTCTTTAATAAAAAGCCATACTTAAGGGATATTTTCTACTCGTATATAGTGCCTATATTGTATGTAAAAGAAATTCTTAAATAACTAAGGGAACAGATTAATTATATTGTCAACTTTAAATTTACATGTAATACCATGACTCTTTAAATAATTCAATCATTACTACTCAAAAAACAGAATAATTAAGTAGAAAGACTAATGATCAAGTCCCATTGAAAGTCTCTTCTAATACTGTTGTGTACTAGTTGTCATGATGTCAAACCCACTTGTTTGTGACTTCAGTGAAGTTGTTTTGAACGAAGGGTGAATTTGTTTACATTGAGGAAACCATGTTAGAATGTTGGCATCAACATTGGTTGCTGTCAATAAGCTCTCAGTGGTTCATCTATTATTGATGGGTTACACTGGGGACGTATCAATAAGAGCATAGGGAAGAGCCACTGTGATGTAATGGACTTTTAAATGTTAAAAGGGCGCCTGGATGGCTCAGGTCATTATCTCACAGTTTGTGAGTTTGAGCCTCGTGTTGGGCTCTGTGTTGACAGCTCGGCGGAGCCTGGAAACTGCTTCAGATTCTGTGTCTCCTTCTCTCTCTGCCCCTCCCCCAATTGTGCTCTATCTCTTTCTGTCTCTCAAAAATAAATAAATGTTAAAAATAAAATAAAAAATAAAAAAATGTTACATACCAAAAATTTGTGTGAACTTACCAGGGGTATTTGGTTGGGACAAAGGTACCCTTTCCTGATCCAAATGGCTCTGCAAAAGCCTCAGGCAGCACATACATAAAGACTTTGGGCACTAGCTCCTGCCATGGCAAGGTGAGTCTCAAGAGGAGTGGTGAAAACGGAGCCGGCGCCCTTGAAGGAGATCATCTTGCCCGCCAACACCACCAGCACCTTCATTCCCCTAGCAACACACTCTAACAACAAGGGACATTTACTTTACCCTGGCAGCTGGATGTCAGCTCTTGGTTAGCTAAGCCAACTCTTCTGAGACCCAACTCCTAGACAGTTCTATGTAAACTAAATTCGGGCTTTCTTTCTTTCATCTCCCCTTAACCAGAAACAGTAGTGTAATTGACTCTATCATTGGTTTGGAGTATGTTACTTCTTTATTGGCTTATTAGGAGACATTATCCCATATGCTATTGGCTCGTGAAATATTACTATTATAAATTATAGTTCCCACAGTGAACCTGTGTTAAATTATTGGCAAAGACAATCTCACTCTCTGAGCATAATTTGCCTCAACAAAACAAATGTCTTGGCATTGACAGATATTCAATCACTGTATTTCTGAATGAATGAAAAAAATGAATGGATCTTTTTTTTTTTTTTTTTTGGCTTGCTCACTTGGAATTTGGGGAAATTTTGTGTGGTACTAGAATTAGTTTAAGAAGAGAGAGCAGAAAAAAATAACCTTGTTCAGATCTAAAAGTATGTAATTATAAAAAGGATAGTCAATAACCAAAATAACTCAGAAACTGAACCCTTCATTTAGTAAATGTCTTTTTTGAAGTACTCATTACAGGAAAGAGACTATGGATGCCAGATGGTGGGGCGGAGCTAGAGGCCACACCCAAGATGAAACAGACAGGGTCAACAGTGAGCAACAAATAGAAAACCAAAAAGGTGGCAGGGAAAAAATCACTACAAAATGCCTGAAGTGCTAAATGTTTTTAAGGCCATATATCAATACACGATCACAGATAATCTTTGCAGTTACTTATGATGTAAAATTGACCCAATAACAATAAAAATAATATCACCTGGGTACAGTAGTGCTTTGGTGCTGGTGCTTTTAAACTCACAAAGTGCTATCCTATGGCATTTCAGAAAGCAGTTCAAATGTTATCTTTAAAAAGAACATTCCTTCAGTTTAAAAAATGTTAGGGGTTCCTGGGTGGCTCAGTTGGTTGAGGTCATGATCTCCCAGTCTTTGGCTCAGGTCATGATCTCCCAGTCTATGAGTTGCAGCCCCTGTGTCAGGCTCTGACAGCTCAGAGCCTGGAGCCTGCTTCAGATTCTGTGCTTCCCTCTCTTTCTGCCCCTCCTCAACTTGTTCTCTCTCTCTCTCCTCTCTCTCTCTCTCTCTCTCGTTCTCTCTCTCTCTCTCATAAGTAAACATTTAAAATTTTAATTTAAAAAGTTAGTATTATATATTTATTGAAGTATGCATCAGTAAATTTAAATCCTTTTTAAAAATTTTTAGACTTGTGATATCTATACTTAATAGACTAACACTTTCTCAGCATCCCTAAGTGTCAGAAGTAGTTGAGGAGAGAGCCCTCCTTTCCCTCTTATTATCATTTGCTTGATGACTATCACTACCAGTCAGAGTGAATCTAAATCTTACTACCAGACACAAATGAAAAATGTAGTGTGAAATGCAGCTGTCAAGAATAGCTAAAACCTAGCTTATCTAACTCATTCTAAGCACACATAGAATGACAAACAGAACAACATAATTCCTATATGACTTTGGGTTATGGTTCTCTAAGACATCCAAAAAGCTTCAGTTCCATAAATTTCTCACTATCCAACTTAAAGATACTCATTTAGGCATGACTGTGAGCCATTTAGGCAGCATTGAGAGTGCTTTTCTTAAAGTTACATGTGCAGAATTCACAACTGCCATGGGGCGCCTGGGTGGCTTAGTCGGTTAAGCGTCCAACTTTCGCTTAGGTCATGATCTTGCGGTTTGTGGGTTCGAGCCCCGCGTCGGGCTCTGTGCTGACTGCCATCTCAGAGCCTGGAGCCTTTTTCAGATTCTGTGTCTCCCTCTCTCTCTGACCCTCCCCTGCTCACGCTGTCTCTCTGTCTCTCTCCTAGAAATAAATAAAAATATTAAAAAAAAAAAGAATTCACAACTGCCAGACAAGAAATATGATATCTGTATTACCATATTGTTTAAAATCATCCATTGGTGTAAATTTCCATACCCCCAAAACCAGTTAGGATTAAATGTAAAACCACTAGTAGATTAACACAAATGTAAGATACAGGTCATATCCAGTGAAAAGTTATCATGCATACATACACACATACCCCACAAATCAAATAGTGTTAATAGTGCACATTAGTCTAACAACAGAGTTGTATGTATTTTGTATAAGGCCCTGGATAGTGGTCCTCTTCTTCAGCACTACAGTTCCCATCATCCTCACCAAACACAGAGTAATCACACATCCAGAGGTGACTGAAAATTGATCAGAGGCGGGACACTCCGCACAGGTGTATGTGATTTCACAGGAGAGGAACGGAGCCATTCTCACTATACTAAATACAAAAGAATGATGGCCCGGCAAAATTGAGCATATGTGTGTTTAGTGACATATTTCTCAGTAGCCCCAGGGAATACTAGGGGATATCTGTGGTAATCATGATGGTATACAGTTGAGCCTTGAACATGAGAATTAGGGGCACCAACCCCTTGTATATTTGAAAATCTTCATGTAACTTTTGATTTCCCAACACTTAAACTGCTAAGAGCCCGCTCTTGACTAAAAGGCTTACCAATAACATAAGCAGTCAATCAACACTTTGTATGTTACCTATATTAGATACCATATTCTTAATATAAAGGAAGCTAGAGAACAGGAAATTGTATTAAGAAAATCATAAGGAAGAGAAAATCCATTTACGTTCCTATATTGTACTTATAAAAAATATCCGCATATAAGTGAGCCTGTCAGTTCAAACCTGTTATTCCAAGGTCAAATGTACATTCCACACTTCAGAAATACCTCTTATTCCAGATTGCCAGACAATATATTGTTACAAAGAGTGAATTTTAAATAATTTAATATTTAAAAGAGATATGGCTCAGTTATGTCACACTTTCCCCTTTAGTGAAATGTCCCCTTCCCTGATCAAAGCACATAAATGAAGACTAGATTAAATTGTTGATTTGGTGGGGGGGATACAATTTAAATCAGAAAAAGGTCTTCATTCCCAAGAGTGTGTTCAGCCATTCATAATGAAACTGAAAATAGTCTGATTTGCTAGTACTCTACATATCAGCTATATATATTTTTTAAATGACATGTAGGGTACATGCATTCAGTAAGTCCTGGAAAAGTGTCATAAAGATTCTACCCATTACTTAAATGCAATCTACTAAAAGCAATTTTCCTTTATACACTTAAAGTCTGAGAAAATACCTCTAAGGTTGATTTTTAGATAATATTCTTCTCAAAACAATAACATCATGATTTTTGAGGATATTTAATTTGTACAAAGAAATAATTTTACACAGAAATAATATATACTTTTGTAATAGAGAATTAAACAGTTCAAAGTGCTGGAAAAATTCAAAGAAAATTAAAGAAAGAACAAAATTGTTTTTATCACTTCAGGGTGATAAATTTGAGTTCAGTTCACCAGACTGCCAAGTTAGACTGTATTTAAAAAAATTCTAAATAGCATGTGAATTTTACTGGAACTATTTCCCATAGGTATTGGCATTGCTTACTCCCCACCTAACCAAAGGGGACCCAATTATTACTCACACCAAATGATAAACAAAACAAATGATAATCAGTCACCCAACCTTTTCTTAACTCCCTTACCTCTAGACTCTAATTGCCCAAAGGGTTTCCACACTTAAGGGACAATAAAGTGTGTCCTAGAAGCAAGCACAGAATCTTGGATCTGTTTCTCCAGAAGAGGATATTGCGGTTGCACTGGAAAGAGGATTTATCTCTTTTTTTAATGCGAATAATTTCCCCATCCCAGATACAACTATTCAAATAACAAACTGTTCATGAATAAACACAGAACAATGTAGATCTTGGTAGAGACTATTTGCCACAAGGTCTACCACCATTTGGTACTGAAACAACAAAGGGAAACAGTTACAGGAAATTTCCCTGCAATTGTTTATTTATACACATTTATAGAGTGGGGATACAATATTGATTAAGTCACCAAGAGTTCACATAAGTTGCATTTTGTTAAAGTTAATAACCAAAGAACAGGTAACTAAAGAAAAGTAAAATGTTTTAAAAATATGACTACTGAAAGAAAACACAGAACATAAACAGAAAGTAAAGAAAAACTGCAGACTTTTAAGAAAATACGCAATTATTAAAAGGGAGAAAAGCCAAGCTGTATAAAGCATCAAATAAATTAACATTTTGTGAAACTGTTTAAATTCTGTGGCAATGCTATGTGTTGCACAAATTTCTGGGAAGAAAGTCCACAGTTTCATAGACTCTCAAAAGGATCTTTGACCCAAAGAGGCTAAGGCTCCCCCCATCAGAGATTCCTCACCACAACTATGATACTCATTCTAGTCTAGTAACTATGATTACTCAATTACATGCTCATCTAGATTATTAAAGTGCTGGTCAGACGATTTCTCCAAATCCCCAGTTCTCTCTCCTAATCCATCTAATCCCCAAGCATTATGGTCTGGCCAGACCCAATTACTCAATACTCCAAGTATTCCATATAATTCCATATGTTTCCTCAAGGCTTTCAGAAATAGTAAGGCAAAGGGTCTAAAAGCACAAACTCAGAGGTCAGACTCCCTGGGTTTACACCCCAACTTCACCAAATTATACTATCCTGAACAAGTCGCTTAACTTCTCTATACTATAGTTTTCCAGATCTGGAAATTAAGGATTGAACAAACTAATATGTGTAAAGTGCTGGGAACATTATTAGCAAAACAAATTCTTCATTAAGTATTCCTTATGATTAACAAATTGCCTTGCTTAGCTCCTTAAGCATGCAACCTCCTCATCATCCCTATTCAAATCAATGTCACAACTTCTGAAAAAACCCAAAGACTGCTTTCCATTTGAACCACCAATCCCTGAGTAGCAATTACTTAATAAAATGTCCTTTGATCACCAAAATATAAAGCTTTCTTTATCTCTGTGTTTTAAAACACAAAACACTTGCTGCCTATACTAATTTTCTTACTTTTGATCTCATAAGACACCTACAAATTATTAGAAGGCTTTTTTAGATGTTTATTTATTTGTGTGTGTGTGTGTGTGTGTGTGTGTGTGTGTGTGTGAGAGAGAGAGAGAGAGAGAGAGAGAGAGAGAGAGAGAGAACAAGCAGGGGAAGGGCAGAGAGAGGGAAATGGAGGATCCTAAGTGGGCTAACAGCAGAGAACTTGATGTGGGGCTCAAACTCATCACCTGCGAGATCATGACCTGAGCCAAGTCAGATGCTTAACCAACTGAGCCACCCAGGAGCCCCTAGAGGGTTTTATGTTAAGTTTAATAAATGTGTACAAATCTGAAATTATGTTCTTAAATATCATTTAATTTCACTCTTCAATTTTCTAGTCAAAGAAACTAAAGCTCAAAGAGAGTAAGAGTACGGTGATAATAACAATAAAAATAACAATGAAATAATTGCTTATATAGCACTTACTATATCCCAGACACTATTCTAAATACCTAAAGACACTATTCTAAATATGTGTTAACTCATTCAATCTTCTTAACAATCCCATGATGCAGGTACTATTATTCTATTTTTCATATACAAGAACACAGGCACAAAGAAATTAAGTAAGTTTATCGAGTTCAAACAGCAGCAAGTAAGTAGGGGAAGCCTGGGCTTAAAGCAAGCCCCCTAGCTCTAAGAGCTGTGCTTTTAATCCTTGTGAATTTCCCTCTGTAGATAAGGAGAAACTCATCCAGTGATCCAGAGGGAATTAATGGCAAAGCCTGAAATACACACGGAGTTCTCTGGATTCCCTGCTAATGCTCTTTCTTTATGAGTTCCCCATCCCTTACTCAGAGTGATGGCCATAGCAAGCATTCAAAACACATTTGTCCAATGATTTACTGATATATGATTCACATCTCACCACCTAATTCTTTAAATGCATTAATATTTACCCCAAATGCACAGTTTGTTCTTTGAACAAACTTCTCATTTGGCTTTCCTGTCTTCTTATTTAATTGTTCCTAGTCTTGAAAGAGACCAGAATAGCACAAGGAATAATTGTTTCAGTATTCCACCTGTAAAAAGTACAAAGTCTTTGTTGTAATTTGGTTTCTGGTGGATTCACCCAAAGGCCAGGGGAGCCTCCAAAGTATTCCCACACAGGAGCATTGAGGTGAGGTTCTACCCAAAGCCTAAAGGTGTCCCATCAATGACTGCTGGCCACCTCTCAGGCTAGTCTGTGATTTTGTTTCAAGCGTGTCCCCCCAACATCTGCTCCTTAAAGAGCCTGCTTAGTCTACCTGACATTGACAGTCATCAGCAACACAGAGGAGAATCTGAGCTCTCGATGCCACACAGTGTTGTAGTTCTGAGTTCTGAAGTCCCTAATCACTTATCTTCACATTCTGGCTTTAATGGCTATGTGTCTCCAAGAAATTCTTGAGAAACCACAGTCTCCGCACCTGTGAAATGGAGATATTTACTTCAAGAGGCCGTTAAGAGGATTAAATGAAAACATACTTGTAAAAGTGCTTAGTTCAATACTCGGTATGAAGTATGAACTCAAATTTGCTAAAAATAAAAATATACTACTTGTTATGATTGTGCTTTAGTGAATTTCCACAGGATTACTTTCATTCCATGCACCAGCATTCCACTGTAATGCCTGAAAACTCTTCTTTACACTTAGCTTATTTATGCCTCAAAAAAAACCCAATGTATTAGTATACAAATGTTTGTACCATATACGTGGCCTATCAGGAAGGAATTTATCTTGCCAAATGGACATTAAATATGATCCCAAGATGGTTGTCTAATTAAGAACTGTATTCATCATCATGGGCATATATAAAATTCTTACTATTAGTATAATGTGACCTTAGTTGAACAGTAAGAGAAACAATGCATATGAAAACCTAGGGACCGCTGAGCCAATCAGATTTTATGACTACAGCAACATTTTCCCAATAATAGTTCTAGGCTAACAGATATAGTATTAAAAAAAAAAGACAACAACACATTTTCTGGGGGAGAAAAATGTTCCAGAACACCTATGTAAAACATACAGTTTTTAAATGCTTATTTATTTTGAGAGAGGGAGAATAAGCCCGAGCAAGGGAGGGGCAGAGATAGAGAGCGAGGGAATCCCAAGCAGGCTCCATGCCGTCAGCACAAAGCCCCTCAGGGGCCTTGAACTCAGGAACCCCAAGATCACAACCTGAGCTGAAACCAAGAGGCAGAAGCTTAGCCAACAGAGCCACGCAGGTGTCCCTATGTAACATATTTAAATGGGCTTATTTATTATGGCAAGTTTTCTTAAACATTTGATTATGTTATTGTATCTTATGACTATCCAGGATGGAGATCAATCATTTTCCAACCTTTTTTCCTATAAAACTCAGTCTTCCAGACATATTGTATTTTGTGAAAGCCTACTGTAAACAAATAACCAATTCAATTATTTTGATAAAGTAAGTCATTCAGTTCATAGAAACATGAAAATTCAACAATAAAAGCTATCAATAAAATTGGCCAGAAGTTGTAATCAAAATCATAAACATGTTAGTTTGTTTAAGCTGAAGGAACAAATTCCAAAATAAATAGTGGAAAACTTGCTTATTTCTGATTTCTCCTTATTCATACATACATCATACTGAAGAGTGTGCCACCATGCAATAAAAGTTAACATCTTTTAGTCTATAATGCACAGGTTGTTTACCTAATAATGCATGATTACCACTCTATAATATTGGTTTAAGTCAAATATGATTTGAAAATACCAAATGCTATTAGGTGTTTTCAAATCAGTAATGAATAAATTCCTTATATTTTATCTCAATTGAAAAGCACTCTACCTATCTTCATGTGACCACTCTATTAGGCAGAAATATTATTTGCAATAAAGGACTATTTTATGAATATAAGATTTTCAACTTAAAAAATGTATTAAACATTAAGGAAATGTCTATACATACCTTATATAGTTGAACACTTTCATATACATGATTTCATTCAATCTTTATAATAGCCCTTTGTGATAGGAATCCTAAGGTTCATCACTTTTTTTTTTAATGTTTATTTTTGAGAAAGAGTGAGAGACAAGGTGTGAGCGGGGGAGAGAACAAAAGAGACAGAGACACAGAATCCAAAGCAGGATACAGGTTCTGAGCCTGATGCAGGGCTCGAACTCACAAACCAGGAGATCATGACCTGAGCCAAAGTCGGACACTTAACCACCTGAGCCACCCAGGTGTCCCAAGATTCATCGCTATAGATGAAGAGAGTAAGAACAACATGCTTACAATGCACAGTGAAGATTATACAGGCAGTAAGTGGGGCCAAGACGTATTCCTAGAGTCTTGACTCTAAATCCGGTACCCTATCTACTAAACCTCACAACATTAACCTGCAAATGCTGGCAAATTGTTGTCAAAGGCAGTTGCTATGAATGTTTAAAAAGCTAATTAAGGAAGAAGTAAACCAAAGAATTCCAACCACAGGAAAGGGAATCTCTGATTGTGGACATTGACAGAATGCCACAGCTGTAGGCCCCTTCCCTGCTTTTCTTCACGTTGAAACACAGCATTCTGCATCTGTGATCCGGGGCCAAGCCAACCTTCCAACGTGCTAATCAGAGATAACAAAGACTATCTATCAGTCTTTTAGGTGTTGACTCAAATTAATTACAATGAAATTTTGCTCTCAAATAAAGTATGTCCCTTCTTATTTTAGGGGCTTATGGGAAAGAAGTTTGGGTAATGCAACTGTGCTCACCCTCAGGGCTCTAGACCTGTTGGGTTCACATCCTTTATCTGCTACTTGTTGGTCTCGGTCTTCAGGTGATTTACCCAATCTCTCTGTGCCTGAGTTTTCCTCAACAGCAAAATGCAGGTAATAATATCATCTATCACACAAGGCTCTTGTGAGGATTCAACAATACACCACACACCATGTAAAAACTTGAAGAATGCCCAACATGTACTAAAGTGCTCAGTAAGTGCTTACTATTATTATTACTATTTTGAGACTTGTTTAAAAAGCATGAAAATAACAGTAGCTCCCTCAGTTGTGTTTTCCCAAGAAAGAGAGCAAGAATCATTACAGACCTTCGTTCAGAGAGGACCGCCCATACCACAAGATACACTTAGGTTTTCAGTATTGATCACTGGCTCTGTGGAAGAGGTTCTGTTTTTACCTATTAGATAACCTAAATTTAAAACTCAAGAATGTGATTCCTCCGACAGCAAAATAATGTGCCACAGCACCCTTTATCAGGCCAACATGCTCTGGGGAGTCAGTGATGTCACTAACCAGCAAAATCCCCTAGGAGACCTCACCAAAATAACCAGCAATCAAATGCAAAGGGCCAAATTGTGCTTTGGAAGACTTATTTTGATAAACTCTGAACTGCATAGAAATCCAAACCACCAGCACACTGATTAGGCACATGCCTGTAATTAACCATAGCAATTTTCCTCCTTTATTTTCATTTAAATTAATATAACTCCTAGCTGAAATGCAAGAGACAAATGTTAGAGAACACAAGCTATACACTCTAATAGCAATAATCAAGTGTTTTCATTCTGATGGTGTTACTATAAGAAAATTCTCACATCTTGCTTTAGATTTTGTACTCACTTGAGTTTGCATTGAGGGAACGCAATTTACCTTGGTGATAACTTATGACGATAATATTTGTAATTAATAATGTAAATCATAATGTAAACTCTAATATTACATTTACCAAATGGAATATGTGCCTTCATGCCAAGAGGAAAGTATCATGAAAAGTTTTAAAAATCAATGCAATTTACTATAAAATTAAAGAAAAAAAAACTATTCAACTAACCAAGAGATAATAAGCAAAATATAAGGGACCATTTATTAAGCAAAATATAAAGGACCATAAATGGATTTCTTTTCATAAAAAACACTTGTATGTCAATAAAGAAGGTTATTATCAAAACATTGACTGCTTTAATTAATGCCAGTTGTATTGACTTCTCCTGAATTCCTCATTTCTAGTATTAGGAAAGGCATGAAAAGTTTTCTCAATTTTCTCTTGTGCCTAATTAACTATTAACCATCCAGTTACCTATTAAGCAAAATATAATTTCGTCTTAATTTGTTACAGTGCGAGCATTTCCTTCTCCATAGTAAAGAAAGGTAAACAACAGTGAAAGGGAATGTTCACTTACATGTTTCAGAAACAAGAACCTGTTCACCATTCTAATCCAAATGTCCCTTTAATAAAACTAACCTTCAGTTGTTTTCACTTAGGCATTTTTAAAATCCCTAATTTAATAAAGCCAATAAAATTTGCTCTAGAACAAACATCGTATTGCTAATATAAAGAATTTATTCTAAGACACCGCTAATTGCCATTTAAAATGTGCAATATACTTAACATATAGTATAAAAAATGCTTGCCTTTTAGCAAAGATTTAGAAATATGACATGATCAGTTTAAGATTGTAGTCATATTACCAAAGCTCAATAAAAGTAGCATTTAAGTAGCAGGGAAATATAAGGCATGTTCAATATGTAACAGATTGCATTATCACCAAATTTGGACAATCTTTTATTACATGACTATCAAGCTTAATTAAAAGAAAAAAGTATCTAAGTCTTGAACTTTTGTGCCAACAATGAATATCTAAGAGAAGAATCTAAGAATGAAGGTGCTTTTTGAGGTACCTTTTGGCTGACCTACATATGAATCCAAAGCAAAGATATTTTGCTATCAATAAATTACACAGCATTATATATGATTTCTCATTTGTAAACATTATTCAGCCATTGTACCATGTGAGGGACAAGAGTAATATGGTCCCCAAATGAACTTCAATTATATGAAGTATGTTTCTCTCATTAGCAGAATGAATGGAACTGTCCGAAATTAAGGAATTAGTAATGATGACAAATAAGCCAATTATACTTTTTAAAATCTTAAATTCACTTTACCATTATGAGTCATGGTGCTCTGAATTATATTGAACCAGCTGATCACCAGACTGGGGCTCTGCATTACAAAAGGTGAGTCCTTCAAAACTACTTTCTAGAGCTTTGCACTTGTTATAAATATGTTCTGTTGATTTTAACAGCCTACTTTCAAAATCTTACTTAGAATTACATAAAATCAACACATATATCTATGGTAAATTATACCAAAGCCATTTTGAAAGAGAAACTACTGAAAAATTCCTTCTCTAACCTATTATTTGAATATCAATAGTACACTTTCAATGACCAGGGAAAAGAGAAGTGTTCCAAAACATAGACAGGTAAAGGTCTTAGATATGCTTTTAAAATTTGTTGCGGAAATGAATGACACTAGTGGGTAAACCAAGGCTAGATTCTACATGGATTTCATTTAGGCATAGAGCACTTTACCCTGGTGTCAAGAGGTTTGACTACTTGGATTTGACACCTGACGTTACCATAACCATGTCAAATAAGTGTTTATTGCCCCCATTTCATAGATTAAGAAAAACAGGTTAAATGTGCTATTCAAGTTCACACTAATATTAAGTGGCAGAGTTTAGATGCACAACTAGGTAAATCTGGTTTCAATTTTTCACATGATTTCATGCTAAGCTACTTAATGTATTAGGTAAAATTTGTATGCTAAATAACTTACAGAAACATGCTCCATTTTTAGACTATCAAATCTAACTTCGTACGCTGAGTGAGTGAAACACAATGTTATTACATACTTGTACGTGTCAGTAGGTCTTCAAGTTAGCAGACAAAAATTCAGGCAGCGCTCTGCCAGTAACTGGCTACCAACTTCACTTCTCAATTGCTGTTTCCTTGTTTGTAAAGTGAAGAATTAATACCAGTAGGCTCCAGATCCCTTTCCATTTTGAGAAGTACAAGCCACATAGTGGTGCCAAGTATTCGTCTCTGATATAGAATCATTTTGCCTGTTCAACAAATCCCAAGGGCATTCCCCAGAGCTACAATTTTGGAAGGAACACTATGAAAAACAGAAATCAGCATAGGCAGATCTGTGCTTTCCTTTGTACAGTGTGGGTTACAGCACAAAATTGTCTGGAGGAGTCAGAAACTGAAAGCCAAAATTCTGTCCCCATTGGATAAGTCAAACCCCCTACCTTTTCCACTTCCTACAGGAGTTGGGGCAGGCCACCAAAGACATGAGTGATGCTAAAGAGATCTACATTTTATTTATTTATGTTTTAATTTTTATTTATTTTTGAGAGAAAGAGAGACAGAAAACAGGCAGGGGAGGGGCAGAGAGACAGACAGACAGACAGAATCCAAAACAGGCTCCAAGCTCTGAGCTGTCAGCACAGATCCTGACACAGGGCTCGAGCCCATAAACTGGGAGATCATGACCTGAGACGAAGTTGGATGCTTAACCAACTAAGCCACCCAGGTCCCCTGAGATCTACGTTTTAATAAAGGATTTGTTTGTCCTTTCAAGGTGGGACAAGAAAAACATTTCAGTGGTTCTCTGTATTCCTTCCACTTTCTGGGGCTTGAGAATGAACCCTCAAAAAGACTTTGAATGAACATTGGTGAAAAGAGAGGGGGGAAAGAAAAAAAATTTAAAGAGTTTTAAGGGGAAAAAGGAATGGGAAAGAAAACAAAAGGAGGAAGAAAAAGAGAGTCATCGACCACTCTTAAGAAAAATTCCTTAAAAACTGCATTATTTTATTGAATAACGCTTGCCCTTTTTTTTTTAAGTTAAAATGTGGAAAAATTAAGGCATCCTCTTCCACCTCTACTGTTGAATAATTTGCTCTCACTGTTAAAAACAATTTTTGCTACACCCAAGTTTTCCCATAGCTTCTCACTGTATAAGGTCAACTTTTGCTTTCACAAACACTAGCAAGGCTGAATAATAATTACCCACGGTTTAGATTCCTTTCCAGAAACAATTCATTTAGAGAAAACAAAGGAAAAAAATAATTTAGAACAATTGGAAAATCTGGTTCATCCAACATCCAGATAATAACACAAATAATAAGAATATTTCAGCAATGGGGATAAACTCTAAAATAAACTGCTCTGGGAAAAAGAAACAGAACTAATGGAGTAAATGGATGTGCAGGGAAAAATGACAGGTTTTGAGGACTGAAATGATTGGAACCATAGATTGTTTTTTAAAGCCACAAACCAGATATAAGCAATCATCAACCAATAAAGAATGTTCTTCAACACTATTTACCCTCCATAGCTTTGACTGGATATCCACATGCTTCTTCATATCAAAAATAAACACATGGTCCTTTGGAGAACATCTGCTAAAGATCTGAGTCTATTCATTCATTTAAAAAGCTATGGTTAAGTGCCTTTTGTTAAGTGTTATGTGTCAGATACTGAGCAAGGTGTTGTGGAATCAATATTAAAATTCTACTTGTCTGCAGGGCATAGGAATGGGGAATGATGGAAGCATAAGATTGGGGTTCTCAGGTTCACAGCCAAAGTCTGATATGCTACAATTTTATCTTCTTGTGCTCAAATTTTCCTATTTTATCAATACATCTGGAAAGTATGATATTTAAATTTGAAATTTTAAGATAAATTATACAATATATAATATAGAATTTGCAAATCTATTAATAGTATGGGCTCATGTAACAAGAATGAGAAAATAAATTAGGGAAAAATGCCACAGTAAAAAAACATTCCAAAGACACCTGATTTAGTGACAAATATTCTTGTATTCAGTAGTGACAAGCCAGCTTCTAGTAGAAAAGCACAGAAATACATAAAATCACACTAAGATATTTAAAGAAAATCTAAAGTAAGGTGGGTACTTAAGTAAATACACAGAATATTATTGATATTATTTCCAATAGAGAACTAATATTTTTGCCTCAATGATAGTCATTAGATATATCTGTGAAATTTATAAATCATACTTCCTTAACGATATCATCAACATTTTATATGCAGATTCTTCTACTTATATGAGACCACCCAGCAATATACACATATGCATACAATTTTAATAAAATCTTTTCTCCCCTTAAAAAGTACTCTAATTATTAATACTGCAGATGAATAGGAATACAGTTAAAAGTAGAACTCTAGTAAATCATTTTCCAGAAACACCTTCTAAATCACATCTTAAGAGTAATACTACCATGGAGGCAAAGATAGAATTCACCCCTTCTTAAAAATAATTAGGTGTGAAAATAACATCTTACCAAGTTAAATGACTATTCTTTCATCTAGTTTTGGGGAAACAAAGCCTATGAGGAAATGCCACATATAAGTTATTTCAAAAGAGAACTTAAATCATATTTCTGAATCCTCCATGGTGAAAAAGAAAACTTTTATTCATAGAAGTTCTATTTTCTTTAAATTAAAGCCATCTTAAAAGTAGTCAACACCTTGAATGAAATGAATACTCAACACACATGGAGGTCTTCAGAACTATCACCTTGAGAAAGGCCAGTTAACGAATTGTATTCCATGTTAACAGTGCAGACTGATTTCTAAATGTGTTGTTTATGTTGCAAAATGAAATGAGAGAATTCAAACTTAAATTCAGATTTCCAACTTTCCCTCGTTAACAAGATATACAAGGGGCACCTGGGTGGCTCAGTCGGTTAAACATCCGACTTTGGCTCAAGTCTTGATCTCAAGGTTCATGGGTTTGAGCACCTCTTTGGGCTCTGTGCTGACAGCTCAGAGCCTGGTGTCTGCTTCAGATTCTGTGTCTTCCTCTCTCTCTTTCCCTCCTCTGCTCACACTCTGTCTCTCCCTCCCTCCCTCTCTCTCAAAAATAAACATTTAAAATTTTTTAAAAAAACAAGATATACAAATCCATAACTTTACAGCATTAAGAAAGGAACTAACTTTACATGAAATGTAGCCAAATGAATGTTATTGAACATCCATAATGATCATTTTCCATGAAGTTAAGTACTTCTAATCATGAGGTTTGATGAACATGTTCTGGTTTCTTGCATGCCATGTTATCATTATAATCAGAAAACTGGAAGAAATTTTCTCCAATTAAATATAAAACAGATGATCACACTTAGGAAGAAAACATGTTTCACTGCCACTTATATAGTTAAGATTACAAATACATATGAATATTTTTATCACAAAGGAAATCAGATTATTTAGCATCCTAATTTTTACAGCAGACTTAAATTTTCAAATCCTTTGAGACAAGTTCAAGGAATACATTCTTAAAATAATCCTATGTATACCCAGTGCTTTTTTTTTTAACAATTACTTGACAGCATGTTTTGTGATTTTGCCCTTTTGCTTTGTTTCTTTTCCTTGCTAAAATAATAGCCCAATGATAAAGGGAAAATCAATCTATTAGTTTTCACCAGAAACATTTCTATTTGTATTTCCATCCCTTTTTTATAATCAAACTAAAATATAACCTTTTAAATAGATAGTACTGACACTAAATTTTATTTAACATAATTACTGATGCTTTTTCAGGTGGAGAGTAATAGGTTTTAATGAGAAGATCTAGCTTTGGGGTGCCTGGGTGGCTTAGTCAGTTGAGCATCCAACTGTGGTTCAGGTCATGATCTCACTGTTTGTGGTGGGGGGTGGGTTTGGGTGGAGGGGTCATGGGTTCAAGTCCCAAGTTAAGCTCTTTACTTACAGCTTGGAGCCTGGAGCCTGCTTCTGATTCTGTGTCTCCCTCTCTCTCTGTCCCTCCTCCACTCGCACTCTGTCTCTCTGTCTCTTAAAAATGAATAAATATTAAAATAAAAAATTACAAAAAAGACCTAGCTTTTCTGATACTCAAGGAAAAATATACTTCTTTGGATGCAACTGGCACTATGGAAAGAACTGTGTGTGTGTGTGGGTGCATTCATATTAAATTATGGCCCATATGCTAGTTTAGTAAATTCAGTAAACTTACAGCTTTACCTTGAGGTCTGCATTATAAAATGGTGGCTAAACCCAAATGGCCATTTTTGCCTTAAAATCCTCCTCTGAGTTCACTGAAATAGACTGTCCTATTTGAATAACACCATTAGAAAGTTCAAGTATGTTGTTCCAAATCACGCCATACCAGTCTTGGATCAGAAATTCCAAGGGACAGAGAATTTTTACTATAGAAAATGATGTCAAATCAAATTCAAAAATGCTAAGCAAAAATATTCATATTATAATTTCATAAAAGAAAGTCTTCCAAATTTTTCCTGTGAAATGACTTGCTTCCATAGATTCAAGGTTGTGTATGTATTTTCTACTAGTTGCTAGTGGTAGAAAGCACTAATTCCAGATGCATATTCTGTAAAACGTGAAGTGCTATGATACAAAGTTCATACAGGGACAATAAAAAAGTCATACCATAACTGCCTCTAATAAAGGCCTCACATGGAATTATATGAAACCTCTGTAGTTGCTATGAATAATAGAATGAAATAAAGTTTGTTCATATTAACACAGTCAGAAAAATAACATTTTACATCAATGTAATAAAAGATGTCTAATTTTGTCACAGCTGGTATGTTCTGGGTCTTATCACTTAAAATCTGCTTTAAAAAGAAATCATAATTTGACAATTAAAAGTCAGTCTACTCACCATCCCTTCACAGATGCAAAAAACAAAAACAAAAACAAAAACAAAACCTGACAACAATTCTAATTTGGGACTCTAAATGTTATGCTCATTTTGCTAAAAAACAGGAATGCAGGAGAAATTATTTTAGACAGTCTATGTTTTGGAAAATCGCATATGAAATCAACTCCGACATCAGCAACAGGAACATCGCTAGAAATCTAAGACATATTCCTGGTTCCTGAGTATCAACCTTTAGGGATGACTGTATTTTATCAGATTGGACATGTTGTGGTAGATAGTAAGATTTACAACTCCAAATATATTTACTGCACAAAAATCAAATATACATCATCAGCTAGTAACTTTTTAAACTGCTTTGAAGAATAAAACACACTTCCCTTTGAAAGCAAGTTCATGTCTTAGTTGTTACCTTGGTAGCCAAGGTAATATAAAGTTCACACATGCTTTCTCTTCTAGACTGTGCTCTCAAGGCTATCAAAACACATTTAAAAATACGGTATCTAAGAAGACAAGGTATCCAACTAAACCTTAATTTGTTTTTGTTTTCTTCAAAGATCTATCTTATTGGATTTTTTCTCATTCCTTCTCATAGCTATAAAATAACTTCTAAAATCTAAGAGCCCAGATTATAAATGAATTCTGAAATTCTTTAAATTATCATAAACACTTCTCAAAAATTTTAGGCCATTTGGAAAATCATTGCTCTGTTAGTGTATATTATTACTTCAGGAGTCATCTGAAGTCACAGTGGTACCCTGTGTCAAGCACACTGTTTCATAACCTGAGGAATTCTACTAGATATTTGCACTGAGATTCAATGATGAAAGGAAGACCTGACATTACTGGGCTCACCAGTTGGCTACAGTGCTGGATGTTCCCACATGCATTATCTAATTAGCTTCTCACGACAATTTTATTAAGTAAAGCTGAAAAATAAATAAGAAAGCCAGACAAAACTTCTTCCTAAAAGGGATAGCACAGATACCTGAAATCAATCTAGACTCAACATAACAGAGATCTATTTAATATAAATGAACAGAATTCACTTTTACACTGTATCAGATACCCCAGTTTATAAAACTTTCTACCCCCAGCTCCATCCCAAACACACATGAAAAATATACTCAATAACCACATTACACCATAATTGCTCTTTTTAGTCTTTTTTTTCCAGTTCTTAAAAATAGTATCACACAAGGGGCGCCTGGGTGGCTTAGTCGGTTAAGCGTCGACTTTCGCTTAGGTCATGATCTCGTGGTTCATGGGTTCGAGCCCCGCGTCAGGCTCTGTGCTGACTGCCAGCTCAGAGCCTGGAGCCTGTTTCAGTCTGTGACTCCCTCTCTCTCTGACCCTCCCCTGCTCACGCTGTCTCTCTCTCTCCTAGAAATAAATAAAAAACATTAAAAAAAAAGAAATAAAAAAAATAATATCACACAAAAGATTAACTTCAGTTTTCCTTAATTTCTGTGAGTTTGAGTAAGTGTGCACTAGAGAAAGGGTTTTCCTTATACGCGTTACGTTACCCAACATCACATATGGAAATCTGATCATTTTTCCCAATTGGTTATTTTATCCCAAGGCCATGACTATCTATTGGCAGGCACCCAGGAATGGATGATTCACTGCACTGATGAAAACATGGTCTATACACATTTATTTATATCAAAGATAGGCCAATTATAGGAGAATAGGATGAGGATCTACTCTTAATCAAACAATAAAGAATATGAACATTATTAAAAAGAATAAGCTTAAGCCTAATTAAACATAGTCACTCTTGCTCCAATATCTCCTATGAAAGCTCTGTCCTACAATGAAACACAGATATCAAGCTGGATTAGCTGCAAAGACACAGTTAAAATTTAATTATCTATGCCAATTGTACAGGTCACTGGTGTCCATAATCCAAAAAGTATTTGTATGTGAAACAGACATTTGGTATCTCTGATAGCCTATGAATGCACATTATTTTCAATAAAATAATGAAATCACTCTGAAATGTCTCTTCAAGTCTATTTGTCCAGGTTCCCAAGCTTGTCAAACTGTTCACATTAGCTCCTGCATTCCCTCCATTCAAGGGATGAACTAAGTAGTCTCTTAGACTAATGGGAAGATTGGCTTAAATTTGACCTTGGCTCTCTCTTTATAATTAGCTGATTCATTCCCCAGGGGAAAGATGTAATTAACTTACTGGTTCAAAACTTCCTTAGGAAAGAAATGCAACTGTCTCACTTAAAGGACTTTCCTTTTTTCTGCAGATCTAATGCAATCTCAAATTTACATAGAAATGATAATTTATAAACTTCTTTCAAACATATTAGCTCCTTGGCTTCACATAAGAGCCTGTGACTTAGCTTAAGTCAGAGAGCCCTAAAACACAGACAGGATAAATGATATTGCAAAATCATAGTGCCACTTACTAGATAAAACAAAACTAGAACTCAAGGTTCTGGACTCTTAGTTTGGTTCTCTTCCCCTGACACCACAATGCCACGTCCATTAGCATGCTATACCAATATTTACGGTGTAGCGATGTTTCTAATTGAAATAATGTATTAGCAAAGCAAATTTGGACACACTATAAATCACTCATTCCAGAAAATCCCTTTAAGATGAAACCCTTACTTTTCTCTTCAATCTCCTTCCACAAACCAAAACTCTAAGGCTTTCAAATTATACATAAATAACAAATTTAATATATGATTTAATATTATTTTAACAGCAACACTCCAGAATCCACATGTAACTTTGAAACTAAAATAGTCTCTCGAAAATGTTAAATGAAATAAACTTAAATACAAGCCCTTTCTAAAATAAGAAATATAGTTTTATGAATTACCTAGAAAGTGGGCAATTTCTATAATCTCTTCAGACACAAATCTATAAAACTATTCCCATAGGAGAAAAAAATTAAGGAATAAACAAAATACTGGGTCACCTGGGTGGCTCAGTTGGTTAAGTACCTGACTCTTGATTTTGGCTCAGGTCATGATCTCATGGTGAGTGAAATCGAGCCCCATGTCAGTTCTGTGCTCACAGAGTAGAGCCTGCTTGGGAATCTCTCTCTCCCTCTCAAAATAAATAAATATTTCTTTTAAAGAGAATAAACAAAATGTTGAACTAATGAATACTAATAATACTCCAAATCAAACTAAGTTATGAAAATGCCAAAAACTGAAATGATTCGAAATAATATAAAAAATACGAAACACTCATAGTTATAGACTCATATATGTTGGGTGACCACATAACTTATCATGTAAATCAGAGAACACTCTAGGGAATGAAAAGGGTACTATTAATAATCGCACTGAGACAACAGGCATAAATGGGGAATGTCTTGGGAAATAAACAGGACATATGGTCACTCTAGTTTTATGTCTTCACCAGCTAAATTTTTTTCAAGGATTCCCAAGCATCTTGATTTTTTTTTGGTCATAATTATTTTTTTTTCCTTCATTCCCTCCTACCCCTATTTCTCTTTTACAATCCAGGAAATTATTAGTCAAGCCACTTAACTCTTTCACTGTATGTCCTATGTTGTCTAATAACTGAAGGAAAAAAATGTTTATTAGTCTCGAAATCTCCTTTAAGAGTTATTACTTCTACAATCTTAGCTTTATGACCGCTGTGTTTCCATTTCAAAATGTCATGGCCAGAGCCCCAAGGAGAAGGCAGCAGTCTGGTTTCTGCCTGTGCTAATATGCTGCTTTATTTCTGAAATCACCTAAAAGTGGACTTTGGAAAATTTGCTAAGGCTAAATTGAGGTGGGTACATTACAAATGTAAAGTCTTTTGAAATTCAATAATAGGAATAAGTAAGGAAATCTCGAGGGGTGGGGTAAAAGAACAAGTCCATTATTAATAAAATGTTTCACTGTCCAAAATACAGTTTGGGTTTCTGAAGACCTTTTCATTATCTCTTTATGCTTAAAGCCTTCCAATGAGATCTCATTTTCTCCAGAGTAAAGCCAAAGTCCTCACAAAGTGGTCCCCGTTCCCCACCCACAATACCTCCTACTCTGCTTCTCCCACTTCCTTTCTCAACATCAGCCAACCCAAGACTCTGAAATCCCCAGGCATGCTACACTATCTCCAGGATTTAGAATTTGCTCTGGTTGGGACACTAAACACCACGTAAGCACTTGGTTACTCCCTCACCAACTATAGCTCTTCCTCCCAATGTCACCTCTGTGAGACCTTCTCTGGCCACATTATTTTTAAACTGAACACCGCCGGCACTCCCCATCTTCCTTTCTAGCTTTATTTTTTTCCATACAGTCACTATTTGATATCACATACATTTTACTTTATTTTTTTCTGTCATGTTCCCACTAGAACACAAGCTTCATAAGGACGAAGATGTTTCTGTCTAATAACATACCCACTACTGTATCTCCAGCACTCAGAAAAATGCCACTGAAAGTAGCTCAGTAAAAATGTGCTTAATAAATAAACTAATAATATAAAAAATGTAGCCCTTAAATGCACTAAGTTTGCAAAAATGGCTGACAATCAAGCACATTGGTCACAGATCCTTCTTGGTTGCTTAAAATGATTAAAAGTTCACAGTTAAAATGTTAAGCCATTTTTCAAATGTCCCTTTGAGGGTCCTTGAAATCCAGAAATCTTTGGATTTCATACAATTTATTTGTTCCAGAATGTTAACAGTAATAGGTACAGCAAATCAGAATTTCATGATATGCTTAAGTATATTTTTAGAAGCAATATTAGACATATACATTTTTTGACAGTTAAGAGGAATTTAAAGAAGAAAAATAAAGATCCTTTCATGTATCTTATGCATAAAATACTCAGAGTAAATTATGCATAAAATACCAAGAAGGAAACAAAGAACTTCCTTTTTCATCTCTAAAACCTCTGGGATGGATGTACATTTAATAGTGAGCACTTTGTGTCAAACTACATTAAAACGCAAATATCAACATCAGAAACACTGACAAGTTTTCAGTTTTCTCCATAAAAATGAACATTTTTATATGAGTGTGAAGGATCAGAAAAAATGGTGACGCACACACACAAAATGTATGTGCTTTGAATAGAAAATGCTTATAGATGATAAACTATGCTATAAATATTGCCATAGTGATGTTGAAATACTTGAAATTTTGGGTTTCTAACATTACAGTAATATTACTTCTCTATGTGAAAAAAAAAAACACACAAACACAAGACCTCAGCTTTGAAGGGTTTTAATGTAGGCGATGAAGAGATTTGTGCTGAGACGGCTCTGTCAATATCTGAGGTATGAACTTGCTGAGAATCCTGGCTCCTTGCAATCACACACACATACATACGTGCGCGCGCGCACACACACGGAGTCTCCTTCCTTTCTCCATCTTCTTTGTGATTACATCTAAAACCTATGCAAAATATCCCAAAATAAGTGACAAAATTAAAAACTTAGGATCTCCTGACATCCCGACACAGTAGCTGGGAAATAATTGCTGGTGTTGATTACCAGGTTTCCTGGAGATGGATAGGTGGTACACATTTGTAACAATGACCAAAGTCAGAGGCAGCAGATTATTGCTACTGGGAAAAGTTTCTCTAGATGAATGAGTGTCTCTCTAAGGATCTAGTCAACTGTCAAAAGCAAATCAGGTCCTAAATCATTGAACTTTCCAGCATATCACTGAATTAGAATACCACTGAATTAAAGTTGCAAATGCACAGCCATGTTTCTTATAGCCTAGCACAACTTTTAACCATCAGTTTTACTGAAAGACTTAAGGGTAAAGACCTTTTTTGCTTTTGTATTAAAACAAGCACATATATTTAGTGGAGAATGAAATACTTGCACATTCATTTCACATAAAGCCTATGACTTCAAAGTATATTCCTATTACAAAGGCCTTTCAGAGCCATCGCTCATGTAACCCAGAACAGGATCGTTCATATCATTCACCTCTCTAGTCATGGTGTCTCCTGATAGAAAAGTCTGAGGACTATTGATACCATAAAACACTAGCATGTTAAGAAAAGAAAACAGACATAATCACAAGCTCATCCATAGTTCAGCAGGACTATTTTGTTACATGAGGGACAGTGCATAGCATCAAAGCTATAAATGTTTCCACTTTGTTTACAATTAAACAGGGTCTACTGTAAACAAGCATTCCAAAAAATAAAGTAAATATGGTCCCACTGATAAGTCCAATATTGAAAACACAGACATCTATAGGATAATAGTACCTAGGTTTCATATACACACACATATACACACACACGTGTGTGTGCATACACACACGCATACTTATATATATATCACACCCATAAATTATATTGTTTAATAAAGAATAAACTTGTGGGAGGAAAGAAAGTGCATACCATACTTAAATTTCTCTTAGGGAAAATAAATGCTCAATAGATTTCTGAAGACATTTACTGGGTTACGTACAATTCAAAATTCAAGTATAGATTTCCCTGAAGTTTGACTCCTGCTTTCTCCCCACCTGCAAATGATCTCTTGCTTTATTCAAAGGACTGTGCAGCCTTATCATGTGTGATGCCATGGCTATTCATCAGCGGTCTTGCTCTCACTCTACAATGTAACTGTTGAAAAGGCAAGAAACACTTTATGTATCATTGAATATTTACCTTAGTACCTAGCAGGTAGAAGGGCCCTCATAAGTACTTACCATATTAATTAAGTGAATAAATGAAAGAATAACTAAATATTTAATTCTAACTTCTCATCCTTATCTTTCAATCACACCAGTGATGCTTCAAAAACAGTGAACAAAAGTCTTCTAATCACTCAACATGCCTTTTCTGGAGGTTCTTCTGTGATTCAAGCTGTACTTGGCCAAATAAAGGTAAAATTGTATAGTATAAGATTTAATATGATAAATAAATTTAGATAAGGGAAATCTCCTTTTATGTGGTCTGACTAAAAGACAAAATGATTGTGTTTCAGGGGAACCAGAACACACACAGTTCCTTGTTCATGATAAGATTTCTCCAGTCACCTAAATAGGGAATTCTCTTTGATATCACCATGAGACTACTGTTTCAAGGTATACCTCCAGGGACTCAGACATGGAACTATAAAAATCCCAAGTTCTGCGTGAAAATTGTTAAAATGCTAATATGTGGAGAGTCTTACAAGAATTAAATCACAATCCAAAATTATGAACGGAGTGCATCCACAGTGTCTGTAGAAATCTTTACAAAGTAATGGAATTTAACTTGAATAAAAACCATTTTAATCTTGGATATGGAAACTTAAAAACTAAACACTTAAATAGAATTAAAAAGCCTTGATTAAAGGCAGCACACAATAAGCAGTTTTAGATTTTATCTTTTCAAATTGTTCTAATTTAGAACTCTTTCATTTGGTTCATAAAAAAATCAAAACAAAATCTCTCCATGCATATCTGAAAAAAATCCTTTATGCCAAGGGGCTATTTTTCAAAAGATGCTTTTTGTGAATTAAAAGCACTTGCTGAAATTCACAAAGAACCAACTATTAAAGATTTAAACTTTGGAATCAGGATAGGGCCAGACAACTCTAACAGAAGTGAAATCTATCTTCTGCTGGAATACTCTCTTTTATTAATTAATTGCCGGGGAATAATAGGCAATGACAGATAAAATGTGGTGAAAAAACCTCCTTAATTAGAAAAGATCTGGAAATAGATAGACTCTGCAAAGATAACCTCTCCCAAAAAGCCTAGTGGGTACTGTCCCATTTGATATTAGTATTGATTTTCCAATTAGCAGAGAGTAAGAGACTCTCGGGATTTATTTTTGCTTGGACGTCCAGCATGTAAACTCCTAACATTCCATTTAACAGCACTGAAATAATTAGCTGTTTCTACAGCAATATTATATTGGCTTGTAAATGGCTAATGTACAAAATACAATGCTAACCTGAGTCTAATAAATAACTCTCTCTCTACAAATATGTGCTGCAGAGTGGGATAAAACACAGAATACTTTTTAGGGACAAAATATAATTTAACTTAAGACAATCTATGAAATAAATAACAGAGAAGCAACACCTTGAAGTACTAAAAGGGTAACATAATTTTCATAAGTTAGATGTGTATCCATTATTCTATTTACATTACTTACAATACACAAAAACAATGCTTTGGGGGAGACACTGCCCTGTGGCTTTGAATGGAACTGCAAATACCTACTCCCAGTGAAAGCCAGAGTTTCTGGGCTAGTTCTAGGAAGCCAGCTATCTATCCAGGGGTCTTACGTCTACAGATTCCTCTGTGCCAAGAAACAAATTGTTCCTCAGGGTTCGGTTCCCAAGTGTATGAGAAACAGAGAAGTATTCTAGCAAAACTGTGGTTTCCTGATAGCCTCTTCTTTCTAACTGGCACTTTTTAAGAACTGGATTTGTTTCCCATTTTGCTCTCCTCATTCTTTGCAAAAGTAAACCTGGACTTGAATAAACAAGTAGGGAGGTGGGTAGTATGCCATCAAGAAGAGAAAATTAACCTAAAGGCAGCATTAATATAAATTGAGCCCTTAGGAATTAGTCACAGCTAGTCAAGTCTCTATTATAATCCCTGGGCCGAATATTGAGATAATTGCTCCCTTCGGTATTATATTATTATTCCCAGTGTTGTCTGCAAAGCATGAGGTAAAAAGGGCAGCAGGAGGGGCGCCTGGGTGGCTCAGTTGGTTAAGTGTCTGACTTCAGCTCAGGTCATGATCTCACAGCTGGTGGGTTCAAGCCCCGCATTGAGCTGCAAGTGTGGAGCCTGAAGCCTGCTTCAAGCTCTGTGTCTCCCATTCTCTCTGCCCCTCTCCAGCTCATGTTCTCTCTCTCTCAAAAATGAATGAATGTTAAAAAAATTTTTAAGTTTAAAAAATGGCAGCAGGGAAACGAAAAATAGAAAAGAAGGGAATGATATGGTAGGTAGATAGTTCTATTAGTTATTGTTTGTTTGTCTGTTTCCCAGCAAAATAGGACAAGGAAAAAAAATGAGAAGATAACATATAGACATTTGGGAAAGGATGGAAGAAAAAGCCCAAGAAATGGGAAACAAAAGACAGAAAGATATTCAAAGACATTCAAACAGGGAAAAAGTTTTATTTGAAACCGTTTATCACTGGTCTTGATATTATATGTGTGTGTGTGTTATATCTTTATCATATATCTATTTCACATATAATTCATATATATATTCTTTCTCCATTAAAAATTTTTCAGCCACAGAATTGATTTTTTTTATTATTGAAGTATAGTTGATATACAATGTTTCATTCATTTCAAGTGCGCAACACAGTGATTCAATTCTATACATTACTCAGTGCTCACCATAATAAATGTAGTTATCACATGTCGCCATACAACATTATTACAATAACACTGAATATATTCCCCATGCTATACAAAATTTATTTTTATAGGGTTTTTTAAAATTTATTTTTGAGAGTCAGAGAGAGACAGTGTGAGCAGGGGAGGGAAGGTCAAAGAGAGAAAAAGATACAGAATCTGAAGACAGGCTCCGGCTCCAGGCTCTGAGCTAGCTGTCAGCACGGAGTCTGATACGGGGCTCGAACCCACAAACTGTGAGATCATGACCTGAGCTGAAGTCGGATGTCCAACTGACTGAGCCACCCAGGTACCCCCAAAATTGATTTTTTAAAATAACCCAACTCCCATGAAATCATACAGATATGGTTTATAAAAGACTTTACTCAAAGTACCTTAACAATTCTTAAACCTTAAATTCTAACAATCTTTAAAAATCTTTTACCATATATATCAAAAAAGCAAATTAATATACCAATCAGACATTTCTTCTGCAGAAATGGAATTAAATTCTATCTATCCCTACCAGCAGGTCATACTTTTGAGACCAACATCACCTCCACTTGAATAATAGTTTTCATCAACTTAAAAAATGTCATTATTTTATGTATCTCTTAGAAAAGCTACTGCCGATAAATTGTAAGATGCATCTCAATCCAGAAATGTGTGTGGGCCAGAGGGAGAAGTGTTCATTTCAGAATGGATGAAATCTCTGAACTGGGTCTCTGATTCATATTTCATCTCCCACCTTCCCCTCCACCCCTCACTCTGCCATGTGCATTATCTGTAGATAATACCACTGTCCCACTAAAAAGCCATGTGTCTCCCTTCTGCTTGCATAAGTAAAAGCTAATAAATTAGATATTAATAACACATATCTTTTCTGATATGTGCAAACTGAACCCACTCAGCTCTCTAGTCACATCTCTGTCACTCCCACAAAATAACTCCATCCTAAAACCACAAAGAGGATATCTACTTTTCATAAATACAAAATGTTCTTTTCAAGACTTTCTAAGTATTGTATCCACTATCCCTTTCCATGAACTGATTCCCCTTTGCACTTTTCCCATCAAGGGGAATCCTACTCATACTTTGTTGTTTATGAAGCATTTTCAAAACACAACGTCATTCCAGAGTGCACATGGATATGGATAATTTTATAAGAATGAATTCCCAGATCTTAAGTTCCCAAATATCCTCTTTCTTAAAACTATCTCCTTGAGAACACTCTGGTTCTTCCTTCTCATCCCCCTCCCAACATACACACACACACACACACACACACACACACACACACACACACCCCTTTTCTTTCACAAATGTTCTTCACTTTACAAATCTTTTTTTTTTTTAAGCTTATTTATTTATTTTGTGAGAGAGCAAGAGAGGAGCATAGAGAGAGGGAGAGGAAGAGGAAGAGAGAGAGAGAGAGAGAGAGAGAATCCCAAGCAGCTTCTGCACTGGCAGCATGGAGCCTGATACAGGGCTTAAATTCAGGAACCGTGAGATCATGACCAAAGCAGAGATGAAGAGTTGGATGCTTTAACCGACTAAGCTACCTAGGCACCCCTACTTTACAAATCTTAAAATAATGTATTGCCCAGGCTTGAAAACCTCCAGAGCACCAGGCAACTGGAGACAATTCAGGGCTCTAGGCTGAAGGGAGAGTCCTGTAAGAGCAAGAAATGTAGAAGGCAGAATCTTTGTTCACCTGGCCACTAACTCACGGCTAGACCCCAAGTCTTTATCAGCCTGTAGGCTGAACTATTTATTTATCAATTAGTCTATCTATCTTAGAATTAGAAACAATGAATGAGAGGCTTGGGGAAAGGAGGTATTGTTTATTTAAATAACAAAATCAAGTCATACTTTTTATTACCAAATGTAAGTCTGATTTGGCCTATTGGTTGGACAAATGAAGACTAGCTTTGCTTATAAGATTATGTGGTGGACACTTCCCAATTTGAACTACATCTAGTGTTAGATGCTTTAGCCAAAAGCTATATCGACTGATAGATATTTAAAGCCCATATATAACATACCGTAAGCAAAACATATATTCCTTATGGACACATCATAATCTTTTTCAAATCTTGCTGTAAATGCTTGTTATATGTCTGTCTCCCTCATTGGACAGTGACTTACTTGAAAAACTTAAGCCGTGTGTTAGTCATCTCTTCTCTTAACTATCTCTTTTATTCTACGTTTTCAACACATTTTTGATGGATTATTGGATCAATAAGAGCTACAATTAAATCCCCTTGTTAAAAATTCCTATTAGAATATGGTAGTAGTTACAATGTTGAATAAATAAAAGCCCTCGTGACCAGAAGCACTCATTCCCTCTTCTGAACCCCCATTCCATACTACCTGTAACTCACACAGTATTCCATACTACAGGAACTTACTTCAGTATATTTCATGTTTTCTAGAAGATCAAAAGCTCCCCAAGGTTAAGACCCATATCAGATTGACCTCTATCATAATCTCAGCACCTGAGTCAACAGTTTTGAGTGAATTCCTTATGTAAAATAAATAGATCAGCCTTCGCTCTTCAGAACACTGATATCTAATTTAATCTTACTGCTATGTGCCTTGGCTCAGGGTACAGAGGGTAATTCCTAAAAAGAAAAAAGTGCTGTCAGTATATGAATATGATGCCACTGACTCACCATGAGCAGGGCAGGCATGCTGAGTTATTTTTTCCAGTAGTAATGATGAACTATGCTGACTGAGCCATTCAGTTCCTCTTGGGACCAATGGCACACATTTTTTATATAGCCTGCCAGGACCTAAGACATAATTTTTGGCCACTGAGTAGGGTTGACATTTTTTTCTTAAAAAAAAATTTTAGCTATTTCACTTAAAGGGAGAACACTAAGAGCAAAATAAAGTAATCAAGATGCATATGCAGAAGCAATAAATGCTTACTCTCTTATTTGGGGCCTTTAGACTTTCTGACCATCTTTAATTCCTTCAAACCTGAGTCAGGTTTTGATCTCAATGTCTTATGACTGACCACATGCAAACCAAATACTCATGAGTTGAATCTGTATGTTTTCCTCTCTATTGCTTATTGGTCATACCACAGATCAGCTTCATAGAAAAAAGGAATATCTCACTGCTTTCCAATTTTTATATAAAATCTCCTTCCTAACATTCTTGAGTTTTAAATTAGTTTTCATGACCTTAAATAAAAATACCATTATTATTTTCTTGCTCATTCATTCTGGAAATGCCAACTTTAAAAACACATTATTCCAATGTGTAGTAGTATATAGTCTGCTATTCCAATAAAAGGAAATCCTTAGGAATAAAGGGAAAATACCACTCCCATCTACTAATGTTTACTGAAATACTTTAAACCTACCAATGAAGTAAAGTCAGGTTGTTCCCTTCATGTTCACTTAAAGGATTTCAATGTGAATTAATACCCTGCCCCATGCAATGTTCACCACCATGACATTTTTCAGTTCACTGCTGCCTCATTTATCTCTCATTTTCTTATTTCTTATATATTTGTCATTCTCACACATTGGGCTGCCCTCTCCCAAAAATGAATTACATGAACTTAATGTGAGTTACAAAAATGAAATTTTATTTTTACTTGTTTTTTTAAAATCTATGCCTAACTTTCCAAGAAAATGACACTTTCCCAATAAGAAAAGTTGAAGAAAACATTATACGTAAAGTATAAAGGAATCTATGAAAAGTTATATTAGGAAGAATTTAAATTTTTTAATCTTTATGTACTTTTGAGAAACAGAGAGAGACAGAGAGTGAGCACAGGAGGGGCAGAGAGAGAGGCAGACACAGAATCCGAAGCAGGCTCCAGGCTCCGAGCTGTCAGCACGGAGCCCAATGCAGGGCTCGAACTCACAGACCACGAGATCATGACCTGAGCCTAAGTCAGATGTTTAACTGACTAAGCCACCTAGGCACTCCTAGAAAGAATTTTTAAATATTCTGACATAAAGAATGGCTATTTAAAAACATGAATGGACCAGTATACAGGTAAAAAGGATTTTAAACTTGGCATTAGAGTAGCCAACCATCCTAATTTGCCTGGAACTGAGAAGGAATTTTCCCTGATACAGGTCTTCCAGTGATAAAGCCAGAAAGGTCTCAGGCACACTGGGACCAGTTGGTCTTCCCACCTGACCTAGCCAGCTGAGACTGAGATCTTCAGTTTCCCTTTATGCAACAGTGATCTAAAAGGAATTCATTTTACAGAGAAAATATCTGTTTTCAACAATTTGATTTTTTATAACATTTCAGAGTAATGGTCGTTTTGTTTGTATTTTAAGGAAAATGTAAATAAACCCTAAAAGGCTTTGGAAAATCTACTCTGTAAATTAGGGAATTTAGTGTACAATGTTTACTTTTACTTTCTATTACCAAGTTAGCTGGTCTTTTTTTGTGAGTTTAAGAGTAAAAAATAAATAAAATACAACAAAATTATTTAACTAAAGTGAAAACTTTAGGAAGTCTTTTTTCTTAAAGTTAATTTAATTATTTTTTAGAGAGAGAGAAAGAAAGAGAAAGCAGAGGACAGGCAGAGAGAGAGAGGGAGAGAGAGAACCCAAAGCAGTCACCACACTGCCGGACGTGAAACTCGATTTTACGAATCATGAGATCATAACCTGAGTTAAAATTAAGAGCAGATGCTTAACAGACTGAGCCAAACAGATGCCCTGGTAAGTCTTAAGCTAGGAAGTTTCAAGTCTTTTTTATTAAATGCTTTTGGTTAAGTACTCATTGGTCATTTTTTATTTCTTATATTACAAAGTAATATGAGATAGCTTGGCAAATTATTAAAAGTAATAGAAAGCCCATCCATTTTATTATGAATTAAAGCAGTGAGAAACGTACATGTTCAAGTGAAAAATGTACAAAGATAAATATTAGGGTGGCATGATTACCTTCTACTTAGTCACAGCTTTTGGCCTGAAAACCAAATTCTCCTGTTTCATTTTCTAGCCACGAACTTGCAGATTGAATATTATTCTAAGATTATTAAAGAAGCAGAAGCCTCATCTGCTTAGAAGAAATGAGAAGCTTTCAATTGAAATAATTACTGCAAGCAGGCTTTCTTTACAACAAGTTTTTCAATCATATACGTATTACTGGCAAATGAAACACAGCATGGATAGTTAGTTGGCTTCTTAACATTTAAATTATCAATGCATTAAAGATACTATTTAGATGTTACTTCAAAATAATAAAAAAATTTTCAAAATAATATACCTGAATTGAAACTGCCCCATTATATATAATTTAATTAATTTAAGAATCTAAGCTCTATTTTTTTTATACTCAAAGCTACAGATTATTACAGTGAAAGGTTATGAATTGAAGGCAGTACAAGCAAAAGGTGCATAGACTAGATTCCCATAAAGAATCTATTGCACAGAATCCCAATAGTCCTCTCCCAGTATAGGTGTACAGACAGCATCTATTTTTCTCAGAAACAATGTGTGACAACATGCATGAGGTTACTGCCCACCAGGAAAGCTCACCTAAGCCTTGGCTTCCAGTGTTTTCATTGTTGTTGGTGTAGTCATGTAGACATGCACAGCTTGTGTGGCTGATCTTAGTTACTTCAGCCTCCACCCCTTTAGGAGTCAAACTGAGTTGGTAGGGCACATAACCCTCACCATAAATCACATTGGCACTATACACTGTCTGGTAGCTTGCCTGGTAGGCCTTTACATATAGGAAACATTTTTATCAGGCAAGCTATTTTCAAAGGCTTAGATGCTTTCTTCTGGGATGCAGTCAAGGGCTAGACCTTTCTCTGGAATGTGATGCTCCCCTAGTCCTACTGAGTTCACCATCATTAGACAGGCTAGAAGAATGAAGGTGATGTCATGAAAAAGGTACAGTGAAGTACTTTGTCAATGAAATTAAACCCTTTTTATAAGCTAAGTCTGTCTACCATGGGGTGTAGGGGGCTGAACTGCCTTAGAAGAAAATTTAAGTGAAAATGACTTTTTAAGGCATCTCACTCGGGGCTCAAAGAACATTACTAAGGTTGACATTCTCCCCATCAGTCAGCTTCAATCCATGTCCCTTCAGACTTTTGAAAGGGTTACCAGACCAATATGTATATAAATAATACTGGAATTCTACACACATAAACACACGTACACACATGTACACACACACAGTATGAATATATACACTTGAATCAGTGTTAGCACTGACATACATATAAAATCATGTAGGATAAAAAATGATTACTAATTAAAACATTCTCTCCTCACTAGACTATAAATTTCATGAAGATGGGGGTTGCTTACATTTCTCTGCCAAATCCTTACACCCTATAAAAGTGCCCAGGCACACAGCAGACTCTCAATAAATGTTTAATTAATATGGCAGAGTATGGTCATTGAAACCTTATCTTTTGAAACCACTCTAAATGGTAAATACCTTAGAACTTTATTTAACAAGTAGTTGAAAGAGTTAGACTTTTTTATGGCAACAATTTCTCATATAAATAATATTTAACCCAAAACAACACATCCAATCACTTGACGGCCAACTGATCTAAAGCTGTTTTACCTCATTTTCAGAAAGATACTTCCCCCCATTGCTGTTACAGAAGGTAATACATAGACTTTTAACTAAAATTAATATTAACTCTTTTAACAGTCTTATGCCCTTTGCACTGTGCAGGGTCCACATGACTTTCCAATAAAATTGGCAGTGTTTTCTGAATTTAAATTTAAATATATGTTCTACCTTTAAAGGTTCTAAAAAAAAAAAAAGAGAGAGAGAGCAAGTTTAAAAGTCAAATTCACCAAGGCTTGGCTCAAGAGACCATTACATTACCACAGATGATGATTCATTCAAACAATACAGAACATCGGCTCTGCCGGACTCTGAAAAAAAACAAAGGGAAAAAGACAGACACCAGGCCTGTACTCCCAGAGGTTACGGCATTGTAGAGGACCTGGATAACAAAAAAACAAAGGAACACATAAAATAATAACCAATTATGGCAAGCACTATGAAGGAAATGGAGTGCAAAGATAGATACTCAAAGGGGAAACCAACTTCAAATAATATGACCAGGCAGGCTCTGCTGAGGAAGTGGTGTTTCAGTCAAGATCTGAGGAATGAGTAAAATTCAGTCATGTGAAAAGCAGAAGGAAGCACATTCTAGGCACAGAGTAAGTGCAAAAGCCTGAGGTGGGAAAGAGCTTAGCATTTAGAAGAACCGAAAGAAACCTTGTTGACTTGAGCAGAGTTGGAGGGCAGGGGTACGGGTGGGGATGCCATCTGCTTGAAGGAGTAGGCACCAAAGAATGTATATCCAAGTACACAGAAAGCCATAATGGGATTTAGGCAGGGGAGTGATAAGATCCACCACAAAAGCTCTCTCTTTGCCATGTGGAGAATGATACTGGGGAGTCAGTATAACAACTGAGGATGACCAAAGACATGCTTCGATAGACTTACTAAATTTCACCATCTGTATAAGTCAAGGGGACACGTTTCATTTCCTCTGAATTGTAGACATTTATTTTTTCCCCATCCCTGAATTTTCTACTACCAACATGTTATATCAAATCGACACAATCAACCTGTCCCTAAGAAAAGCCTTGGATTCAGACTGCCATTTTTAAAAAAAATCTTGGCCCTTCTGCTTCCTGGTTTTGTGAAGACTCTAGCTTTAGTGCTCTCGTCTATAAAGTGGGAATAATACTAGAACTTATTTCCTAGAGATAGTAGAAGATTCAATCACATGGTCTGTGTAAATCTCTTAAAACAGTAGGCTAATAAGAATTAAATATCATAATCCATACAAAGCACTTAGCAGCTAAATAATTATAATCAGAAGTAATGTATTATTTCAACCATAATTACCATTAAAAAGCAGCCTCAGACATCTGCCTTTTTTGGTTATTTTTTCTATTCATTTGAAAATACAATTTCTCCTGAAACCCCAGTTCCATCAGAAAAGATCACAACTGCAACTGTGACTTCCCAATGAATCAAGACTAATATGTATATGGAAACACTTCCTTGGGAATGAGTGAATGTAACATTATCATTGTGCTAGCTGAATCATCTGAATTAGATTTATCCAGAATTCTGGGGAGTAGAACGCTTGGGTTTTCATGTGGAGATTCATTATTGAGTAGTTAAACAAGTCTCCACAAAATGGCATGAAAAATATAATACAGGATTCTCTTATATTAGAAAAAGCAAACCAGGAAGGAGTTTGCACAAGGATTAGGTTCACCACCATCAGTATACACTTAAAATGTATTTTACCTACAGCTTCATAACAAATTCTTGGCTTCCTAATATAGACTTTCATAATGCCATGTATTCGCATCTGTAGTAACCACAAGTTTGCTTTCGTTTGTGTAGTTTTGAATAATGTGTCTTCCTGATTAGACTTCAACTTCTTGAAAGAACAGAGCACATCTGCCTTGGCTCGATATGGTGTTCCCAGGGTCTACATCAAAGTCACATTCATGGTGGGCAAGTGCAATACATGGTGCAGTGCACACTGTCCAGATCCTCCAGTCAGGATGCCCTTTCAGAATCAAGGCTCATCTTCCCGCTGCCCCACCATGCCTCTTCCCTGAGTACTGGCTCCTGGCAGCACATAAATGCGTCACTCTCGGGTTGTTCTGGCTTCCCAGGTGGATGCAAGATGGCAGAGGGCCAGTCCTCCTGACTGTATTCAGAACGACTGTGAAGGGCCATCCCAGCTGCTGGGCTCACCGTGGATTGGTTCACCCCTCTACCGCAAGTGCATCACACTTCTATCCTCATTGCCATCGGACCCCAGAGGTGTTGGTCCTGATAGTGCTCACCAGGAGACCTGCTACACACAAAGCTCAGACCTATGAGCAAATCTCCAAACAAATACTTGTAGATTACATGGATGATTTTGCCACCAGATCCACACCTTCTCTCAAAAGGGGAGGGTGGGGGAAATATATATATATATATATATATACACATACACACATTCTTAAAGCATAAGTGAGCCAACAGTTGCATTGATAATAAAAATGTGCAAATAAGCTTCAAAAGTAGTCATATTATTTCATTTCACTATTTCTTTTATTTAATGTTAAGTTGTCAAAAATAAATATTGCCCCCCCAACAAAAATAACTATTACCTGAACCGATTTAATATCTTGTCCTTTGCTCTGAGACCACAAACCAATTAAAAGGCTATAGGAATCTTTAAAAAGTTATTTTTTTAGTGGAGAAAATAATGTATGGTTAAAATAGATGTCTTGGACCAGTCTATTTCTCTTAAACTTCCACACCCAACTACTCTTTTCCATAAGAATAGACCTAATATTTACTTACAGGCAAAAAATGATTTCATTTAAGAAATAAAGAACTCTGTTTCTTTAAGAGAAATTAATGTATTATTTCTAAATTAAAGGAATAGCTTATAAGCTCTTTAGCATAATTCTAGTTTTATTATATAAAGTGATGAAAAAAATGAATACATCAGAAAAAAAAAGTTTTAGCTTGAAGATCAACAAATAAAGGGAAATGCTAAAAACAGAAGTGAGGGGAATACATTTGAGCTTATTTTCACCATATAAAGTACTAAACTCTCCTGGGACTCTTTATGGTCTTAAAGTGCATAGCTTAAAGAGTTGGGATTCAAAAACCATAGTTTTTCTACTTTAAAAATCAATATTTATCTCAGACCACAAGCTAGAATTTCAATTTTTTGGGTGGGAAGTTCTTCAATTTTAGTGGATGCAAAAAAAGAATGCACTCTGTTCACCAGAAACTAGAATTATGTTCTCAAATGTACCCTACCACCTACCCCTCCACTAGCCTTCTGAGACTTAATTCTCTCCCTGACCTAAGATGTTTTGAATGTCTCACACAATTATTGCTTTACTGGCACTTTGATGACTCATAATTATTTTTAGGATCAAAACTCTAATGTAACTACCCTCCCATTTGCCAGTACACCCTAGTGTAACTAAAACATACACATCTATTGCTAACAATTCAATTAACTTCCTGTATCTACGAACACCATTATTCACAAAAAGTTTAGTGAAGGTCAGGAAACAGATTGTGCGAAGTTACTGAATCCCCTAAGCAGAACTTAAAACAATAACAGCAAGAAGTGATATGCACAACCTAGAAGGTCCTCTCCTCCCTTGCACTCGATTAGATGCAAACAGAAACATCTCCCCCTTGTCAGAAGCAAATAAATAATTTTCCTAAAAAGTCAAGGTCTTACTGAATCAGGTTTTACAACAAAACATTTTGTTTACTATTATTCCTTAAAGCACTGAAACACGTTGTTGTCACTGTTGATGACTCTCCTCTTTCTTGGTAATGTCAAAAGCTCAACAGTGTCATTTAAAACAAACACACATATCAAACAAAATATATATTTAAAAGTGCATTTACAAATAGAAGTAAAGCAATTTGAGAAGAAAACATTTCCACGCAGATGAGGGAGAGGATAGAGAATTTGGATATATAATTATCACAATTTGGAAGCACGAAGAGGCAATGGAGAAGAGCAAGTAGATGGTAAACATGGGAGTAAAGGTTAAATACAAATTCACCAAAAGCTAGGAAAATGTTAAAAACGATGAGCACTTTAATGATTCATCTCTGCTTTCCCAACTCTTCTCCAATCATGCTATCAAGATAAAACTGAAGATATATTAAGGTTGCCATGTCCTTGAATACAGAATAGGCACTTAGTATGAGAAGGTGATATTCCAACGCTAGCACAAACTGACTCCTCAAAGCCATTATTCCTTTAGGGATTCCGTTGCAATAGGAACCTTTTTTTTTTTTTTTAAAGTCTATTTACTTATTTTGAGAGAGAGAGAGAGAGAGAGAGAGAGAGAGAGAGAGAGAGAAATCACGAGTTGGGGAAGGGCAGGGAGAGGGAGAGAGAGAGAATCCCAAGCAGGCTTCATGCTGTCTGCCCAGAGCCCAATGCAGGCTCAGCTGGTTCAGCATATGACATAACCATTTGCTTAACCAACTAAGTCCCTGCAATAGGAATTCTATATGTATGTCGACTCAAGCCAAAATCTCCCTGTTTAGCATAAAAATATTTAAAATGCAGCTTCCCTGTGGTGGTGGTGGTGGTACTGGTAGTGGTGGGTTTGAGCACATTTTACTGTACACTGACATCAGTTAGATCTTAAGTAAATGTAAACTAGAATAGTCTGATGAAGGAGATTTAGGGTAAAAGAGGCTGTAGCAACTGCTTCTTTGAGCTATTGGAAGACAAGCATAACTGGTTTGTTCATCATTTTACTCTACATTTCTGTACATACTTGTGTTCAGAAACACAGAAAGGGAAGATTTCTATGAGTAAGATTATAAGCAGGATCAAACAACAGTTAAGATTGTGAATGTTCTGAAAATCTTTTGCCCCTTTAAAGTTTATGCACACCGTAGAGTTCTCCTTTCTCAAGAGAACATTACCACACAAAGCCAAGGGGACAACATGCTTCAGCAACAACTACTGGGAATAACCAAATTACATAAAATTAATGGGATGTGTCTCTTCACAAGGAATAAATTTATAACTGATGATGAGTGTCTTATGCTTTTTATTCCACAGGGTGAACTGCTAGAGTAATCAATTCAATCAGATCTATTAGAGAAGCTCATTACTTATCTGATGTACAGCTTTACTTTTTTTTACTTCCTTATTCCAATCTCTGTCTGTGTTGAAAGAAAAATAAACAGGTTAATCTTTGAATTTGAATCTGGAGTGCTGGGGAGCACATGGGTGGCTTAGTCGGTTAAGCGTCCGACTTTCGCTTAGGTCATGATCTCGCGGTTCGTGGGTTCAAGCCCCGCGTCGGGCTCTGTGCTGACTGCCAGCTCAGAGCCTGGAGCCTATTTCAGAGTCTGTATCTCCCTCTCTCTCTGACCCTCCCCTGCTCACACTGTCTCTCTCTCTCTCCTAGAAATAGATTAAAAAAAAATTAAAAAAATAAATAAAATAAAATAAAATAAAATAAAATAAAAAATAAATAAATCTGGAGTGCTGGGAAGTTAGATATGCAAATACAGAATAATTGTAAAAGGAAACTAGGATTTGAATAAGCCAAAGACACAAAAGGATAAAAGAAACCATCAGAAATATTAACATGTTTTTTAATACATTAGATATTTTCAATTTATTTTAAAAATGCAAAATTTGGAAATATTCAGAAAATCTTCCTAAAAGTTAAAAAAAAAAAAAAAGACAGAAACCTAGGGATGAAATTACTGTGATGCAACCTTAGAAGAACCAAACCAAAATGGATGCCTGCAGAGAAAGCAGTAAGCTCCCTGGGAATATCCCACAACAGGATACTGTGACAGAGTGAAGAGAGCAATGTCCTAAGCTTGACTTCCTATAGTTTTGACCGGAATGACACATAAAATCATTTGTACAAGGGCTTTGGAAATGTTACAGCGTGAAACAAATAAAAGCTGGTGCTGACACAAGAGTTGGTATTGGTGTTGCTATCTCTGCCATGAAGCAATTGCTCAACAAATATTTACTGAATGAAGGGATAAACATCTTGGTTTTTAAATGTTTGTTTATTTTGAGAGAGAGAGAGAGCACACAAACATGCACATGCATGTCCTGGTGTGGGGAAGGAGCAGAGAGAGAAAAGGAAAAAGAGAATCCCAAGCAGGCTCTGCACTGACAGACAGGGGGCTTAATCTCATGAAGCAGAGGGTGAGATCATGACCTGGGCCTAAATCAAGAATCAGACACTTAATCGACTGAGCCACCCAGGTACCCCAAAAGGATGAACATTTCAAAATAAGTTTTAAAACCTAAAACCCAATCACCAAATGACTCCAGTATATAACATTAGATTGACATATTCTGGAATGTTCTAGTTTTCCATAATAATTGCCAATATTAATCCCTTGCTTACTATTTGCCAGGCACTGTTCCAAGACTTAGAAATAGAACCTGATGACAATCACCTGAAGTTGTGTCTATTGTCAGAATCTTCTTCAGCGATAAATCCTGATTTACATATGAAGAAAAACAGCTAACCCAAAATACAGGGCTAAATAATTTATCAAAAAACACAAAGTCTGTAAGTGGGGGATTTAACTCAAACCTAAAAAAAATCTGGCTCTACCCCACCATGCTTTGAAACTAAAAGGAATTCATGAGCACATATACTCAGTAGCAAATTGGTCAGTAAGTATGTGTGTACAAATATTACATACATCACCAAAATAGTTTTTCAGATAAAATTCAGGATCATTGTTAATTATGCTACAGATTGTAATTCTTTTATATTTTAGAGCTAACTCAATGGCACCATATCAATTATATAGTTTCCTGTTTCTTCACTCCCCCTTCAAAATATTTCCTTCCCCTATCCAGATATACTCATAATTACATACCTTAAGTAGTATTGTATAGCTGCGAAAATATTTAAACATGAGGAATTCTTAAAGACTCACAGTAGAAATATCTAAATCAGCCGGATGTTTACAGGTAGTCATCAGTTCATTAACAATTTATTAACTACAGACTGCAAATGGTATTGTATTAAGTACTGAGTGGAGACAGAGGAGCAATTATAGACACAACCTTACTCAATTATTTGAAAAATCTAATCAAGACCCCAAACTTATGTGAGAAAGGTTTTTTCACAAACCACCATCTCAAACTGAAAACTGATATGATGCTAGTTGAATAAAAATGTTCTGGAGAGAAATAAGAAAGGCCAAATTCTGGAGAACCAAGTTCCAAAGACTAGAAACGAAGTATAATCATTCCAGGTATTTGAGATTGCTCAGAACAAGAAATATGAGCTTAGGAAATAAGAGGAAAACTGGTTTCTCCACCTATATCTCACATCATGGACTCATGTGACTTCCAGGCTATCTGTACGTGTCATTACCAGAATTTAATTAAGAAATTGGTGTTTCTGAGCCTTGACCAAGGACTTCTGCTGCTGCTGAGTCTGTATTCTGTAATAACCCACCAATATGGCAGCCACTTGTGCAGTGGAATATAACTGGGTGCAAGTGAGCAGAAAGGTTGATGGTGAGCACCACAGTGGCTCTAAACCAGAAGTGGTTCAAAACTTTGGAAAACTTTTAAAACAAAATTCTTTTGTCTTCTATCCCAGTTTTCACAATCTTCAAACTAGAAGAATCTTTTTTTATTCCTTCTGTTCATCTCCCTAAAACTGCCCAACCACCATCTCTGTCCATCTGTCAGGCAGCTGACTCCCGTACACCATACACATGCACGTATACCCACACAAACCTGTGCACTCATGTACATGCATCCTCACAGACACAGCACATGCTCTCAGTGCACACATAAGGATATAGAGAATACCACCCATTCTGAACCATCTATAGGCTCTAGGCTGAGAAGTAACATGCTGAGTTATAGAGCAGGGCTATGAAAATAAATATGCAGTCAATAATCCTTGGCCAGTAGTCAGAAATCCTGAATGAAATCCCAGTTCTTCTTTTCCAGCCTGTGTGGTCTTGGGTAGTTATTTACTCTTTCTGACCCTTGCTTTTCTCATTCACTGAATCCTGAATAAAGAAAAGGTTAATATACTTCCTAGTTGAAAATTCTTTAAAAAATAAACATGAATTCAAAGGGAGACAGAATAGTTTCGAGTTATATGAGAAGGTTTTGGTATCTCTTTTCACAGGATCAAAAATGTTCTGTCTCATGATGGTTGGATCATGGTCTCTTACTGAGTAGCATACTGGCTTCCGTATGTAAAAGGCAAGATTACATTTTCCAAATATTGATAACATTTGAAACACTAGAGGAATACATCAGTCATTCTGCTTTTAAACTATCTGATTTTCAGTTACAATGTGTTATTTTAAACCATGCTTCCTGTATACAAGTTTATTTCTCAAAATGCCTTTTGTAGAAAAGTCACGCCAGGACCAATCTCCAATAATGTGCATACCTTCATTCTCCACCAGACCGTGTCTACTTCCCACCCCACAAAAGTAAAAGAAACTTGGAGTCTACAGACTTCTATAGGATCTGCTTTATTCTTAATCATTTTTTGTAAAATTAACAAGAGAACACTGAAACAGAAGGGCTATATAATTAATCTCTTCATTCTGCAAGTAGAACAACTCAGAATGGCATACAAAAAAAGTCAGCACATGGAGTATTCTACCGAGAACACATAACATGCTGATTTTAATCAAGTCCCTGGAATAAGAGGAAGTGAGACATAACTTCCTCACCATAGTGCTAATGAGGACTGACTAATAGCACAATAAAGAGTGTGCAGTCCCCAGGCAGATGAGGGAGAAATCAACTGCTCACATACACAGGCACACACTAAAGTTACCCAGAAAAACAAAGCAGAATCGATTCTGTTGTTTGAGGAGACAGGAGCTGAAAGAGTTGAAAATTAGTAGTGGCTCCTTGAAGTTGTAACACACATGATCCAGTAAGTAGGGAATCAGTTAATATGAGATTGCAAATCAGACAGACACAAATCAAAGCTCTCTCTCCTGCACCACAGTGTGCCTGCCTACAAAATGTTCAGAGATGCCAAATACACAGCTCTGTGAGAAGGAGTTGCAAAAGAAACCATTTAAACTCATCTCCAAGCTATGTCATACATTTACACATGTCACTGGCAAAGAAAGAAAAAAGGGAGAAAAATCGACTTTAGCTATGAAATTGGACTCCTCTGTCACCCTGCATATATTTCAAAGAAATTTGGTGAAATTTAATGAGATTGGTGAGTAGTTTCTCTATACTTGTTTGAATAGATTTTCTAAAAATGGCTTCCCATGAAGGCGTTTAAAAAAAGCAATGCAACCTGATTGCATGAAAGAAAGGTCTCATAGTCTGCACAGGACCATCTCCAACCCTGAGCTGTCCCCAACTCCCTTCCCAGTCTCGCCACCCAACCTCACGTGCTTGCCTCGTATTTCACTCACCATCTTCTTCCACAGAACACTAGCCCCACTGCCCTGCTGGCTTAGTCTTAGTTAGGAGATGGCCACCACACCTGCCATCTCCTCGAATGACACACCTACGACTGGTTTCTGACTTTTCACCTTCTTGTCACCAATAGTGACAAGAATTGTACTCAATCACTACACAGCATACACTTTTACCATCACTTTATTTAATTCACTTCACCACCACATCCTCTAGGTTGTTGGTTTGACAAAGGTCTTGAATTCACCTCATCCTCCAAAGCCACTGCTGTCATCCCTGACGAGGCCATCCTCAACCCTCTCCTGAACTATTTCACAAGTGACCCTTTATTCCTTTATTTATGCAATTTATCTCTAGAAGATGCATCTTAATAAAACACTATTCAGTATGTCGTCTAAAACTTGACTTCATCCTCTAAAATTGATTTCATCCATTTTCTATTACAATATTTTCCAAAGTGTATTTGTCACAAGAAAAATTAAAAGTATCCATGACCAACTAGGTTTGAGATACTCTGCTTGCTATAAAACCTCCTTTCAATTTCACCACATACAGTAACATATTAAAATCCCCTTAGGGGCACCTGGGGGGCTCAGTTGGTTAAGTGTTTGACTCTTGATTTCAGCTCAGGTCATGATCTCACAGTTCATGGGATTGAGCCCCATGTCAGGCTCTGTGCTGACAAGCACAGAGATTATTTTCTAATCAAAAATTTCAGATATTTTCTAATCAAAAGATAATCATATCTTAACTAATTACTAATAAATTATAAATTATTTAGGTTATTTAGAGTTAAAAGATGTAATCTTTCTTTACTTAAACAAAAAATAACCCCTATATATTACTCTAAGTATAAAATAACTGCAAGTTTAATCAGTATAGACTGTGTGTGTGTATGTGTGCGCGCATGTATGTATACACATACAAACATATATATGGTCATCTTGAGGTCTCCTGCTGCATGTCACTTGCAATTTACAAATACATTCAGTTAAACTGTGGTGCTAGTGAGGCAAAAGTGAAAAGGGGAACTTCTCCTCAGCCAACTGGCTTCACGTTGAATTTGTAGCCTTCTCCTGTAACCCTCACCTTAGTCTTCTTCCAGCAGTCCCACCAAAATAATGGAATGAGAAAAATTCACCAACCTTACCAGAAAAACAAGGTATTTACAATAAGGACAACATATGTGTTTCCCTTAGAGTAAAAATCAGTTAGAATTCAAATGCAAGTCGAGGGGAGAGAGGGCAAGATGGCGGAGAAGTAAGGAGCTCCGTACTTGCACTCGCGCCCATACATCACACAGAAAAGATCTGAAGCCATTGGAAACCTTACAAAACCTGAGAGATTGGGAGAAAAAAGACGCAGAATCCACT